>NC_142461.1:48590000-48890000 GCF_049115385.1 Moschus berezovskii
AAGCCAATGAGCACTTCATGTTCTGATGTTTGAAAAAGATCAAATTTACAAGGACATGATTTTTTCCTACTGAATTTCTAAATGTTACTATTAAAAGACATAGAATATGTGTAATACAAATACATGTATCCCAAGGGGCAGTTCAAAAAGATTGCTAAACATGGAAAGTTTATGGAAGAATCCAAAATCAAATTAATATCCCAGAACTTGGATAGTAACTTGGATTTTGAAAATGTTTTCCCAGATTAAAAAGGAGTTTTGGTGAGGGGCCCCATATGGAAAACATGCATAATTTATTTAAAAGACCAAAGCAAAAGTGAATTCACAGTATGAAATCTGGTAATTATGCTATAATTAAAGGACTAGTTTGTTTTCTGTTTTAAAATTATTGTCTTCGAAGTTTCTACCCACCCCTCTTCCCGCTATTCAGGGATTCAAAATTTTAGAAAGAGTTTTCTTCATAGAACTGAAAGTTTTTACCTTTTCACTATAGTACAATAATGAAAATCTTTTTATCCCCTCCCTCATTTTGACTTTCCACTTCATAGATTATATTTATATAAACCCGTGGGGCTTCCCTGGTGGCTCAGACAGTAAAGAATCTGCCTGCCATACAGGAGATCTGGTTTTGATCCCTGGGCTGGGTAGATCCTCTGTAGAAAGGAATGGTTACCCGCTCCAGTATTCTTGCCTGGAGAATTCCAGGAACAAAGGAGCCGGGGGTGGGAGGTGGAGGCGGGTAGCTACAGTCCATGGGATCTCAGGACATAACTGAGAGACTAACACTTCTTTCACTTTTCACAAAATCAATGATATTGACTGGCTAAACTGATTTGGCTGGCTACTTAAGTAAATGAATCAATTCTGTACAGAATCATTTATATAAAATCATTCATTCAAAAAATAGTTCTTATTTTAAATATAGCAGTTTCATGTTTCAGCCAGGAACCTGAGGGAAAGGCAATGAGCAATGAACCGTCCTGCTTCAGCCCCAGGGCACATGCCTGAGTGCTTAAACTGCGTTTTCATCCGCATTCACAATACCCACACGGAGACTGAAAAGGTTGTCTGCCAAACTGCTTCATCTTGCAGTGTCAAAAAGTCTTCTCATAAGGGAAAAATCTTTGAATCTGAAAGGTTTTTGTATCTGAACAAGGAAAGTGGATTGCTGTGGGGAGGGGGGCTCAGAACTTGAGATAACAGCCCAGGGTTCGGTTAGGGTTGTATTAAGGATCGAGCAAGGGTTCTGTCAAAAATCACCAAGAGAAAAGGAGGTCAGGAGGGAGACGAGGGGCAGAACAAGTGAAAAAGAGAACAAAAGGAAGAGGAAGGGAAATTTAAGAAATCAAGAGGAAACAAGAAAAAAATGACAAAGACAAAACAAGAAGTGAAGGAATGGACGTAGGGGTAGTGTGGAAACAAAGGAGGTGAGGACAAGGGAAGGGAGGCAAGGAGAAGATGCTGGAACAAAACAGTCCTGGATTATGAGTAGCAAGAGAAAGTGTCCTCAGAGCCTACACTGTAGGTATCCACTGAAATTAAACAGTTATTGCATTTGACCTTACCCCTTTCATATGACTACAGTTTGCTCCTATTATATTACTGTAATAATATAAAAAATAGTCAGAACTTAAATCATTTTTAAAGCTAATTTTAAACTTTCCTACATTTTCTGACGGCTGTTGCTTTCAGTTGCAGATTGGATTTTAAAAGCTATGTAAACCAGTGTTATAGGTCCTGCCAACATTAAAAACAAAAAAAACGTACTAAACTAAAATACCCAACTTAAATATTTCACACATTATGTTCGTGGATCTAATTACATTTCTAGGCTCAGAAATACAAATGTCTAATACGCACGTGTCGATAGAATGATATAATCTTTGTCATCTATCAAGCTTTGTGTAAAAACAACACTGGTAATATTATACTATAGTGTTTGTATTATAAATGGGGCATTGGCAAAGTAATTACAAATTGAAATGAAGAATAAGAACACTTTCAGATTGAAATTAGAAAGGATCAAATTGTAAAAGGTAAGCTGAGTCATTGATAACCCAGTCCCAGTGGAAGTCAGTAAGTATGTGATTAAACAAGCATGCATAAGGGCTTCCCTTGGTGGCTCAGTGGTAATGAATCTGCCTGCCAATGCAGGAGACACAGGTTCGATCCCTGATCTGGGAGGATCCCACATGCTGTGGGGCAACTAAGCCCATACACCACAACTGTTGAGCCTATGCACTAGAGCCTGGGAGCCGCAACTACTGAGCCCGTGTCCTGCAACTACTGAAGTCGGTGTACCCTACAGCCCATGCTCCACAGCAAGAGAAGCCACTGCAATGAGAAGCCTGTACACTGCAACTAGAGAGTAGCTAGCCCCCATTCACTACAACTAGAGAAAAGCCCATGGAGCAACAAAGACCCAGCACAGCCAAAAATGAACAGAAAAAATAAAAAATAAAAATTTTAGATAATAATAAAAAGAGCACACAGGGACTTCTCTGACAGTCCGGTGGTTAAGACTCTATGATTCCATTGAAGAGGGCATGGATTCAATCCCTGGTAGGGCAACTAAGGGAAAAGGCAATGGCACCCCACTCCAGTACTCTTGCCTGGAAAATCCCATGGACGGGGGAACCTGGTAGGCTGCAGTCCATGGGGTCGCTAAGAGTTGGACATGACTGAAAGACTTCACTTTCACTTTTTACTTTCATGCATTGGAGAAGGAAATGGCAACCCACTCCAGTGTTCTTTTTTTTATTTTTTATTGGAGGCTAAATGGACAGGGAGGCCTGGCGTGCTGTGATTCATGGGGTCGCGGAGAGTCGGACACGACTGAGCGACTGAACTGAATTATTTTACAATATTATATTGGTTGGTTTTGCCATACATTGACATGAATCCGCCCTGGGTGTATATGAGTTCCCCTTTCTGAACAACCCTCCCACCTCCCTCCTCTCCTTATCCTCCCTCTGGGTCATCCCCGCACACCAGCACGGAGCATCCTGTATCATGCATTGACCCTGAACTGGCGATTCATTTCACATATGATAATATACATGTTTCAATGACATTCTCCCAAATCATCCCACCCTCACCCTCTTCCACAGAGTCCCAAAGATTGTTCTATACATCTGTGTCTCTTTTGCTGTCTTGTATACAGGGTTATCATTTCCATCTTTCTAAATTCCATATATATGTGTTAGTATACTGTATTGGTGTTTTTCTTTCTGGCTTACTTCACTATGTATAACAGGCTCCAGTTTCATTCACCTCATTAGAATTGATTCAAATGCATTCTTTTTAATGGCTGAGTAATACTCCATTGTGTATATGTACCAAAGCTTTCTTATCCATTCGTCTGCAGATGGACATCTAGGTTGCTTCCATGTCCTCGCTATTATAAACAGTGCTGCAATGAACACTGGAGTACATGTGTCTCTTTCAATTCTGGTTTCCTTGGTGTGTATGCCCAGGAGTGTGATTGCTGGATCATATGGCAGTTCTATTTCCAGTTTTTTAAGGAATCTCCACACTGTTCTCCATAGTGGCTGTACTAGTTTGCATTCCCACCAACAGTGTAAGAGGGTTCCTTTCTCTCCACACCCTCTCCAGCATTTATTGCATGTATACTTTTGGATAGCAGCCATTCTGACTGGTGTGTAATGGTATCTCATTGTGCACTCCAGTGTTCTTGCCTGGAGAATCCCAGGGATGGGGGAGCATGGTGGGCTGCCATCTATGGGGTCGCACAGAGTCGGACACAACTGAAGTGACTTAGCAGCAGCAGCAGCAGCAGGGCAACTAAGATCCCACATTCTGCATGGCATGGCCAAAAAAATTAAAGAGATTAATTCGTTTCTTAAAAAGAGCATGTAAAACATAATCAAAGGGACCTCCAAGAAGGCAGGACTAAAGTGCGGTTGTAATCAAGAAAGCTTGGGTTGAAATAATTGCATTGTATTCTATCTGAGTACAAGTAAGATAATATGGTATATTAATGCACTGAATCCTGCAAATCTCTGTATTTTTATAAAGATGAAATTTCTGCAAAGCCCTCCTAGGAAGTTCCTCTCAGTTCTCTCAAGCACTTTCAGAAATAATTTTTGTTTGAAAGATATGTTCACAGGTACCCTTCTGTTTGGTATTTTAATGAGTCTCAGACTGGAAATCAGGACCTAGGTTTCAGTCATATGTTCAAAGACAGACTCTCTATGCTTTCTGGACTCTATTTTCCATCTGTAGAATGGGCATGGAAAGCTAAAATCACAAAGACATCTTCCAGAGATATTGACTCTACTTCCTTTCTCTTTCTTCTCTGGACGCTTGGAGCTGACTTCCTTTCTTTACTGCCAACTTTTCTTTTATCCTATTTCCTGTCAGCTATGAATGCATCTCATTAATTCACAACAAAAGTGGCTGTTGAATATTAGATGAGTGCTTGCAAAGTGCCAAGACCACTTTGTCTGCTCTATTTCATTTAATCTTCCCAGTAGACCAATTACATTGTTTCATAGCAATAAGTATTCATCTAAATAATTTCCTACAGTGTATCACAACAATATTCCATCATTCTTAAATATCCAAATGTTGACTAGTTAATCTGTTTCCAATATTATACTGTTAGAAGAATAAATATTGATTCATATATGTGTTTTTGTGTGTATATATAGACATAGATATAAAACAATGCCATAATAAATATATAGGTGTATGTATGAGATATATATATACACACACACACACACATAGTTCATTCATTCAATAAATATTTATGTACCTGCTATGTGCAAAGCATTATAGTTACAATGATGATCAAAAAATCCTATCTCCTGGCATCAAGGACCTTATAGTGCATTGGAAAATTTAAGTAAACAGACAATTATATAACAAAGTATGTGCATAATTGGAGTACAAAAAAGGGATGATCAAGAAGTGCTTTTGGATTGGAGCCCTGAACGATGAGAAACTACTGATAGAGATTTATGGCAAAAGGTTCCTGCAGAGGAGAAATAAAGGGTTTGACAGAAGCTACAGTTGGAACCTAACGGACCTAACAGAAGCAGAAGATATTAAGAAGAGGTGGCAGGAATACACAGAAGAACTGTACAAAAAAGATCTTCACGACCAAGATAGTCACAGTAATGTGATCACTGACCTAGAGCCAGACATCTTGGAATGTGAAGTCAAGTGGGCCTTAGAAAGCATCACTACGAACAAAGCTAGTGGAGGTGATAGAATTCCAGTTGAGCTATTTCAAGCCTTGAAAGATGATGCTGTGAAAGTGCTGCACTCAATATGGGAGCAAATTTGGAAAACTCAGCAGTGGCCACAGGACTGGAAGAGGTCAGTCTTCATTCCAATCCCAAAGAAAGGCAATGCCAAAGAATGATCAAACTACCGCACAATTGCACTCATCTCACACGCTAGTAAAGTCATGCTCAAAATTCCCCAAGCCAGGCTTCAGCAGTATGTAAACCGTGAACTCCCAGATGTTCAAGCAGGTTTTAGAAAAGGCAGAGGCACCAGAGATCAAATTGCCAACATCTGCTGGATCATGGAGAAAGCAAGAGAGTTTCAGAAAAACATCTATTTCTGCTTCATTGACTATGCCAAAGCCTTTGACTGTGTCGATCACAATAAACCGTGGAACATTCTGAAAGAGATGGGAATCCCAGACCACCTGACCTGCCTCTTGAGAAACCTGTATGCAGGTCAGGAAGCAACAGTTAGAACTGGACATGGAACAACAGACTGGTTCCAAATAGGAAAAGGGGTACGTCAAGGCTGTATATTGTCACCTTGCTTATTTAACTTATATGCAGAGTACATCATGAGGAACGCTGGGCTGGAAGAAGCACAAGCTGGAATCAAGATTGCTGGGAGAAATATCAATAACCTCAGATATGCAGATGACACTACCCTTATGGCAGAAAGTGAAGAGGAACTCAAAAGCCTCTTGATGAAAGTGAAAGAGGAGAGTGAAAAGGTTGGCTTGAAGCTCAACATTCAGAAAACAAAGATCATGGCATCTGGTCCCATCACTTCATGGGAAATAGATGGAAAAACAGTGGAAACAGTGTCAGACTTTGTTTTTTTGGGCTCCAAAATCACTGCAGATGCTGATTGCAGCCATGAAATTAAAAGACGCTTGCTCCTTGGAAGGAAAGTTATGACCAACCTTGATAGTATATTAAAAAGCAGAGACATTACTTTGCCAACCAAGGTCCGTCTAGTCAAGGCAATGGTTTTTCCCGTGGTCATGTATGGATGTGAGAGTTGGACTGTGAAGAATGCTGATCGCCGAAGAATCGATGCTTTTGAACTGTGGTGTTGGAGAAGACTCTTGAGAGTCCCTTATACTGCAAGGAGATTCAACCAGTCCATTCTAAAGGAGATCAATCCTGGATGTTCATTGGAGGGACTGATGCTAAAGCTGAAACTCCAATACTTTGGCCACCTCATGCGACGAGTTGACTCACTGGAAAAGACTCTGATGCTGGGAAAGGTTGGGGGTGGGAGGAGAAGGGGACGACGGAGAATGAGATGGCTGGATGGCATCACCGACTCTGTGGACATGAGTTTGAGTGTACTCCGGGAGTTGGTGATGGACAGGGAGGCCTGGCGTGCTGTGATTCATGGGGTCGCGGAGAGTCGGACACGACTGAGCGACTGAACTGAACTGAACTGAACTGAACAGTTAGAACTGGACATGAAACAACAGACTGGGTCCAAATAGGAAAAGGAGTACACCAAAGCTGTATATTGTCACCCTGCTTATTTAACTTATATGCAGAGTACATCATGAGGAAAGCTGGGCTGGAAGAAGCACAGGCTGGAATCAAGTTTGCCAGGAGAAATATCAATAACTTCAGATATGCAGATGACAGCATCCTTATGGCAGAAAGTGAAGAGGAACTAAAGAGCCTCTTGATGAAAGTGAAAGAGGAGAGTGAAAAAGTTGGTTTAAAGCTCAACATTCAGAAAACTAAGATCATGGCATCCAGTCCCATCACTTCATGGCAGATAGGTGGGGAAACAGTGGAAACAGTGACAGACTTTATTTTGGGGGGCTCCAAAATCACTGCAGATGGTGACTGCAGCCATGAAATCAAAAGACGTTTACTCCTTGAAAGGAAAGTTATGACCAACCTAGATGGCATATTGAAAAGCAGAGACATTACTTTGCCAACAAAATTCTGTCTCATCAAGGCTATGGTTTTTCCAGTAATCACGTATGGATGTGAGAGTTGGACTACAAAGAAAGCTGAGCGCTGAATAATTGATGCTTTTGAACTGTGGTGTTGGAGAAGACTTTTGAGAGTCCCTTAGACTGCAAGGAGATCCAACCAGTCTATTCTAAAGGAGATCAGTCCTGGGTGTTCATTGGAAGGACTGATGTTGAAACTGAACTCCAATCCTTTGGCCACCTGATGCGAAGAGCTGACTCATTGGAAAAGACCCTGATTCTGGGAAAGATTGAAGGCAGAAGAAGAAGGGGATGACAGAGGATGAGATGGTTGGATGGAGTCCCCAACTCTATGGACATGAGTTTGGGTAAACTCCGGGAGTTGGCGATGGACAGGGAGGCCTGGCGTGCTGCGGTCCATAGGGTCTCAAAGAGTCGGACACGACTGAGTGACTGAACTGAGTGACTGACAGAAACTTAAAGAAGTTACAGTAGAGAAAATATGTTTTACAAACTGCTGGTTGCAACCCACTGGTTATGAAACCAATTCCTTTTGTCATTACCAAAATTTCATGTAAAATCAGAGAGAATAAAACCTAATGGAGAATACCAGAGTGGATCACTGTAAAAAGGTTAAATCTTGTTTTAAACTTTTGTTTCATTATGTGTAGGAACCAAGTCAAAAATATTCAAGAAACACTGAGCTATAATGTTAGGAATGTATAGGGGAGACACCATAAGAAGTGTTAAAGATGAGATCTGAAATAAATCTTACTTCATCCTAGAGACAATGGGAGCCATTAAAGAGTAGTTCAGAGAATATCGGGATCACATTTGTGCTTTGTAAAGATCCTTCTAGAGAAAAGAAGAAAGAAGAGCTGGGAGATTGCTTAGGTGGCTAGTGCAGTCATGCACAAGACATCATGCTGGGCTGGACTGGGAGAGTAGCAATGGGCATGGAGAGAGAGCCCACTTAAGGCTGGCCCTCGATATACAAAGGTACGAATCTGTACCATTACAGAATTCCCTTCAGGGTAAATAGTAGGTGAGGTGGAAGGCAAAATGATTGATCTGCACTTGAGATTTGACCAATAAGTAGGGATAAGATGACTGAATCTTGGGGCTATCAAGAGACAGATGGAAGTGTTAGACTGTGAAATCTAATCTGAATTTTAAGAGAAATTAAATCCAGGAGCTGACTTAAATTTAAAATAGTGAGAATAAGACATCTACCACAATAGTTTTAATTAAAAAGACTGGCATGGTGAGGATGTGGAACAAATGAAACTCTCATAGACTGCTGGTAGAGTAAAACTGGTCAGCAGTGTCCACTAAAGCTTATCATATACAAACCTTATGACTCAACTCTTCTTGGTCTTCCTCTTCCCCAAAGAGAAAGCATGATTTGTCCAAAAAGACACAGTCAAGAATGTTCACAGCAGCTTTCTTCGTGATAATAAAAAAGCAGAGAGCAACTTGAAGTTCATCAACAGTAGAAGGAATAACTTGTGATGTTTATACATTAAAATATTATACTGTGTCTCTTTCTAGTTATCAACTGACCACAATACAGCCATCTGTAGTGCCTCAGTGCATGAACAGCAGAGGGTTGCTTTTTTAATATGAATAGTACAAATCAATTTCTTTTGATGAGTTAATTTTGCCATTAAAAAGTCATTTTATGGTACAAAAATGGTACAAAAGAAGTACCATTTATAGGAAGGTAAAACAGATGAAACTAATCTGTGGTATGGGCGATCAGAATAGTGGTTACATTTTCTTGTTTTTTGTTTGTTTCTTTGACCATGCTGTGGAGCATATGGGATCTCAGTTCCCAGAGCAGGGATGAAACCTGCAACCCTTGCATTGGAAGTGCAGAGACTTAACCCCTAAACCACCAGGGAAGGTCCAGTGGTTACCTTTGATGGAGGACACTAATGGTTCAAAAAACTTCTAGGAGTTGAAAATGTTCTATTTTTTTATTTGAGAAGTGATTACCTGAGTGTGTTCACTGTGTGAAAAATCATCAAGCTTTGCATTTATGATTTTTGACTGTGAAATATGTTTTACTTCAGCTTTTTAAAAAGTATACTGCCAATTAGAATAAATTATAGCAGAAGTACAATTTCTGGTTCTGGAGACAGGCATCTCAGCTGCCCCAAGTTGAATTTCTCACACACTTCAGTTCATGGCTTAGTAGTCCAAGTAAGACATCTCTTATATGTTATTTCATGTTTTTGTTATTCTCTTTACCTCCATATTCCTCTCTCCCAGATCCCCTTTCTAATGTATTTAATATCTTTCCTTTAAATTCACTGTCCATTTTTCTGTGTAGAAATATGTGTATCTTTGAAAATTGTGGTGATGTGTATATGTGCTTTTAAGATATATAAGTTTTGATGTGCTAAAAATCTCATTTTGATTTTTACATTTTAGACTTAAATACTGTGAATCTGAGGTATGATCATGTTATATGAAAATATAGCTAATTTATTATAATTGCTATATGGCATTCCACTGTATGCATGCATTTTATTTCTTCATTACACTAATAACGGACCTCCACATTGCTTCCCACTATTCAATACCACAACTGTACTAGTTTCCTCATGGATCTGCATGAGAGTTAATGAAGCACATTGTACAGCTTTTTATCTTTATCATCAATATTTTTTCCAGGAAGATTCAGTCACATTCCCATCAGCTTTTATAATTCTTTTGTATTTTTTCTCCAATCTGATAAGCAAAAAGTTCTCAACATATTCTTAATGTGCATTTAACTTTATATAATAATCTGTATTGGAGTATAATTGTTTCACAATGTTGTATTGGTTTCTGCTATATTTTTGTTGTGTTTGGTTGCTAAGTCGTTTCTCACTCTTTGCAACTTCATGGACTGAAGCACGCCAGGCTTCCCTATCACTATCTCCCAGAGTTTGCTCAAACCCATGTCCGTTGAGTCAGTGATGCCATCCAACCATCTCATCCTCTGTGGCCCCCTTCTCCTCCTGCCCTCAATCTTTCCCAGCATCTGGGTCTTTTCCAATAAGCCAGTTCTTTGCATCAGATGGCCAAAGTATTGGAGCTTCAGCATCAGCATCAATCCTTCCAATGAATGTTCAGGGTTGATTTCCTTTAAGATGGACTGGTTGGATCTCCTTGCTGTCCAGGGGACTCTCAAGAGTCTTCTCTAGCACCACAGTTCAAAAGTGTCAATTCTTTGACGCTCAGCTTTCTTTGTGGTCCTACTCTCACATCTGTACATGGCTACTGGAAAAACTTTGATATACACACCTTCATTGGCAAATTGATGGCTTTGCTTTTTAATATGCTGTCTAGGTTTGCCATAGCTTGAATCAGCTATATGTATACATATATCCCCTCCCTCTTGTACCTCCCTCCCACCTCCCACCTCCCATTCCCACCCATCTAAGTAGTCCCAAAGCACTGAACTGAGCTTCATATGATTTATAGCAGGTTCTCACTAGCTACCTATTTAGATAAAAATAGGCTGAAAAATAAAAATTTTTTAAAAATCACTAGTAAGATTAAATATTTTTTCATGTTTTTTGTTCATTTATATTATTATTAGTTAACTACTTGTTCATGCCTTTAATTCATTTTTCTTCTGGGATTATTTTTTTCATAGACTCTTAAGAAAGCTTTATATATTAACAAAATTGACCTGTGTTCATATATTGCAGATGTTTTTTCTCATTTGATTTTGTTTTCTAACTTTATTATGGTGCTTCTGGTGGTGATTGCAAGTTTATTTTGTTTTTTTGTTGTTGTTGTTTTTTGATTGGTTTGGCCTTATGGCTGCCCTTTTGTTTCCTTTAAAAAAATTGTTTTTTTAATTAGTATCTAGCTGCCTTTTTATGGTTTTGGTTTCGAGGTAATATGCAAGAAGAGCCAAAAAAAACCTTCTAATTCGATTATATGTTTAGAGGTAAGAGAAATATAAGTGAGGAGGACAAAGGTTAAGAGGAACCTTAATCCTATCAAGATGCATCAGGGAAGAAAGTAACCAACCAAACCAAAAGGAACTGTATTTGCAAAACAAATTTTTGATGTTAGAACCTACTTGGAATGTTTAGGATAAATCAAAATAGTGCTCGTTTCAGCAGCATATATACTAAAATTGGAATGATACAGAGAAGATTAGCATGGCCCCTGTTCAAGGATAACGTGAAGCATTCCGTATTTGGGGGGAAGAAGTATTTGGACCACAGTAAGAATTCAATAAATGGTAACAGCTGTTAAGATAGAAAAAGAGGAAAGATAAACCAAAATATATCCAGGATGCAGTTTTGATTGTATCCACTCTCTTTTCACCTGAACCACGTGATATTCTTGTTGGGCACTGAAGTCAGCCTTGGTTCCAGTGATTCTAAGTGAGGTCCTGGCACCCGTGTCAGGAAGCAGAAGTGGCAGCCTGTCAGCCACGGTGACTGCCTAGCATTAGTGGGAATTTCAGACAACTAGGCTGATACTGACTGCAGTGTACCCCATGAGGAGGAGAGCAACGGTTCTTCTCTGGTCAGCACAGCTGCTGAAGAAATACAGTCACTTCTCTTTCTAGACACTTTATTTAGAAATTTAAACCATGCCTTATCCAAAAGTGGCCTTGAGATTGCTTACATGCAAAAAAATGTAGTGCAAGATGAAAAAGAGTAGATGAAGAAATTATGGAAAGGGAAAGATTAAAGTAGGATAAATAAGATAAAGCCAGAGATAACATTATTACACAAAATACATACCTAAAGGTTCAGTACAAGTTGTGAAATAAGGGTAGGAATGTTAGCTTCTTAGTAAAGAGAGCAAAAAGATCAAAGCCTTTTCACTCAAGTTGTTCATGATAATTATAATCGCTCCTGATACTGAGTTCTAAGAGAAATTTCTCCATTGAGTAACATAAAGAGAACAGTGCCCCATGACCTAGCTGATAAGACCCTCAGCACCATATCAACACTCAACAGTACAAGCCTGCGTGTGGGCAACTAAGAGCAGTACTTGGTATTTTACATAGAGTGTTTCTCATATGAAAAGGATTGTAAATGTCTCCCCTTTCTCGATTAGCAAATTCTACCAGATGAGGAAGAAAGATGTTATGCATGTTCTTAACATTCAGTTCAAAATCCATGAAGTAAGTTTTGGTTCCTTCGAATTCTTGTAGTCAAATGTTCAATGTTGCAGGGTGGGCATAGATAGGAATTCTGTAGCAAAAAAGGACTTTCACATTAAACTGCGTAATTCCTTGCTGGATTTTTATTCCTACCCAATACAAACTATCTTTTTTATAACTCTGTGGGGTACTTACTCAACAATATTTTGTTGTAATGATGATGTGAACTACACAGTTGATTTGTTACCCACATGACCACTTTTCCTTCCGTCGAGAGTGGCTTTGTCTGTGTTTTCAAATAAGTCGATTGGGCAATGCTATGCTAAGTCACTTCAGTCGTGTTCGACTCTGTGCGACCCCATAGACGGAAGCCCACCAGGCTCCCCCATCCCTGGGATTCTCCAGGCAAGAACACTGGAGTGGGTTGCCATTTCCTTCTCCAATGTGTGAAAGTGAAAAGTGAAAGTGAAGTCGCTCAGTCGTGTCCAACCCTTAGCGACCCCACAGACTACAGCCAACCAGGCTCCTCCATCCATGGGATTCTCCAGGCAATAGTACTGGAGTGGCTTGCCATTGCCTTCTCCGTGATGAAGAAGGTACCTTAGAGGAAGAGTTAACTGGAACTGAAGGGAGGAGGCAGCACGCATTTTTATGGCATCTTATTTTTGCCCTGCTGCATTTACAGACAGAAGTGGAGTGAACACACCCTTTACAGAACACAATCGGCCTGGGCAAACACTGTCCTGTGTGTGGAATGAGTTTTGGAAGCAGAACAGAGGTGTGTTTTTCATTAGGCCACATTGGATTTTCGCATTCGAGAGTATAATTACCAAACTCAGCCCTCAAACCACTGCAAAAACATCACATGCTTCTTATACACATTTTTTCCCTTCAAACCAGCACTCAAGCGCGCCCACCAAGGGCCCTGCCCACAGTAGGGTTCATTTAAAATTCTTTTCAAACGCAGTTGTAACATGGCTCTCATCCACAAAACAAGTATTATCAGCAGTTAAATCATAGGATTATTCTTACGTTACAGATAACTAGGTACACTTAATGTGTAATAGTTATTATATTAAGACCCTGGGCCAGACTCACTCTGTATAAAATTGCCCTCCAGGAGTCAGGCTCTCAGCAATGCACCAGTATCTCTTTCAAGCTTATAATGAACCTGTGCTCTAAACTTGATGTTTAGAAGGTCAATTCAGCTTGGAGTTGAACTTCTATTTAAGTTTTAGAAGTAGTGCTAAGGAGAAATGAACACAAAAAGAGGTAGACATTTTATGCTTATTTTTTTCCCTGAGAACTCTCTTGGGCCAGTGAGAAATTCCAAGCTTCAAGTTCTCTTTCCTCTCTGCTCCTCACTGCACCCATGATTCTCCCCACTCACCCTTGCAGGCTTGGGGACAGCAGTTACTGAGCTTCCTCGGCAAGAGAAGTTTCTAACTGAATTGTGTTCTAGCAGCTTAAAAATCTAATGCAGCTTTTTATTTTTTGGCTGTGCTGGGCCTTAGTTGCCATGTGCAGGCTCTTAGTTGCAGACTGCAGAATCTTTATTTGCAGCATGTAGGATCTAGTTTCCTGATCAGGGCTCGAACCTGGGCCTCTTGCATTGGGAGTGCAGAATCTTAACCAATGGACCACTACGGAAAGTCCCTAGCACAACTTTTTGAAGAATCTCAACCTTCAAAAGGAGAAGTACAGGGAAGGGAGTCATTTATCACCTGTGTTAATGTGGAATATTTGTTGTTCAGTCCCAAAGTTGTGTCCGACTCTTCATGACCCCATGGACTGCAGCACGCCAGGTTCCCTGTTCTTCACCATCTCCCAGACTTTCCTCAAACTCGTATTCACTGAGTCGATGATGCCATCACCATGTACTGCGAGATGATTTTAGGTGGACATTAACGAACACTTATCATTTTAATAGTTAATTGTTTACAATGTAGTAACTTGCATTTAAATAGTATTTACTATGTGCTAGATATTATGCCTTATTTCTATTAACTCATTTAGTCCTCATATCAGTTCTAGGGAGAGGGTAGGTAATATCATTGCCCCCTGTTACAGATGAGGAGACCAAGGCACAGGAAGATCAAAAGTTTTGTCCTGGCTTGTTTAGGAAGTTAAAGGTAAAGTCTGGATCTGAACCTATATAATCTAGCTTCAGTGTCTACGCTGTTAAGCCCTCTCCAGCTCTTCTCTACCAGACTGCACAGAGAAAATCAAGCTAGTGCTCCAGGGCATCCGCTGTGTGTAATGAATCACCTCCTCAGGTAAGCACCTAGAATAGTAATGGCTATGTACCGTCCTAGGCACCTAGAGTACATTAGTGACTTTAGGAGAACAGTCACATATGTCATTTTCTGCTTCATTCTCTTATATAACTCCAACTGGAAAAGGCCATTATCTTATATAACATGCATTATTGAAATATTATCTGTATTAATCATTGCTATGTACTGAATGGTTCTTCATCTTTGTATGTTGAAGCCTAACCCTTAATTTGACAGTATTTGGATGTGGAGCTATGGAAGGTAACTGGTTTGAATGAGATCATGGGGGTGCAGCCCCCATGGTGGTATTGGTGCCTTTATACTGAAGAGCCCAGAATGCTAGCTCTCTCTTTCTATCTCTACCATGAGGACACAGCAAGAAGATGATGATCTATGAACCATGGATAGCCCTCACCAGATACCAAAGTTGCTGGTATCTTGATCTCAGACTTGCCTCCAGACCTGTGAGAAATAAATTTGTTAAGCCACCCAGCCTATAGTATTTCTATTATAGCAGTCCATACTAACAAAGACAATTATCTATTATATATATATAGTACTAAAGATTATCTATTATCTATATATTTATTAAAGATTACTCCATAACTTGGTGACCAAAACAGCAAACATTTATCTCATAATTTATATGGATCAGAAATAAAATCTTACATTTACACAAAACCTATATACAAATGTTCCAAAAACTGGATATAACTTAAATGTTCTTCAAAAGATGAATAGTTAAACAAATTGTGGTAAACCCATACTATTGAGTACTGCTGTTATTGTTTAGCTGCTCAGTCATGTCCGACTCTTTGTGACCTCATGGACTGCAGCATGCCAGGCTTCCCTGTTCATCACCAACTCCCGGAACTTGCTCAAAATCGTGTCCTTTGAGTCAGTGATGCCATCCAGCCATCTTATACCCTGTTTTCCCTTTCTCCTCCTACCTTAATCTTTCTTAGCATCAGGGTCTTTTCCACTGAGTCAGTTCTTCGCATCAGGTGGCCAAAGTATTGGAGCTTCAGGTTCAGCATCAGTCCTTCTAATGAATATTCAGGATTGGTTCTGTTTAGGACTGACAGGTTTGATCTCCTTTCAGTCCAAGGGACTCTCAAGAGTCTTTTCCAACACCAAAGTTCAAAAGCATCAATTCTTTGACACTCAGTTTTCTTTATGGTCCAACTCTCACATCCATACATGACTACCAGAAAAACCATAGCTTGGACTAGATGGACCTTTGTTGGCAAAGTAATGTCTCTGCTTTTTAATATGTTGTCTAGGTTGGTCATAGCTTTTCTTCCAAGGAACAAGCATCTTTTAATTTCATGGTTGCTGCAGTCACCACCAGCAGTGATTTTGGAGCTTAAGAAAATAAAGTCACTGTTTCCATTTTTTCCCATCTATTTGCCATGAAGTGATGGAACCAGATGCCATGATCTTTGTATTTTGAATGTTGAGTTTTAAGCCAGCTTTTTCACTCTCCTCTTTCACTTTCATCAAGAGGCTCTTTGGTTTCTCTTTGCTTTCTGTCATAAGGGTGGTGTCATCTGCATATCTGAGGTTATTGATATTTTTCCTGACAATCTTGATTCCAACTTGTGCTTCATTCGGCCTAGCATTTTGCATGATGTTCTCTGCATATAAGTTAAATAATCAGGATGACACCATACTGCCTTGAAGTACTCCTTTCCCAATTCGGAATCAGTCCATTGTTCCAAGTCTGTTTCTAACTGTTGCTTCTTGACCTGCATACAGATTTCTCAGGAGGCAGGAAGGTGGTCTGGTATTCCCTTCTCTTTAAGAATTTTCCACAGTTTGTTGTGATCCACATAGTCAAAGGCTTTAGTGTAGTCAATGAAACATAAATAGATGTTTTTCTGGAATCTATTGACACATGCGGCATCTAGGGTGGACATCAAGGAAGCTATGCTTTGAGAGTGGATACAATCCCCCCAGTCTTCTCCTCAGGTCAGTTTTACCTGATTGACTACTTCTCATCACTGTGTATTTTTCATTTTTTGCCACAGTTCAGTAACCTCAACTCTTCCTTTCAGCTGTTTCATTTATCTATCATTGTATAACAAGCTGCCTAAAAACTTAGTGGTTTAAAAACAACATAAGTGTGTAATTTACCATTGTTTCAGCAATTTTGGAGAGACTTAGAAAGACTATCTCTTTGCTTTACAGTATCTGGGGACTCAAGATGACTTGAGGAATGGAGGTTGGAAGAACTGGGTGGAGGGTGGCTGGGTTTCTCTATTTCTGTCTCCTTTTCTCTCTTCCCTTTCCACATGAATAGTTCAGATCTCCTAATAACATGTTGACCTCAGAGTGGTTGCAGTTCTTACAGAGCAGTTGACTTCTCCCAGCAGCAGCATTTCCAAAGTTCACAGTAGGATCTCCAAGTTTTCTTTTTTTTTTTTTTTAATTTTATTTATTTATTTATTTTTTTGCATTACAATAGTTTAAT
Organism: Moschus berezovskii; assembly: GCF_049115385.1. NCBI lineage: Eukaryota > Metazoa > Chordata > Mammalia > Artiodactyla > Moschidae > Moschus > Moschus berezovskii. The sequence goes on from NC_142461.1 coordinate 48,607,064, forward strand.
ATGAACAATCAGAACTAATTAACAGTATAACAATATTTTACAACTGAAATAATTAAAATAAACTATAAAATTACTACATAAAACAGGTCTGATCTAGCTTATTTACTTTCTATAATCTCTTCAGTGCTGCAAAACCATTTATTTCTTTTTTTTTTTCATGTTTTAATAAACACTTCGTCTTTTTGTATTGCTTTTTTTTTCATCACAATAATAGAAATATAACATATATCACTGTAAAACACATTTCCACATAAATGCTGATAAGCACAAAATATTTTTCATCATTTACATTTTAACTGTAATAATATATGGCAGAATTAAAGCTGCATCCATCATGTGTCTAACTCACCTTGCTGTAATGAATTTTTAAATGTAATGGTTTCTGTCGCAAAGTAAAATCGTACATAATGTCTAGTGACACAGTACGCTGGTGGATGGGTGGATTTGGAAAATGGAAATGCAACTTCATTTTTAATTAGATTTATAAACTTCACCACCTCCACCTCCAGCCAGCTTCCCAACCCTCCCTCCCACCACCATTATTTATTTATTTATTTAAAATGAGGCTTTTAATTAATGTTTGACAGAGCTGATTCAGGTTGAATAGACTAAATTTCTTTAAACAAACTTACTTATACTCCAGAGTCCTTTAAAAACTTAATAGCATTTATACATTGAAGGTATTTGATTTTCTTGTAACTAGCACTTCAAATGCAACAAACATTTGAAGCAACAAGCATTTGCCCCAACAAGTAAAACTTTCTACAGTTCATAACTTTTATAAATAAAATAAATTAAATGTACAGTGAATAAGTTCTCTGAAATATTTCAATATTTCTGCAGGTTTAGTAACATCGTAAAATACATTTCAACTAAAATTCACAAATCTAAAAACCTGTTAGGCATTTTTAGGCGTTTTAAGTTGGAAATGAAGACCAATGTTACATCGTAATATGCCAATTACAAATAGTACTTTAAATAGCAAATACTACAGTTTGTCCCAAACTTTAAAAACTATTCATGAACTCAACACTGAACTATTGATGGCTATGAGAATTGTTTCCTAGCCTTTTTGAAAATTTCAACCCATTTACGTTTAAGGTAATTATTGATAAGTACGATCCCGTAGCCATTTTCTTTATTACTTTGGGTTCAAGTTTATACACTCTTTCTGTGTTTCCTGTCTATAGAAGATCCTTTAGCATTTGTTGGAGAGCTGGTTTGGTGATGCTGAATTCCCTCAGCTTTTGCTTGTCTGTAAAGCTTTTGATTTCTCCTTCATATTTGAATGAGATCCTTGCTGGGTATAATAATCTGGGCTGTAGGGTATTTTCTTTCATCACTTTAAGTATGTCTTGCCACTCCCTTCTGGCCTGAAGAGTTTCTGTTGAAAGATCAGCTGTTATCCTTATGGGAATCCCCTTATGTGTTATTTGCTGCTTTTCCCTTGTTGCTTTTAATATTTGTTCTTTGTGTTTGATCTTTGTTAATTTGGTTAATATGTGTCTTGGAGTATTTCGCCTTGGGTTTATCCTGTTGGGGACTCTCTGGGTTTCTTGGACTTGGGTGATTATTTCTTTCCCTATTTTAGGGAAGTTTTCAACTATTATCTCCTCAAGTATTCTCTCATGGTCTTTCTTTTTGTCTTCTTCTTCTGGGACTCCTATGATTCGAATGTTGGAGCGTTTAACATTGTCCCAGAGGTCTCTAATATTGTCCTCATTTCTTTTAATTAGTTTTTCTTTTTTCCTCTCTGTTTCATTTATTTCTACAATTTTATCTTCTAGTTCGCTAATCCTGTCTTCTGCCTCTGTTATTCTATTGTTTGTTCCCTCCAGAGTGTTTCTGATCTCATCTATTGCATTATTCATTGTATATTGACTCTTTTTTATTTCTTCTAAGTCCTTATTAAATCTTTCTTCCATCTTCTCAATCCTTTTCTCCAGGTTATTTATCTGTAACTCCATTTTGCTTTCAAGATTTTGAATCATTTTCACCATCAAAATTTGAAATTCTTTATCAGGTAGATTCCCTATATCTTCTTCTTTTGTTTGTGTTGGTGGGCAATTATCTTGTTCCTTTACTTGCTGGGTATTTCTCTGCCTCTTCATCTTGCTTATATTGCTTTGCTTGGGGTGGCCTTTCCCTCTTCTTGCAGTTTGTGGAGTTCTCTTTATTATGTAGTTTCTTCGCTGTGTGTGGGATTGGACGGGTGACTTGTCCGGGTTCCCTGGTTAGGGAGGCATGTGTCAGTGTTTTGGTGGGTGGAGCTTGATTTCTTCTCTTTCCTTTAGAAGACAATGGCTGCTTTTCTGGGAGCCTGATGTCCTCTGCCAGTATTCAGATGTTGTTTTGTGGACTTTACTCCGCATTCAAATGTTCTTTTGATGAATTTGTGGGGAAGAAAGTGGTCTCGCCGTCTTATCCCTCCGCCATCTTGTTCCTTCCTCCCCAGAACACTGGATTCTTATATTCCACTTGATCGTGGAGTACCTCTTCCCAGCTGCTCCAGCAAGGCGCAGCCGCTGTACCTTACCTTGGACGAGGGGTATCTCCTCAAGGCCGCCCCTCCTGCTTTGAATGTGGATCAGCTCCTCTCGGTCCTCCGGTGCCCAAGCAGCCACCGCCTCCTGGACGTGGTACAGCTCCTCTCGGCCACCGCCCTAACCCTGGGTGCGGGGCAGCTCCTCTCAGCCACGATTCTGCACGTGGTCGGTTGCGCCCGGAGCCGGGCGTCTCTCGCGTCTGCGCCGCCGGGAGCCGGGCGTCTCTCGCGTCTTATGAATGCTTTTCCTCCAAGTTTTCTTAGTATTTAACCTCAGAAATACAAGGACATCACTTTTGCAGCATTCTATGGGTCAAGCAAGTCACTAGGGCCAGCTCAGATTCCAGGAGAGAGAACTAGACTTTGCTTCTCAAAGAGAGAAATAGCAAAAATTGTAACTATCTTGTATCTACCTAGATCCCCTTTCATCAAAATTATTTGACTTTTTAAAAAAGTTTAGATTCCACATTGACTATAACGCTTTTTATTAGTAATCTTCATCTTTTTAAATTGGTCTAGTATATTCATTTCAAATTATGCTATTTATTTAGGTGGTGCTCTAATTGCCAAGTTTCAGAGATTTTGAGTGGTTTTTGCCAACTATATTTTATCCACAAGCTGTGTTGTTTTGAGTACAATTTCACAGAGCCCAACATTTTCAGAAATACATGTATCACGTATACCCATTTAGCAAAAACATGTATAAATGCATGTAGTTACAGTCTTAGGGTCTTCACTGAGTGTTCCAGACCTCTGCTTAGACCCAGAATTTCTTAAGAATCCCCAATGTCTTGTTTTACTCCTTGATCCCAATGCAGAAGGACATCATTACATCAAATAGCACTCTTTATTCAAGCAGAAACTGCCACAAAAAGGCAGCAATAAAACTGATTTTTGGTGAGGAAGAGTAGATTAACTTCAAGGCAAAATTAGGAAAGTTATTTTTTCAGATTATTGTCGTTCCTTTTTTAGTCATTTAGCACATAGGTTTGTATGTGGCATGACAGAGAATTTTATGCAAGTTTAGCTGAGACATGTAAACCACTCAGTTGGCATAATGCCCAAAGGAATTTGACTGTGTGTGTATGTGTGTGAGAGAGAACGAGAGAAAGACGGGGGATGGGGGGATGGGGGGAAGGGGACGGCTGGCTGATCTGTCATTCAGAGGCTCTGCTGAATTCTTTCCATGCCTACTTCATCACCCTTTTATTAAGTATTTTTCAAAACACAGGAATACTATAAGGAAATCGAATACCATTTAGAACTGAAGCTAAGATTGACTTTTCTTCCGGCCACATTCTCTGTGGAAACAACACATGTGTGCATACAAATGAGCGTGCACACACACACACACACACGCGTGCGCGCGCAAAGCTTAGGACTCAGAACATGAGCACCATCAATGAAGGGCAGGTCCTAGTCCCAGATTTCTCACATAAAATTCCATATCAAGATAAAAGCATTCATAAAAATGCTAGATGATTGACCAAGTTAGTAGCCCTGTTGAGATGCAAGTCATGACATCTTATAGTCACAGACCAAATTTCAACAGAAATTCCTTGACAACCTGCTGTGTATTAAACACCATATGAGGAGGATGTATGAAAAGAAATAAGATAATTCATTTCCTGTTACTCAGTTGCTGAGACCAAAAACCTAAACTTCCCTCTTTGACTTGCCTTTTCAAAGTTCTTGGTAACTGCTATAGAATCTATTACTTCTAACATGTTTAATGACTCCTACTTTCTCCTGTGTTGCCTTCTTAGTTCAAGCCACAACCTTCTCTTCCATGGACTATAGCAGGATCATCCTAATCGTTCTTCTTTCTTCTCCCCCTGCCCCCAATATTACCAAATTTCCACACAGCAGCAAAGATGTCTTTCTTAAAAATGAAATCAGAAAACAAGACTCAGACACTCCAACAGCACTCAGAGTAAAATCCCAACTCCTAACCATGGCCTTCAAGACCTCTGTCTTTCTCTTCATCTTTTATGCTTTGCTCCTAGCTCATTCCAGCCCACTATACTTTGAACGTACCTATTTCACTCAGTTCAGGTCCTTTTCACTAACTGTTTCTTCTGCTTGGAATCTTCCTTCCCTTGCCCTGCCCCCAGACAGTCACTTGAGCTGAGTCTCTACTCAAATGTCACTTCCTCAGAGAGGCCTTTCCTGACCTAAAATATCATAGCAAAAATAGAAGACACTCTCAACTTCTCACTCTCTCCCCTTACCCTTAATTTTTTTTTTGTATTCCTAACCCTTCACATGAAATATTTATTTTTATTGTTGCTTTTCCTCCCCACTAAAATGAAATTCCAAGAGCTTTGTCCATCTTAACTGCTATCATCTCAATGCCTAAAACAGTGCTTGCCACATAGAAAACACTTAATAGACATCTGTTGAATGAATGCTCACGTGAATGAAAACCTATCCTGATGAAGCTCTGATCCGTATTGGAAGGGAAGCATGGAGACAGCCATGGTCATATGATGTGATTGTGCTGTGACAGATGTGTGGACAGAGTGTTTGGGGAACACAAAGGACTGGGTCCCTGGCTGCTTAGGGAGAGAAGAGTCAGAGTTTTTTTAACCTGGATCTTGAAGGATGAGTAAGGGTTCACCACATGGTGAATTCTGCAGAAGACATCTCAAGCAGAAGGAAGAAATAGTGGATACCAAGGCCTGGCTATAAAAGCATAACATGGGGGGATGCTCATCAGTTCGTTGTACCTGGAAAATAGGACATTCAAACATGCTGCAGAGGGAGATGAGAGAGGAGAGTAGCAGAGGTGAGTTGATCAGCTCAGAGACAGAAGTGACTTTGCAAGGAGCTTGCATGAGCCATTGGGTTTGAGGAAGGTTAAATCGTCATCATGCAAGCAGAAGTGCTCAGTCGTGTCCGACCCTGTGATCCCATGGACTGTAGCCTGCCAGATTCCTCTGTCCATGGGATTCTCCAGGCAATGATACTGGAGTGAGTTTCCACACCCTCCTCCAGGGGATCTTCTGGACCAACAGATAGAACCCGCTTCTCTTCTGTCTCCTGCACTGACAGGTGGATTCTTTACCACTGCACCTCCTGGGAAACTCAGAAATCACCTTCAGTGCTTCAGAGAGTTTACTGACCCCTGTGTGGTGGATAGCGTGAGGCCCGACAGTCATCTAGAGGGGAGTGGAGAGAAGGTGATGGATGGGAGGTGCATTTCAAGAGAGCATGGAGGAGTCCTGGTGACCTAGATATGGGGAACACTGGAAAGGGAGAAACAGCCTGGCAGAATTTGAAACTTGGGTGATTTGATGACTTTATCCTGGTAAGGAAACCAGAAGGAAACTCAAGTCTGGAAAGTAAGAAAGAGAACTAGTCATGAATCACCTCTGCCCAGTGTTTTTCCTCTCCAAGCCCCTGGGTAGCCATTTGCTACCATTTCGTCAGCTCGTGGGAGCCCACCTGCCCTGGTCCCACAGCAAACTGTGTAGTGCTGGCCTCACAACTGCTCCTCCCTCCACCCCCTGAGCCTTGGGGATTAGGTAACACATGTGTGCCTGCCTCTCTCTTCTCTTGAGACAAACCTCTCCCAGGTGGCTCTTCATCTAGAAAATAGATTCCCATCAATTCTGCCCAGTAAGACAGGCTCAGACACGCCAAGTCCCAAGGGTTTAAGACTAAAACTCAAACCTAGACTCACCCAAACTACATGTATAATATCACTGAACTTCCATTATTATTTTATGTAATTCTTAAATTACACAGCTAATGCATGAATACTTTCCCATTATAAAAAATGCAAACAATACAGAAGTCCACTAAGACTTGAGAGTTCCTTTCAGAGCAACCCCTTGAAAAAGAAACGAAGTACATTCCTTCTCCTAAGGGTAAGATTTGTCTCTTTACGGTCCTTTATTTCACACACATATGTACATACACACACACACATAGATATACACACACATACATACATATAAAAACAATATATAGTTTCATATGTTCTCTTAGGGCTCAAATTATTTTGAAAACTTTTTTCACTTATATACCTGTCTTCAAAGATTTTCACATCAGTAAATATAAATCTACTTCTTTCTTTTCAAACTGCTGAATAGTATTCCACGGCAGAGATGTGTATATTTGTCATTGACTCTTTCCCCTTCTCATGGATCCTTGAGTTACTTCCAATTTTGCAAGATTTTTAAATAGTGCTACAGTGAATATCTTTGCACACTCTATTTTGTACACGTCTGCGAATGTTTCTGTAATGTGGACCCCTGGAAGCAGAATTGGTTGACCATCCTAAAGGTATTTCATTTTAATTTTGCTTGAGGCTGCCAGTTTCTCTATTCTATCTTATTAAGTGCTTCAAGATGTACTAAAACAGAAAAATATCCTGAAAGTGTAATGCCAGTTATATCACAACAGGATCCTTACTGAGGCTAACATCAACCCAGGGACAAACCCAACAGTCTGATACTTGTGCAGTATTCCAGAAGAGTAGGAACGCTGGGCTGCAGGTACAATTCTTAGGGCTGTCTAGCTTTTCTGGGGCCTATTGAAATTTGAGATATGAAAAAAATTGTTTGCTTCGACACATGAAAAGAAAAATAAAACACTGAAATTAATACAGATTTATTAAATAATTATAAAATGTAGCATATGTCAACTTCATTGCTATTTCATTTAGCATTCATAAATGTTTCCTTATTGAACAACCTGGTATTCTCCTGAATTCTTGCCCTGACCTTCTTTACTCCTTAGCTTGAGGGAACAGCACCAGCTTTCCTGGCTTGTCCTTCCCATATTCAGGGAAGACAATCATCCAGAACATATCATCAAGATTTCCTTTTTTCCCTTCTCTGGTTTGGAGGGTCTTTCCAAAAGGATTCCTTTATGTTCCTCTTTAGGAAGGAGGCAAGTTTAACTTGGATAGCAGATTGAGAAGAGAGCTCCTTCTCCAGGAGGGTCAGTATTAGGGAAGGATGTGCATTTGTCAGATATCGAACACTGGGGAGAATTCTTCTGGCAAGGAGGGGAGAAGGTGAAAAGCAGTGAGGTCCTGGAGGGGCTAGTCCCAAGCACTGGGTGGGTGGCTAAGGCAGGGCCTCTGGGTCACACACTCTCTGCTGTGGGGATGAAGAGGCAGGTGATAGTTGAGTTCTCTCTCTGACCTCAGCTTTTATTGTGAATATCAAGTTCTTTTTCAATGAATTTATTTTCCTCTAGTGCCTAATTCCCAGTGTGGCGGTGACATTGCACCTTACTATTTTTCATCATTTAAGTATCATATCTCAGCAGCACTGTGAGCTAAACAGTCCTTGCAGGATCAGCTGGGGACCTTATCAGTTATAATATTTCTATGGGAAAATGCTTGGGGGATTTCAACAGTGGACTTACAAAGGAACCTGTGGAGGCCAATCCATTCCTGACTGAACACTGTTCACGTGGACTGCATATGCGATGACCAGAAGTTTCTGTTTTGAAAGGATGTTCCAGTTTGTGATTCCCTGGGAAATGTCCTGGGTCAGGAAGATTTTCTATTCAATTTTCTCTGCAATAGACTACATAGTAAGTACTGTGATGTAAGATGCCCTGTAGCCTGACTTGGCTAAATTATGCTGTTTTTTAAACTGGTGACTTTGTAGTTTACAAAATGACCCGTGGAGTTTGGCATGCTTTGAAAGCTCAAGATACATTTCTAAGGATACAAACATTCCCTTTGGCCACCTGGACTATAAAACCCTGGTAGACTCTAATCCCCTGCTGGAGATTGTTGGTGGCCTTCCTTTCCTCTTTTTCTCTTACTCCTTCTTTTCTCTAGCCCAGCCTGGAGTTCTGGGGTCTTTAAAGATGTAGTGAACTATGATCTGTTGACATTCTAGCAATCGCTCAACTATTCCCCCTGATACTCTCCCCATTCTTCTCCCCAGGAAAATGACCCGATTATAAAACTCTCTATAGATACATTCACAATCTGGGGACCTCAGTTCCCTCCCTGTTAGACATTGGAGGTAGAGTTGTGGTCTTCACCATGGAATTCCCTCCCACACACACTCAAGAGAGCGTGGCACACAGGCGTGAAGGGTCCTCTAATGAATTTCATGTTTGAGAAAGCGTCCCAAATGTTTAGTTATCTGAAGTAAAGCCACACAGGAAAATGAAAACATCAAATGTCTTTTGCTTTTGGCTGAAATTGTATAAACTTGCCAGTTGAGACATTGACCATACGGAGATGAGGAAGAGATGGTCCTATTTTCAGAATTTCCACTGCCTAGCAAGATACTTGATAAGTATTCAACACATGCTTGTTGAACTAAACTGAGAATCAAGACATTCTGGAGGTGATTACATTCACCAACTCTGCTGTCCTGAAATTTCCAGAACCCTCAGTTATTCCTTGTCTTGGCCACTGCACTCAAAAGAATGTAGGTGACTTCTCCAATCTTTTGTTCTGAGGAGTCTTCCAAGAGCTTCCCATACTTCCAGCATGTCTGCAACTGTCTCCGCACAACTTGACCTGAAATTCTCACATTAATACCACTTGGGGACGGGGCGGCAGGAGGTTAAGCCACTGTTCCCATTCAAATACCTACATTATCAAGAGGAGAGAGAGGAACCTGCCTGGATCAAGAACGTGTAGGGATGCATATGTGTGGTGTGTAGTGGTTATTAAGGGAAAAGGAAGAGTAGAGAGGCTGGATGCTTATAGTTCCCTCTTATTACCATTAACAAGAGTGTTCTTGGTGGCTCAGAGCATTTCCCTGGTGGCTCAGATGGTAAAGAATCTGCCTGCAAGATGGGAGAACCTAGTTCGATCCCTGGGTTGGGAAGATCCCCTGGAGAAGGGAAAGGCAACCCACTTCAGTATTATTTTCTGGAAAATTCAATGGACAGAGGAGCCTGGCGGGGTACAGTCATTAGGGTCATAGAGAGTCAGACACAACTGAGTGACTAACACACACACACACACATTACCATTAAGTCACAGGCTGTTTCTGTCAGGTTATCTCATTAGCCCTTTGGAAGTCTTAGAAATTTGGCTTTGAAGATATAGAAAATGAAATAGCACTGGATGATGCACTTGAGTGCTATACAATCCAATTCAGCAGCCACCAGCCACACATGACTCTCGGGTCCTTGGAATTCTGGTCCAAGTTGGAATGTGCTATACATATAAAATACACACTAGTTTTCAAAGACTTATCAAGGAAAAAAGAAAACATAAAATATCTCACTAGTAATTTTTTATATTAATTACATATTGAAATTAAAAAATGGATATATTGGCTAAATAAAACCTATTATTAAAGTTGATGCTACTTGTTTTTAAAAATTTTTAACTATGGCTACTAGAAAATTTTAAGTTATGTATATGGCATTGTATCTCTGTTTCCTGGAGGAGAGCATGACAACCCACTCCAGTATTTTTGCCTGGAGAATCCCACGGACAGAGGAGCCTGGAGGGCTATAGTACATAGGGCTGAAAAGAGCCAGACATGACTGAAGTGACAGCATGCACGCACATATCTTATTGGACAGCATTGCTCTAGTGGTAGGAAGAAAGATCCCACCCTAGAGGGCGCTGAAATCCAGTGCATAGGCAGAGGTGCCAGTGGAATGAGGCTGCAAAGGCAGAAATGTCACTGGGGGAAAAGGGTGGCCTCAAGGTAGGAGTGTGGGTTTGTTTGGCAGCCTGACTAAGCACACAGGGACTCCCATCATCCTTTCCTATCTCAGTGTCTTTAAATCAGTTGGCTAATTTCCCTTATGCTGATTCCTGAGGCAGAGGAAGAGAGTAGGGAAGAGGGACAGATCCTTTATCGTTCTAAGATTTGGCTTGGGATTAGTTTCTGGGGTGATCCTTGCATTTTCTGGTCCCAGGTTTCTACACTGTAGGTTACTGACATGTTAGTAATGAGCTCAATATCCTAGTCAAGCTTGGGAAAGCCAATAATTCTACTGATTTGGTTGATTTAAAATTTCCTGATAATACATTTTAACCGTAAGAACTCATTTTACTGTTTTCCTAATCTGACCTTTGTGGATCAGTGCATAGACATTGATATCAAAGCAGGAATAACTGGATTTTTCATAGTGGTTTACAGTTTTCAATGTCCTTTTCAGCAAATTATCACTTTTTATTGTCACAACATCTTGTGAGGCAGGCGAGGCATGTATAGATTTGTATCCATATGCTATAGCTAAGAAACCAAAAAAAAAAAAAAAACCCCACAAAAAAAGGTTGCCTTGACCAGGATTTGAAAGCTGTTAAGTGACAGAATTAGGAACATATCATGGATGATCTCACTGGAAACCTTGGCTTCTGATCTTGGGTGGCTTCTCCTGGTGCATAGAGGATCACTGAGTGGTCCAGGGCACAAGCTGTCGACAGCTTCCTGAATTCAAGCAGTCCTGCCCCTTAAAGATCAGGAAAGTAATTTACAGGGTCTGCACAGCAAGATTTGGAAAACTGCCATTTGGGGAGCCAGAGAAGGAGCCTAATTGGAGCACCGCCTTCCACTCACCAGGAATGCCTTTGAAGTCAGTGCCTCCGTTTAATTCCCTCAGGCGACCTCCCTGGTAGCTCTTGGAAAGGCCCAGCTGGTCCCTCAATGGAGAGAGCTTCTGAGCTGCAGGCAAAGCCCAGCAGAGGGTGCTGAGAGCTTACCACTTCAGGGTGAGATGGGGGGCGGGGGCGGATGACCATCTGCTTTGTTAGGGTGGACTCTGGAAGAGGAGGAAGCTTCAGGAAACAATGGTTATAAGAGCTTCCTGTCCAGCAGAGTGATGAAGATGAAGATGATCATGGTGACAATGATCACGATGATGATGTAAGTGGTGGCCAGGTCTCACCTGGTGGGTGCGGTGTGATCTGGAAATGTTTTGACTGCATGTTTGTGATATTTTTAGAGATCACCGTGATCACTGACATGCTCCATATTGGGAAAATAGTTTCAGCTCCTCGTCTAGATACTCACAAATCATTGCACAACCCGGGCTCTGACAATTGTTTATTCTGTAATTTGGGGAAGTTATTTAACTTCTGATCTTATGTTCCTCATTTGAGATTAAAATGAGATTAAAAAAAAAAAGCTACCTCAAAAGTATCAAATGAGATAATAGGTGTGAAATATTTACATAGTATATGCTAATTGCAAACATTCAATAAAAAGTAACTGATATTATTCAATTCAATTTTTCTGACTTCCAGGGCAGAATTCATTCTTTATTAAGCAGTCTGCCCCAGTCCTCCTAAGTTTTTGGCATGCTTGTACAGTTCCCTATTTACAAGTTCTGCCGTGATAGCTTCATGGAGGATTCTTTGAAAGATATTAAAGAAGTTACTTGACTTAGTTCCCTTATATACAATATAGGGGAAAACTATCTCAGCTTCAGTTCAGTTTAGTCGCTCAGTCGTGTCCAACTCTTTGCGACCCCATGGGCTGTAGCCTGTTTAGGTCAGCTGATAAAAGGGCTTCCCCCAGTGGTTCAGCAGTAAAGAATCCACCTGCCATGCAGGAGACACAGATTTGATCCCTGGGTCAGGAAGATCCCCTGGAGAAGGGAAGAGCCACCCACTCCAGTATTCTTGCCTGAAAAATCCCATGGACAGGGAATCCTGGAGGGGTACAATCCATGGGGTCCAAAGAGTCGGACACAACTGAAGCGACTGAGCACAGCTGATAAAACAAAAACATGTCTTCACAGAGTGTCTTGTTTCTCTTTTATGTAACAGTTCAGAGATAGGCAATACAAGACTGATAGTGCAGTCTGCCGTCCTCAACATTTGAATCTCACCTTTAGCTTCAAAGTGACTGCTTCAGTTCTTATATTTTCTCAGTCACATGCCTGATATTTTCAAAATTAAGACCACAAGTAGCACCCATTTCTCTTATTTATTATTTTTTTAATTATAGTTGATTTATAATATTTTTTAGCTTCAGGTGCACAGCACAGTGATTCAGTTCTTTTACATTTTATGTATCACTAAAAACTATTACAAGACAGTGGCTGTAATTCCCTGTGCTGTGCAGTATATCCTTATTGTTTATCCATTTTGTACCTAGTAGTTTGTAACTGCTAATTCCCTACCCCTTTCTTGCTCCTCCATGCCCTCTCCACACTGGTAACCACTGGTTTCTTTCCTTCCCTCACTTAATTGCTCCAGATTTAGTCTTATGGTCTCAGTTCAGTTCAGTTCAGTCACTCAGTCGTGTCCAACTCTTTGAGACCCCATGAGCTGCAGCACACCAGGCCTCCCTGTCCACCACCAATTCCCGGAGTTTACCCAAACTCATGTCCATTGAGTCGGTGATGCCATCTAACCATCTCATCCTCTGTCGTCCCCTTCTCCTGCCTTCAATCTTTCCCAGCATCAGGGTCTTTTCAAATGAGTCAGTTCTCTGCATCAGGTGGCCAAAGTATTGGAGTTTCAGCTTCAACATCAGTCCTTCCAATGAACACCCAGGACTGATTTCCTTTAGAATGGACTGGTTGGATTTCCTTGCAGTCCAAGGGACTCTCAAGAGTATTCTCCAACACCAGAGTTCAAAAGCATCAATTCTTCGGCGCTCAGCTTTCTTTATAGTCCAACTCTCACATCCATACATAACTACTGGAAAAACCATAGCCTTGACTAGACAGACCTTTGTTGACAATGTCTCTGCTTTTTAATATGTTGTCTGCTGCTGCTGCTAAGTCGCATCAGTCATGTCCGACTCTGTGTGACCCCATAGACAGCAGCCCACCAGGCTCCTCTGTCCCTAGGATTCTCCAGGCAAGAATACTGGAGTGGGTTGCCATGTCCTTCTCCAAATACGCTGTCGAGGTTGGTCATAACTTTCCTTCCAAGGAGTGTCTTTTAATTTCATGGCTGCAGTCAGCATCTGCAGTGATTTTGGAGCCCCAAAAAATAAAGTCTTCCACTGTTTCCCCATCTATTTCCTAGGAAGTGATGGGACTGGATGCCATGATCTTAGTATTCTGAATGTTGAGTTTAAGCCAAATTTTTCACTCTCCTCTTTCATTTTCATCAAGAGGCTCTTTAGTTCCTCTTCACTTTCTGCCATAAGGGTGGTGTCATCTGCATATCTGAGGTTATTGATATTTCTCCCGGCAATCTTGATTCCAGCTTGTGCTTCTTTCAGCCCAGCATTTCTCATGATGTACTCTGTATATAAGTTAAATAAGCAGGGTGACAATATACAGCCTTGATGTACTCCTTTTCCTATTTGGAGCCAGTCTGTTGTTCCATGTCCAGTTCTAACTGTTGCTTCCTGACCTGCATACAGGTTTTTCAAGAGGCAGGTCAGGTGTTCTGGCATTCCCATCTCTTTCAGAATTTTCCACAGTTTATTGTGATCCACACAGTCAAAGGCTTTGGCATAGCCATATAGTCTCACCTAGGGCAAAGGAATCTGGGAAATTTAGGCTTCAGCCAGGTGACAGAAAAACAAAAGAGCAGTATTATGTGAAAATCTGAAAATTTCACAAGGTCCTTATTGTCATAGCCTCAGAAATTGCTGTTAATACAAGTGCTGATATTTCTGAAGATCTACCTGCCCCACTTTTCACAGAAGAACCTAGAAAATTCTCTTCTTTCAAAATCTTTTGATTCTGTGCTTGTGATTCAAAAATAATTTAGGGGCAAGTTTGCTGGTGGTTCTAGAAAGAGTGATAGAGGATTACTAATGCAAAACAGAGCTGGAAAAGGAGTGGGGGAGTCTTGAAGCAAATGGTGCTCCTGACGGAGCAGCAGAGAACAAACAAGGAAATACTGTGCTGCATTATGAAATACTGATGCTGCTTGGACCATTTGGGGATTTCATTCCCTTCCAGGAATGGGATCCCAATCAGTACATGGTTGACCCAGAGATCACCTATATCTGCTCAGTCTGGAGATAGCTTCTGGAGGCTAGTCCAAGAGCCTGAACCCATGAAAATTTTTTTCAAGTGCTAGAAAATACTTTCCAGTATTTCTCACAAGCAGATAATAGTTTCTAGAATTTTAGCATCCTCTTGATTTACTTTGGGACTTCCCTGGTGGCTTAGACAGTAAAGAAATTGCCTGCAATGCAGGAGACCCCAGGTTCACTCCAGTATTCTTGCGTAGAGAATCCCATCTAACCAGCATCAGACCAGTTTGTGAGATGCTGTAGAAGAAAATGATTGGGATGGGAAAATCAGGCGACGATTCCAGAGGCAATGCCCTGCAGCTGAAACTCGGATAGGCTCAGGGAACTTGCTATACCATCTAGGTTATCAGAAGAATGCCTGCTGGTGACCTTCTCTGGAAAGTCTCTCAGAATCAGACTTTTCTTCCCACTCCCACTGCTGCTGCTCTTGGCTTGGCCCTGGAATTTGTGACCAGCCTTGTTATCCTGTTTAACTTGTCTCTGCTACTTGCTGATTGTTCCTTAAAGCCATCCTGCATATTGTTGCCATGATAATTCTCCAAAATCCTTTTCACGATGAGCCTTCTTTACCTTGGAATTTACCTAATGGAGTTATTCAGTTCAGTTCAGTCGCTCAGTTGTGTCTGACTCTTTGCGACCCCATGAATCACAGCACGCAGGCCTCCCTGTCTATCACCAACTCCCAGAGTTCACTCAAACTCATGTCCATCGAGTCGGCGATGCCATCCAGCCATCTCAATCAGGGTTGTTTTATATTTCTCTCTCTCTTCTTCTTCTTTTGTTTCTTAGAGCTGGAGTTTTTCTTAAATGTACTTTTAAAAACCTCTACAATAAACTTGTATGATTTCTATAACAATGAAAAGACAATGTGTTTTAAATGCTTCTAACGTTGGGAGGGAGCAGCTGGGAGCCATTGTGGCTCTCATTTCTTCTTCATCAAGTCTGTATCCTTTGGGACACTATTTGAGGCTTCCATAGATAGTCCTACCCCAGTGATCAAACATACTATCTCTCGATTCTTCAAGTTTAGGCTGCTATACTTTCCTCATGGCACATGGCTTCTGTTCTTGTCAAACCCTGTCTTCTCAGCCCACTCAAATTTTAGACATCTTTTCAGACGTAGTTAAAATTTCACTTTCCTAGGCTATTTTATTTCTAAAACATATGTATCACTTCTCTGACATTTTATTTATGTCATTGTCATGTTCCATAGAAAACTGATGATACAGTTGATGTCAACACTTTTACCTGCATGAATCTTGCCTCCTAAGTGAATTCCAAGTTCTTTGAGGACAAGGGTGAACTCTTGTAAATTCCTTGCTTTCCTCTCCCTCTCTGGCATACTTCTGAATACGTAATAGGTAATCCATTGATAATTATATTTTGAGAACTTTATTCACCTTAGCTAAGTGATTTAACATGTGTCAGACCACTTCCTACAAACTATTTGAAGGAGGATTTCATAGGGATGGTAATCAGGAATACAAAGAAGTAAAAAGCTAATGTGGGGATTTGGGGTATCAGTAACAGCCTGAAGGTGTGGCCTTGGAAGACATCACCTTTGCCCTGACTTGCCAGCCACTCACTCTCCGCATGACTCGTGTTGCCTCTTCTGACCACTGTCCCAGTGAGATCCTTAGCAGGTTGGGAACTTCACTGTCTACACTCAGTTCCTGACCCTGCAGGTGGTGGACTGTGGTGGACACCTCCATTCATTTGTCCCAACTCCACCAGCATCTGAGGTACCCCCCTTTCTCTCCAAGAGGCAGGCTCTAAATGCTGTCAGTGAGCACAAGTCCTCTAGGCCTGGATTTCCAAGTAGGCTCTGCTGTGCTGTCCTTAGTCGCTCAGTCATGTCCAAGTAGGCAACTCTTCTGCAATTGCCACTTGAAAACAGGAACTCTTTTCAGTGTCCATTTGGCTATAAAATCTGTTCCCTTACCTTTGTATTTTATTCATCATCTGCATGGTCAAGCACAGTATAGTTCTATTAACAGTTGGTCTTAGACTCTCAGTTCTTATAGGATGTACAGAATGTATTTTTAAACATGGCCAGGGCATTTCCTGGCTTGAAAACACCCTTTCCAATGATCGGTAAATGGTGCCCTTAAAAAAAAAAAAAAAAGTCACCTGCATAAAAGCTCACCTCTGACTTTTCACTGTTAGGTTGATGATGACAGAACCAGACAGAAAGTCTAAGCAGTGCAGATCTCTTCATTAAGCACCACGCTAAGCAGTGAGTGTGCTTGCTAAGTCACATCAGTCATGTTCAACTCTTTGTAATCTTATAGACTGTAGCTCTCCAGGCCCCTCTGTCCATGGCATTCTCCAGGCAAGTATACTGGAGTAAGTATCCCTTCCTCCAAGGGATCTTCCTGACCCAGGAATCGAACCCATGACACTTTTTTTCCCTGCATTGGCAAGGGGGTTCTTTACCACTAGCGCCACGTGGGAAACTCCATTAGCAGTGTGACCTTGTGCCAGTTATGTAACTTCTCTGAGTTCAATTTTGAAAATAAAATGTGAATGATAACAGTACCTAGTCACAGTATTGTTTTAAGGATTAAATGAGATAATGCATGTGAAGTGCCTAGTAACATTCATAGCTCTTATTTTTGAAGTTGTTTCAGTGATTCCTTGAGATAGAGACAGATGAGCATGGAATGTACAAACCAGTAGCTTCTCAGTATATTTTTTGAATTGAAATGGTTCTGAGTCCTGTGTTTCAAAGTTCCCATTGTCAGCAGTGGCCTGAGCCTTTCAGTCAATCCAGTTTGGTGGCTATTATCCAAATCCATCCCCTTTTGCTTCTCCTTCTCTTTTCTGCAGGACTGAAAATACAAACAATATGGAAGCAATAAAAACAAATGGCTGTTATACAGAAGGGGAAGGAAAGACTGGAGAGTCACTACTTCAGGCTCCAGAGTTGGGCTTTAGTTTATAATAACCCACCCCACCCCAAGCAGCCTGAGGGTTTTCATCTCAGAATAAGGGTTCCCAGTGTGTTAGTGGTGTCTTCCCTTAAGCTGCAGTAGAGAATTGATTGGTAAAAAGCAATCAATTTGTGTTTGGTTTGTGGGAGTGAACACTATCTGGAAGGTCATTGAAATTTTATTGTATGAATGTTTCAAACTGATGTAAATATCTAGGCAGAGCTCACAAAGGACCAAACATTGAATCAAAGAGAGAACCATACAGAACAGCGTCTTGGGTGTTTTCCTTCCAAAAGCATCTTCCTGGGCCTCACGACTCTGCCTTTTAACACCTACATCTGAAGTCAAAGGCAATGGTAGGCCAGGTGTCTAATCAACTTGCCATAAGCTGATTTGGCTTAGTGTGTGGACTTTGAGAAGTCCTCAGGAAAAGAGACAAGAAACTACAGGACAGAGGAAGTGGATCTTTGACGGTAGGTCCTACACTCTGCTCTGCTTTTGCAAAAGACTGGAGAGGCTGCTCCTCTGAGGCTTCAAGCATGGCCCCAATGGTTTTGTGCCTGGTCTTCCAGGTAAGTGAAGAGAATTCTGATCTGGTGTTGCTTCTCCTGAATGCTCTGCTTTGTCACTGCCCCCTGCTGGGGCTGCTGGTGGTCTCAGTGTAGCTAACAGAACCCAAGTTAGAGAAAAATCTGACCATAGTGAGAACAGAATGCTGCTGCTGCTGCTGCTAAGTCACTTCAGTCATGTCCGACTCTGTGTGACCCCACAGACAGCAGCCCACCAGGCTCCCCTGTCCCTGGGATTCTCCAGGCAAGAACACTGGAGTGGGTTGCCATTTCCTTCTCCAATGTGTGAAAGTGAAAAGTGAAAGTGAAGTCGCTCAGTGACTCGTAGCGACCCCATAGAATAGGAGTTTATAAACTGGATGGAGAATACTGCCGAACCCAACAAGGAACAACCATTTTCTTCCTGAAAATCAGATGACTGTAATAAGGAGAAAAATGGCAATATTTTATTTGTCTACAGCAAACAGACAATATTGGTAGCCTGGGTTAATTTAATGTACAGGGCAAGAGAGATGCTTCTCAGAGTAAGCCTGAAAGTCTGCTCAGTTGAGTCTGACTCTTTGTGACCCCCATGGACTATAGCCCACCAGGCTCCTCTGTCCATGGGATTCTTCAGGCAAGGATACTGGGGTGGGTTGCTATTCCTTTCTCCAGGGGATCTTCTCGATGGAACCTGGGTCCCCAGTATTGCAGATGGATTCTTTACTATCTGAGCTACCAGGGAAAGCCCTCAGACTAAGCCTAGAGCTCACCATTTGGTATGACACCCTGTGCCTTTGTAGCAAGAATCAAAGAATCTTACATTTCTTTTTCTATATCCTGAACC
Source organism: Moschus berezovskii (assembly GCF_049115385.1). Lineage (NCBI taxonomy): Eukaryota > Metazoa > Chordata > Mammalia > Artiodactyla > Moschidae > Moschus > Moschus berezovskii. The sequence goes on from NC_142461.1 coordinate 48,625,837, forward strand.
AATATAATGTCACATCTCTGGGGTCATATGATGAAAAGTTCTACCTGCCTGAACATAGTCCTCTGAAATGACCTCTCGGCAGATAGTCCTGCTAATTTCTGCCCATCTTGCCTGGCTGAGGAGCCTCCAGTATAGGTGGAGAAAGAGTACAAAACAGAGGCTACATATGAGTCAGAAAAATCTCATCGGTGATGCAGTGATATAAAGGCCTATGTGTTATTTTGTCTTTTAACAAAAAATGAATCTAAGAGAACAATGTGATCTAACTTTCAACTCCTTATTCATGCACCATCAATAATTTTTCAGTATGAATGAAAAGAGAATGTCTGGATTAGAAATTCCCACACCATAATAATAGAGTGAACACTTTCAAAGTTTTCACTATGTTCCAAAAACTTTCAAGCAACTTGGATGGAGTATTCCATTTAATCCTCTCAGTGTTATGAGATAGCTATTAATATCATGTCCATTTGACAGATATGAAAAATGAGGCTCCAAGAGGTAGGTTAACCTCCCCAGACTTACATTGCTAGTTAAGTGGGAATGGCAGGATTGATGTACACATAGGTTTAAAATTTTGAAATGTAATGGTTCATTTCCCCCAGTATTTACATTAATTTCAAGAATTTTTCATAGTCATTAAAGTTACTATTACAGGAAGATAGAAACTATTGTTTAAATATACTTAGTCTCTTTAAAGAGAGACTTGTTCCCTGTACCAGCTCCCAGCACACACTGGTATAACCTCCTTAAGGGTGGTCAGAGTTTGCCTTTCCTTTTCATCATACTTCCTACCCAACATCTTGTTCACCATCAGTCTTCTGGGTGAGGAGAGAGGTGCAGGCAGTATTCCAGATTCTTCTTCATAGGCGTCTCCAATTTCTCTTGGAGGAAAGCACGCCTAAAGTCCAGCCTCGAGGAAGCGGGAGGGGGCACCACCAGGGTAAAATGAATCAACTGTTCTGGAAGCACCCTCCTCTGCTGGGGGGGTGAGAGAGAAAAACTTTCTTCACCACAACCTGGCACCCACTCCTGCAGACACAGGTGGAGAAAAGTGGGCTCACCTTAGTGAGCAGGGATTTCCCAGACCATGGTGCTAAACCCAGAGGATTGAGCTAAATGAATAGAGAGCTCTGGAAGGCAAAGAGGTTCAATTCTTCTTGGAGTAGGGGAGGGAACAGGAAAAACAAAGTTGCTAGTATGCAGTTGTATTTAGAATGCAATATAGTAAATCTTCCCTGTTATTCAATGCAGCTCACCCATATGGAGAGCCAAGGGAGAGGAAGTCTGAGGTTTGTTTTTATTCATATATTTTCAGCTTTGCTGTAGATACTGTTGTGTGTGGTAATTCCTAGGCAGATGTTACAATGTAGAGTTTCTCCAGGCGGTTTAGTTGGCATTTTTAACAGGACTCGGATTAAAAGTCTTTCTCCTCAAAAGCCAGTTCAGTGATTGAGCCTGAAAGGAGCCTGGCTTTGAAATCCTCTCCTACAAAACCAAAGACAATCAGAGCAGCCTTATTTTCTTTATTGCCATGAGTCTGCTGTGAACCATCACAGGTTTAGGCCACAGGAAGCTCTCAGACCCCCCAGGTAGGAAGTTAGTCCAGCCCACAGACCGTGGAGACCCGTTGTGAGATCCACAGCAAGTGCCAGTCTTCAGGGATACAATGGAACTAACAGGGCCTTAGAACAGGGCTAACTGGGTTGTGTTTGAAAGCAAACGTGTCTCTTCAGTTTCCTTCTCAGCAAACCTCCTCTTTTTCTCTTGTTGCCATTGTTGTATGTAGGCTAACTGAAAACTTGATGCTTTTTGACTTTTAAAAGGCTGAAATGGGAAGGACAAATAAAATGAGTTGGTGGGGGTGAAGCAGGTTGATGAGTTGAGTGGCTTCAATGTCATTCCATTATGAATTTCTGTAAACAGTGCTTCTGAATTGTCAATTTTATCAGCCAAACATAATTTTTGTATGTGTATGATAGAATAAGTATTGCACATCTCAGTCAACCAATGCTTTTCCTTTTTCTCCCTGATTCCCAAAGGACTTTGAAGAAGAGAGATCAATAAATCAATTGGTACCTTGTCCAATACCCATCTCAATGACTTCATAGCGCCATTTGCTAAAGATCAGACATTAGCTATGGAAAGAGACCAAGACATTTCCATTTGATAATGCATCTCTTTACCTTTGTGAACCAGATCCAAAAAAGGAATAGTGGCGTGTCCTTGTAAATAATTATTTTTGTGTTGACTTTATCAAAAATTAATGAGGGTAATTATGGAGAGAATGATGATAATAATTTATATCTCAGTTTATTATAAAATAGTTTGAAATGTTTTCTAGACTTTTCTGATAGTATTTCATTCAAGAAATGTCCCTACTGTAGCTAAATCAACTTTTTAGAAATTAGATTTTTATTTTTTTAAATCTGATTTTAGAAATGTATATATTCTTTCCTCCTGATTCTAAAAAATGACACCAGAATTTAATATTTAAAAATCTATAAGCAAACACTTAAATGCATTAAATTAGCTCTGATTTTTGGAGAAAAACAATACGTCTTGAAGGAATGCCTTTAAAATACTAAGAATCCCACATTTTTGTCTGTTTTGTTCATTCAGATATATATTTGCACATATCCAATGTTCTTAAATTGAGATAAAAGAATCCAACTACTTTTGTTTAGTCTTTCTCCCAAATGCTTCAATCTATATGTGTAACTTCATTTTTAAAATTCAGCCTCTCTTTCAGCAATACTCTTTTCACACAGACAGTATAGATTTTGTTATTATTACAATATTATTAAAGGAGTATGCCTAAGAACCCTAAAATTTGTGAGAACATAATAATTATAAAGATAATAACAACAGCAAAATTCATATTGATGTCCCATAATCAAAACTGTACTGGAATGAGGGTCAGAAGAGTTCCAGTTGCCACTGGGCACTCAGTCTTTCCCTTGTGACTCCGACGGTAAAGAATCTGCCTGCAATTTAGGAGACTCTGATTCCTTCCCTGGGTCAGGAAGATCCCCTGGAGAAGAAAATGGCAAACCACTCCACTATTCTTGACTGGAGAATCCCATGGGCGGAGGAGCCTGGTGGGCTACAGTCCATGGGGTCACGAAAGAGTCCTACGTGACTGAGTGGACTCACTTTCATGTGATACTTTGCCTTTATTCAGCTCAAGTTCCTCATCAGTAAACTACAGCTGTTGGAGTAGATGGTCTTCATGTTTCCTTCCAAGTGTGAAATTCTTGCTTTTGTAAGTCCCTGGAGTGGGAGTGACTTGGATGACTCAGCATTAGGAGAGCTTTTCTGAATTGTAGGTTTCTGTGGGAAGGATAGATTTTGGTGTAAGGAGAGTTTGCGGCCTTTTATCTGTGGGAGTATTGACCAGGAAGTCTCTGATCCCTCAGCACTCTGTACAGTCACCCCAGGCACAGTAGGGTGGTCTGTGGGTTCACAGTCCAGCTGTTTTCCTCCTGACCCTGGATTAGGGTGGCTCTCTAAACATTGGTCATACCTTAAGATGAAAGCTTCCAAACCCATACTTAAGCATATGGAGTCAGAAAGAAAGAAAGTCTGTTGTGATACTACCACAGCAAAGCCAGCGGTTGTCCTCTGAGTTCCTAGTTCATGCTGGGACCATCTAAAGCTCCTGGAAATAAGGGACGTGGAAACACAGAAGGGATTGATGTTACCTAGTCGCTAAATCTTGTCGACTCTCTTGTGATCCCAAAGACTGTAGGACTGTAGCCCACCAGGTTCCTCTGTCCATGGGATTTCCCAGTCAAGAATACTGGAGTGGGTTGCCATTTCCTTCTCCAGGGCATATTCCAGACCCAGGGATTCAACCGGAATCTCTTGCACTGCAGGTGGATTCTTTACTGCTGAGTACATCGGGGAAGCCCAGCAGAAGAGATTAGATCACCTAAAAATTGTTAAATCTCAAAATCTGTGGAACTAAGAGCGGTCCTTAATCACTGGTGGCGGAGGGTGGAGGTGGAATATATATAATGAATATATTTCTCATTGCATATGGGCAAAGGTGGTAATCTTGTCACCTACGAAGTTCCTTAACTATATCTGGATCTAAAGAATATACTTCGCTCTCGCCTATGTTCTGTGCTGTGTAACAGCGCGGGGATCAGTGCGCCTGGCCCTTGGAGGGCAGGTGAGGAGGCCGCCCGCGATTCGCGTTCCCTTTGTCGCAGGCGGCTGGGCCAACCTGAGGCCTGGACCGGAGCGGGCCTAGCGCTTGCGGCGGCTCCCCCTACCGGGAATCCGGAGCAGCGCCGGTTGGCCGGGCGCAGGGTGGCACAGCCGCCTCCCTGAAGCCGGTTCCTTCGTAGCTTCGCGGGTGGGATCGGCGAGCGGCCGCCGGCGGGGTCGGCCAACGCAGGGCGGAAGTGTTCGGCCCGGGTAACGAGCATTTTCCTTCATAAGCAATTAGTGCGAATAAACATCTGAACCGATGGCTCCGTAAACCGAGGGACTGCCGCGCGCCTCTAACTGGTGTGGCCGCGGTGGGGCGGGGGTAGGGGTGGGGGTAAAGACGGGAGAGTAGAGGGAAAAGATGCGAGGCCAAGGAAGGAGGTGCGCGCGTGTGTGCGTGCGTGTGTGCAGGAAGGTGCCCCAACACGCGCTCCCCGAGTTCAGAGGCGCTTCTGAAGTTACTAACCAAGTCAGGGCCGCTCCCTGGAGAGGTAGCCGACTGTCTCCGTTACACGGCACCCTACTCTGCGGCCTGGGATCCGCGCGCGCTGCAGGTAGTCCGCACAACCCACGCAGGCTCCTGACGCCCTTGGAGACCCGGACCCCAGGACCGAGGGCCTCCGCCGGGGCGCGGCCACCTTGCACTCATCGGCCCTTGATATCACCGATAGTTAATTGGGGCCTCTGAATATCTCAAGTTCAGGTGAGCAGGGGAGTTCCCAAGCTCCAGCCCTCGCCTTCGCCCTCGGAACTTCTCTCCCGGGTCTTGGGTTCTAGCAGTGGCCCGAAGGCAAAGCCGTTTGGAGTGAAGGACGAGGGGGCGAACTCATTTCAAACTGGGAGAAGGCTTGCACGTGCTCGGGGGCCCGGCTCGTTTAGGGGAGGGCGGTGCTGGAGCTCCGACTACGGTGCTTTCTGGGCGCGCAAATTTGAGAGATGCGCGCTCCAGTTCTGCCCAAGTTAGAGCTGCCTGGGTATCCATGTGCGAGATGGGTGAGTCGAGAACAAAATCTTGAAGACTGGTCACCAGGGAGGTCCAATTTGCTAATGTGCATGTGCTAAGTCGCTTCAGTCGTGTCCGACTCTTTGTGACCCCATGGACTGTAGCCCGCCAGGCGCATCTGTCCATGGGATTCTCCAGGCAAGAATACTGGAGTGGGTTGCCATGTCCTTCTCCAAATTTGCTAAGCCTAGCCCAATTGGGCGGGGGGGGGGAGCGTGCATTTTATGTAGGATAAGCCGCTGGAACATAGCAGCCATACACTTACCTTACAAAGATAGGGACATAGGGGGAAAATGATAGGAAATAAAAACATGAATGTACGACCCACCACGGGGCATCTTGCCCGTCTCTCTTTCTCCAGGGCCGTCCTGGAGGCAGCGCGACCCGCAGTGGATGTCACCAGACCGCGCCCGGCATTGCTGAGGTCGCGACCTTCCCCCTCTCTGCCCCCCCCCCAAATGCAAAAATTCACCAGCCAGGGGCCTCCGTACCCCCACCTAGGCATCGGAGGCCAAGGCGGGGCCTAATCTAAGAGCCCACCGCCCATCAAGCTTCAAGGAGTCTGAGGAAAGGAGGCCCAAGCTCCGGGCGTTGCGGGCTGCTTCTCAGAAAGTCTCAGGCAGGGGGCTTCGACCCCGAGTGGAGAAGCCGCCTCAAGTGCTTTATCCGCAGGGAGGTTTCCTGGGGCAAGGGTGCCGCAGATACTGTAGTGCCCTTCGCCAGCCGCTCTCGCTTTCTTGCCCACCTGAGCCTAGTTGTTCTGTTCAGAGAACAGCCTCTCTGTTCTCTGCCCTGAAGACCTAGGCTGGGGGCGTTGGGAGGGTGTTGGCGGGGCGCAGGGCCCCCATTTCCTGCCTCCTCTTCTCGCTCTTCCTTTTCAGAATAAGCCAGTGATTTGCCGGTTAGGCTGTTAACTGAGACTGATTTTCTAAACTCCCTTCCTCTCCTAGTTTTTCTTGAAGATGTTGCAATATCCACCACCTTCCCAACACACACACACACACACACACCTACCTTTCTCTAACCTGCTACTCCTCCCACTTTCTCTGAAAATGTAATATGTGTGGAAGATGTCCAGTGTCTGTTGCCGAACTGAAAACTAAGTGCTTAGGGAAGGGGCTTCCCTCAAGGTTAGGTATTTCTTTCTGAAGTTGCTGATATATACACTGTTACAGAGGAGCTCGGCTTGTTTTCGAGTAAAACTCGAGCCCCGAGGTGGATGGGGAGGGGTGGCTGTGTGCACCTCTCCAGAGCACCGTCTGACCTCCCTAGTCCCTGGGCTGGAGGCCCCTAGGCTCAGCCAGGGGCCAGGATCAGGTTCCCAAGGTAGCAGATGAAACTGACAAGTAATCTCGCTCCTTTTTCCTCCCCCCGCCTCCCCTCGCCCCACCACTTTTTTTTTTTTTTTCCTTTTCGTAGACGGGCTGAGAAATAGGCAGGTAGTCCCGAAGCTGCAATGTAAGAGTGGTGAGCGATCCCGGGGCTGGCACTGCCCTCCTGGATTTAGGAAACGCTTTGGGGAAGAGGAGGGTCAAAAGGAGCACCCGGTTCTTTTGAACGAGGACTGCGCACGCCGGGCAGAGCTCGGAGCAGAGGGCTGTCTGGATGGCTCCCTGAGCAGGTAAATCTGCGGCGGGGTTGACAGCAGGTGACTGACACTCTTGGCGATAGCAACCAGGCAGGGCAGCGCCCTTGCCGGTTATCAAGGTGATTAACTTCTGGGCCTTGCCCCCGGTGGGATCTCTGCACCCCCTTCAGCTTCCCCCTCACGGGGATTAGGGGGCGCTCCTTCCAAAGGAGAGCCCGAGGGTCGCAGCCTGGGCCCTCCTTTACCTCCGAGCGGGCTCTCCTCTGAGCAGGGCTGGGAGAGAAGGGGGCGGCACGCAGACCCGTACCTTCTCGTCGCCCACGTCGCCGAGTAGGGTTCATCGGGCCGGTCCCCCGTGGTCCCCCCGGGTCACCTCCCCCCAGCAACCACTTGTCTGAAACTTACCAGATTCCAACCTTTAGGCAGGAAAAAAAGTGTTTCATATACAAACCGATCAGGGTATTTGCAGATAATTGCGAATGTCAAATACTCGGGCGTGATGACAAAGTGCAGAGATTGCCAGGGCCCGAGCTCCGCCTGAGGGGCGGGGGCTGCTGGCCGGGCTCCCGGGGCCACCTCACTCCGGCTCAAAGGAGGGGAGGCGGCAGCGGCTACAGCTGCCCGCAGCCCATTTAACCGAGACGGCTGTTCCTCCGACCTCTCCGCCGTGGAGCTGATTAGTGAAAGCATTCGCTGCGTCCGTACTCGAGCCCCGCGCGGAAAGGCAGTGCTAGGCTGGGGACCGCACCAGCCCAGCTGCCCCCACGCCCACACGAACGCACACGCACCCCAGGCAAGATGCACGCACGAGCCAGGCGACTGGGCCTCAGTTGGATGCTGAGGCCCAACGCCCTGCCAGATTGCGTTCCTAGAGCTGCTGCCAGACTGTCACCCCCTGCTGCCTGACACATGGGGAGGGGCGAGTCACAGGCCACTTTGGAGCGAACTGCTGCACACTTTTAGTGCTGGGATGAGTTCGCCACAGAAATAAAAAGACATATTAAAAAATAATAAAAGACCCCTCTCCCCTCCCCCTATTCTACAGCCCAGTCCTACCCGGGTTGGAAGAGGCCGTCGTGGGGGTGGGGTGGGGTGGGGTTGCCCCCAGGAGCCATAGCACACAGCCGCCAGAGCTGACCTGTCAAGAACGTGGCTGGTCTCTGCGGCCTTCGGGACAGTTCCCCTGAGACCTTCTGCGGGCAAGGTCAGATGTTTCAAGCGTCCTAAATCCTAAGATTAAGTTAACCTTTGTTAAATTCCAAAGGTACTGAAAAACCGAGAGGAGCCGTGATCGATGGCATGATGAAGTTAGTAGCAGGTCTGGCGCTTCCCGGGGATCCGAACAGGGATGGGGTGGGATGGTGGGGATGTGGGCTCTGGCCCCAGGGCCTGGGACAGAGAGGAGCAGCAGAAGTGGCGCCTCAGGGAGCTGGCCCTTGGGTTCTAGGTCCCGGAACGAAGTGGGGGAGGGAAGAGACCGAGAGACCCAACCGGTCTCTTTCCTTTCTGAGGGTGGAAGAAGTGTTGGGGTACTTCTGAAGTAGGGGCGGAGAGGAGGGAAGGGTGGACAAGGGAGTGCGCAGCTGGGTTACAGATGGATTGTCAGTCCTAGACATTCCTGTCCCCCGACCCTCACCCTCACCCTACTCTAGCCCCTTCATTGAATGCCTGAAGTCAGCGTGACCTTGGAAGCCCTTGAAGTTTTACACATTTGTCTGAGGTTTCCAATGATGACAAATTAGAGAAACGCTTCAGCTGTAACCTCAGTCTGAGAGTTGGGGGGAGGAGCCGTTACTAGATGCAGAACTGGGGAAAAGGAGACACTGGCCTCCCCATCTTTCTCTGCCCCTAAAACTGCAGGGTTGGGATGAGGGAGGACAGGGGACTAAGGGACTGGGAAAGCCAGATAGGAAGTCGGACACCTGACTCCTTTAGCCAAGGGCCACCAGGAATGCTCTGAGAGCTCAGCTTTTCATGCCCTTACCAGGAAGGCCTCGATCTTGCCGGAAGACCGGGCTGGAGGTAACCAGGGACAAACATGGTGGCAGTCTCTGCAGGGGACTCATCCAGGTCCAGTGAGGCCAGTGCAGACAGACAATAGAGTCTGTCCCCAGCCTGGGTGGCCAACAGGGGCCCTATGAGTGTAAGATGTAATTCTATTTGACTTTCCAAATCAAAATTCATTGATTGGGACCCAAAGAGTTCATGGCACATAACTATCTTAATTAAACCTGCTATAAACAGACAAATCACTTCTCCTCTTGCACATAGAGCTCTGGGAGGTCACATGGGGTCTGGCAGAAGCTTCGCTTGGGGGATGCTCTTTTTAAAAAAGGGGTATGAATGAATCAAAGAGAAAAAGGAATAAAAGTGGAGTTTCCACAGTCTCAGAAAACAGCTTAACTGGAACTGAAACACAGGATGGCAGGGGAGGTAATGTGGGTGGGGAGGGGAACTTAAGCCTAGGGACAGCTTGAGTTCACAGAGCAGCTCTGACAGAGACCCGCACCCCAAGGTGGGACTGGAGTAGAAGGGCAAGAAGGGAAGGGGAGGCCCCAGGCTTTGGGGGAGAGTTTGGGGGAGCAGCCCCACTTCTGAGACTCTAAGTTACACTATTCAGCTCTGCATTTTCCTTCCTAATCCTTCCATCTTTTCCTGTCACTGCTTTTGAATTCTTGTCATTCAGAGGACTGTACCAAGAGGACATGTTTTTCCGTAATTTAGTACAGTCAGCTTGGGGGAGAAGGGGCAGCAGTCCGGCAAGTGCCCTGAGCATTTGGCCATTGGATCAGGAGCCTGGAGTTGGCAACCATGGGGATGATGAGTGGGAATTGAGACTAGCCCAGAGCAGATGGTAAGAAAAGTCGTCTGTAACCCTCTGGGAAACCAGGGGATGGGGTGTATACACTCAGGGCTCAAGGTTTGCTCCCTCTGCAGCAAAGCCCCAACACCTAGGCATGATCTGGAGAAGGGAGAAGTGGGTTGGGTGCCCTTGATGCTCTCAGTCTGCCAGTACAGGGGAGAGCTTGGGGAGGTGATGTCTGAGAAGTGTCAGCAAGAAGCTCTTCTCCACTGGGACTGTGCAAAAGGCTGTGTCTATCTCCAAGTAACTCTGGATCTCTGGAAGTCACCTGGCAGAAGGCAACCCTCAGTGGACTTTGTGTCTCACGGACCAGAACAAGTTGAGCTAAGGAAGGCTCATCAATTTTTAAACTAAAAGTGGAGAGCAAAATTTCTCCACAATATGTAAACACTGAAGATATGAGTGCACAGGTTGGGGTGTGTTCCTGGAACTTTGGAAGCCGATTTCCCCCTTCCCCCTTCCTGGTTTGCAAACTTGAATTCGTGTTGCTTTTCAATGACTAGCTTTTGAGCTCTAAAGTAATCTGGTTCAGAAATACTCTTCATTTCGTTTAGGCTGATATTGGTGGGCACTAGTTCTGTTGTGTCTATTAGGAAATTTAAGTTCAGGTAAATTTTAGCATAACTCTTTTCTTGAAAGTACTTTAAAATATTTTTTAACTTCCATACAAAAGAGATGAAAAAATATATATCTCCATGATTATAGAGAAACATGCTTAGTTCGCCTTTAGATTTCTGAGATTTTGTGTAGGCGCCAACACCTCTGTGGACACTAACGAATGGGCTATTTGCAGTTATTCATGAAAGGTCTTTTATATTTTTAAATTGAGGCATGGTTCCCAGGTGGAAAAATTCCTTACCACTAAGAACATGCTTTCGAAAAGATTAGAAAATCAGAACAAAAAATTAGACGGCTTTATAGTATAGAAATCTTTACTGAAAACAACAGAAATCATTACAATCTAGGAGATGAACTTAAAATGTAGTGAGACTTAATTAAAATGCAAACTATTAAGGAAGCACTGCAAATGTCTCTGTCACATGCAAAGGGAAATACTTTAAGGACCCTCGCCCTCCTTACTTGTATCCTGAACCTTGAATTTCTGTGAACGTTTCCCGCCTGTGAAATAGCAACAGTTCACCTTTCAAAACTCTTCACCATAGAGCGACAATGATGATTGTTCTCCAGGGAAGGACTTTTGAAACAAACAACTTCTTTCACACACTCGCACACCCGACACAAACGCACCCACAGTTGTCGGGTTTTTTTAAAATGTTACTTCTGAATGAGAGGGAGAAAGAGAGGGAGCGAGCGAGCGAGACTGGGAAACCCTCTGGCTTAGGTAACCAACAAACCCAATTACTAGGCTTTATTGATACTAAAAGGAAAAGTTCCCCTTGTAAAATTTCTCTGAGCTTATTAGTTATTTAAATCAGCCCCAGGGCTGGACGAGCGACGCCGCAGGCACCCGCCGTTGGCTCCTGGAGGAGAGCAGACGGCGTCCGCGCGCTGACCGGCCGCCCCTCGCTCGGTCCTTGGCACCGGTGGCAAAAGCAGGCGACGCGAGCAGAGGTGAGCCGCTTGGCAGGGGGTCCGGCCTGGCCGACTCGAGACAGCTCCGCGTTGCATATGGGGATTAGAATTCAGAAATTAAAAATTAGAGACAGGTCGCAGCCCGTGAAAAGGAGTGGAGGAGCAGGCCAGGCGCACACCCAGCGCCGGAATTCAGCGGGCCGGCCGCGCAGCTCCCCTAGGGCGCCGCTGGGCACCAGCCGCAGCCGAAGCGCGCAAACCCTCGCGGCTGGCCGGGCGCCCTGCGAGGGTGCGGCTTCTGGCCACCCGGCGAGAGGCCGCTCGGGCGTCCGGGGCTCGCTCCTGTTTTGTGTGGGCCTGGGAACTTTGTAATGGACTGGGCACCAGGTGGATTTCCACCTTTCTGCGACGAAGTCCCTTTCCATAGCTGACTCTCAAAATATGTGTGTGTATGTGCGCGTCCGCGCGCGCAGGAACAGTTGAATTTAAGATAAATCCCAACCTACCCACTGAAATCCTCTAAGTCCGACGGGGAGGAACTGGAGTCCTGACGCAGCGCCCAGGCAGCGCCAGGTGATGCCCAGTTCAGCGAGACTTGGCCCCTGGGCTCGGAGGCAAGGTGTCGCGGGGTGGGGAAGAACTGAGTCCCAGGACACTGTGTCTATGCCGCTTGGGTCCCGGGGGGTCAAGACTTGCGGGGACTGAGGGTTTGCATTGGGCTTCGTGAGACCGAAAGAACAGGCGAGTCGCCAACGCGGAAAACCCTCCAGGGTCCACTCCGGACGGCTTTGGGCCGCCATACAGACCAACACCAGCTTGGTCCTCGGTTCTAGTAAGTGCCTGGGACCTGGGCTCTCTCCGGCGCGGTTGGAGATCACCCCACGCCGCAAAACGCTCGTGGAGCCGCTCAGGGCTTGGGCCGCCTAGGGTCTGGGCTTCCTGGGCTCGCTTTGCCCCAGCTAGGGGTGGGCGCGGGTTTCCCGACGCGAGCTGACCTGTCTGAATTTGGGGGTGCCGGTGGGCCGCCGTGGACTAGACTAGACTTTCTGGGTGTACTTTTCATTGCAAGGGGTTAGTTAGGGCAGACTGAGCGCGCCGGTGTTCTGTCTGCCAGAGCGCCTTTTTAAGTTGGGTCGTCCGGTTGTGCCCGGGGTCCAGGGGCCTGCCCCTCCCCCCACCGCATGCTGAACCCCCAAGGCGTAATTGGGGGCAACGCGAAAGGCCGGCTCCAGGACACCGGGGACGGAGCCGGCGCAGCACGTTGGGGCCGCAGCCCACGCGGTGGCGCTGTCGGGAGACGACGCCTGCGCTCGGGGCTGGGACCCGGGCCGTGACCCCGGGCTTGGGGGTGAATGACTGGGCTGCCACAACGAGTCGAGCCCGCAGGTCTCTTCGCCGCCTCGGGACCGGGGTTCGGAGATGGGACCGACCGACCAACTTCTCTTGGCTGGCTCGGTGTTTCCCGACAGAAAGAAAACGCGACTCTGGGCTCCAATCCTGGCCTCCCCGGGTGGGGACGCGGGGGCGTAGCGGTGATTCCTTTGGCGTTTCGTTTTCTTTCCCCCTTTGCTTCGTTACCCCGTGGTTGAAAATCGATTTCTGTTTTTTTAAAGAAAAACTAGATTATCAGGCCAGTCGTTGTCTGGCTGCGCGGCTGCAGAAGGAGATCCAGCTATTAAGCGCTAGACTCTGAAAAAGAATGAAGGGATCAGGGAGCCCCGGGGGCGCTGTCCTTTGTCGCCGGAGCAGTGAGCGCTCGGTGCCCGCAGGCCTTCCGCCCTCCCCGGCTTCCCGGCCCGCGGCCGCGGCCAAAGCACACCGAACCAAAAACTCTCCTTAGATTCGAAACCTGTCCTCTAGTTTTCCTTGCTTAGGGCAGTCGGCGCTCCCACCCCCACCCCCCCGACGCCCTCTCCCCTCTGTTCCATCTGGGACTCTGGTGCCGAAAGCTCCGCGTCTTCTCCCGAAGTAATTCCAAGCATCGCGCGTCCCCTCCCGCCCTCGGGACCTCTGCACTGTTTATTCCCCTGAACCCCCCGCCCCCCAGTCCGCCCCGACCCTCTGGCATCTTGGGTGTCTCGCCGCTCACCGTCTAACGCGCACTGGTCGCCCACCAACTTTCCCCCATCAGCCGTCTCCCTGGCATGCATCTCGCAGTCTAGGCCTCAGGGGCTTGTTCAGGTGAGGCTAGGAGCACACGTCCACTGCCCCTGCCTTGGGCGGCCCGACGTCCACCTCACCGCTCCGCCCCTCCCAGGCCCCTGGAGCCGCTGCGGGAGCCAGGAGGGATTTATCTTTGCCTGGCGCGGGTTTGGGATTTGTCCGGCTCTGATGCCAACAAGCGAGGCGTGCGGATAACGAAGTAAGTGTCCCCCGCCCCTGCGCTCCGGCCAGTCCCCAGACTCCTCGGGGGCAGCCTAGTAAAGGGCAGGAGCCCACCCTGGTCGATCGGTCCTTCTAGGCGCTTTCCCTGTGGAGCTTTCTGGCCCCGGGGGCCCTCATCCCCTCGGCGCATCCAGTTTCCAGTCCCAGCCCCGCGCAGTTAATGCGGTCTGAGAAAATGTTGGTCGCCCAACTCTCCCCGGACAGTCCGCGACGGAAACTGGCTTTAGAGCTGGTGTGGGCTTCAAGTGAAAGGAACGATTCCCTCCCGCCTCCTCTCGCCCCCAGCAGAGCAAGCCCCGGGCTGGAGGGGGGTGGGGTGGGGGAGAGGCAGGTCCGCGTGGGTTCCTAGAAGCCGTCGAAGGCAGTCGACGATGGCCATTTCCATAGAATTCCCCCCACTGTGCTTTCGGGAGTGGAAGGAGAACGCGGCACAACCTCCCCGTGTTCTCTAAGACGTGGCGCTCCGCGGGGAAGGGCCTCTTTGCTCGGGCGACCGGACCTGAAATCCTGGGAGCCTGGTGATGGATGCTGGATGATGGTCGGCGCCACGGCGCGCGACCGGGAGCCAGAATTCCACGCCCGGCACCGGCACCCTGCGCTCGGGCAGTCGGGCCTAGTTCTTCCCGCGCGGGCCCTAGGGAAGGAAGGTTGGCCACAGCCGAGAGCTAGCACAGCAGAACCCTCGGAAATCAAGAAGTCACGAAATGTTGTCATTAAAAGTGCAGGCCATAAAAGAAAGGAAAAGAAAGGCCTGGCAAAAAATAGGGAGAGGGAGAACATGGAAATGAGAAAAAACATACATACTTAAGTCCAGCATATAAAGACCCGTTGATTTTTAAAATAACAAATCTCAGTGTGATTATGAAAGACAGACGACCTTTGACTAGATGACATATGAAAAAAATTGGGAGTGGGGGAGGAAGGGGGGAAAAAGTCTGAGTAGATTCCGTACGAAAACGTCAGTGAGAAGCTATCCTGAGGGATAAAAATGTCCCTCAGTGTGAACTTTATGCTTTGAGCACTAGAACAAGCCATCCTGTAATGCTCAAAAATGCATTTGGGATCAAATTATTTTTTAAAAAAGTAATTAAAACCAATTCTTTTCTTAAGTATGATTTTGTTTTAAAACTGGAAATAAACCACTTGAGGAATATAAAACAAAACCAAACAAAACTTTTGAATCATCATAATTTATTTACTGTTTTAAAAGTAGAATATCCTAGCAAAAGGTAAAAACGTTATTTAAAATTTCTTAATGTCAAAATTAAACATGCTGAAAATAATCGCTTACTTCAGTTGAAATAAAGTCAATACAAAAGTTGTGCAGTAAAAAGCTCATGTAATTTGAAACAGAAAAGGCCTTTATTAGGGACAAAACTCAAGACGGAGGGAAAAAAACCATTCCGGGCGTATATCACAAAATTCCCTAGAATTCTTCCCTTTTAAATGGAAAGAAATTTGTAAAATCTAAACACCCATCTCCAAGCATTCAAAATACATTTCTGGTTATAACTCATAGTATTTGACATTTCCTTCTATGTTAAATGCAATTAAATTTTTTTTAGTTCTTTTGCCCAAAATGATAACTTTCTTCATTATTAAAAATGCTCAAGAGTAAACTCCAACAAAGAGAAAATCAATGAGTTTAAAAGAGTGCAGAATCTGAAAACAAACTAGCCACAATGTACATTTAATTGTACTTAATTGTAAACTTTATTTAAATCGCCCTTCTCAGGGTTTAATAATTTAGAATCAATAGTTCCTTTCAAAACATAATAAAATATTTACACTTTATAAAATATTAACCGATTAACAATACAGCTGTGTTGTTCATAAGAGTGTAACTGAAGTCCCCATAATCATGCTGTTGACAGAAGCCTGTGCGAAGTGATCCTTCGCAAAATGTAAATGAAGATCTTCGGACAGTGGTGTTTATAAAATAGCTCATTAATGACTTAAGATTGAATCGCTCCAACCATTCGCATCATCAGATATAATAATAGTGACGAATCAGACAGGAAAGATCCTGGCTAAACGATTTGCATTTTTTTCCAGAAGTACTGAAGTCCTAATATCACCAATTCTTCTAAGTTCCTGGACATTGATCCGGAGGAGGATTCTGCAGTTCAACACCAAGGTAAGGAAAGAAACAGCGTTATTATCGTTGTTAAGGTATTAATAAGAAATGCGCCTTTCCCCATTTTGAAAACGGGCTTAAACTTTGACATTGTTGGTAGCTGGTTTTTGCAACACCCCCTTCCCATTCTGACTTGATAGTACAGATTTTTAAAAAAGTTTGTCGATCGAACTTACAGTTTTGTCTCTTTGCTGCCCCAAACCTACCACCACGAGTTGGTTTGCTTGAGCACTTTGTTCTCACAGACTCCGAACTGTGCGTTTTCTCGAACCCTTTCTTTTAGGAAGGTGGGAGGGGGATGAGGTTTGGAGGGTGTAGGAAACCGGGAAAAGAAAATGCAGCCTAAAACTCCCGGTGTTCCCCCAAAGGTTTACTATCCATCTCGCTTTCTTTCTTCGCCCGGCTCCGACCGCCTCCGGGGTCGCCTTGGGCTCCTTTGGAACTCGGTGGGCGGCGACTGGGTGCGCACGGGGTCCTCCGGATTCTGGGCTCTGAGACTTAGGCCGGGGGCAGGTTTCACTTCTGGGACCCTTTCTCTTCCAGTCTCTCCCACCTCCCCGTTCCCTGTGTTTGAGGGGAGGCTGGGTGCACACCGCGCGCCGGTTGGGTGCGGCGAGTGGACGGCGACCTGGCCCTGGGTACCGGAGGTTGACGCGGCTTCTCGCTGCGGGTACACCCGACCAAAATTTCCATTAGCAGCCCCCCGAGCGCGTTTCCCGAAATCGAAAATAGTTTGGCCCTCTGGCGCCGCCGTACAGTCAGCGCTTCTTAAGGGGGACCGGTGACTCAGGCGACGAGATGTTGGGGGAGGTCTTGGGGTCCCGGGGTTAGGAAGGAGAACCAAGGTGTGCGGGAGGACAAGAGGTACCGCCACCTCAGAAGGCTTCACTGGCCTCAAGACGGGAGGGGAGGCGTTCACACTTTCCCGCCGAAGGTCGGGACCGCGAGTGTCAGCCGGCGCCTCCAGTGTCTCGCGGGGGCCGCGGCTTCTGCCCACGTGCTTTCTTTAAGGAGGTTCCGCGTCCAAGAGTGATCTTAGGGACAAAAGCGCGGCCAGAGACCGGCCTGCTCAGCTAGTGCCGGCGCCACCTTAAATGAACACCGCGGCCAGAGCCGGGCTACGGGAGACTGCGGCCGCGGGAGTCCGCAAAAGTTTGTGGCTCAGTTACGCCTTCGCGAGACCTGCTGGGGACGCCCCCGCACGGCCTCCCCCGGGGTGGGGAGGCCAGGTCCTCGCCGCACAGCTCTAGGG
The DNA here is from genome assembly GCF_049115385.1 of Moschus berezovskii. NCBI lineage: Eukaryota > Metazoa > Chordata > Mammalia > Artiodactyla > Moschidae > Moschus > Moschus berezovskii. The sequence goes on from NC_142461.1 coordinate 48,642,816, forward strand.
CTGCGCTCAGAGCCTAGGGCCCGAGCGGCTTGGGGTCCCAGGAGTCCCAGCCCAGCAGCCAGAAGACTGGCAGCCCCACCGCCCTCGCTGCCACCGCGTCACGGCCTGCAGGCGGCCCGGGCTGCGCTGCTCGAAATGTCGCCGGCGCTGCGAGCGGTCCAGGGACGTCATCCAGGGATGACCCCCGCCCCGCGCACTCCCTGCAGCCTTCTTCCCTGTGCCACCCGCAGCCCAGCGGGCAGTACCGGTGCGCCTGCCATTCGGGACACCCGGGCTATTGTTCTGGACCCACGGCCGTGCCAGCTCTGAGCGAGAGGCGGCCTTCCCCGCGCGTGCGGCGGCGCGGCTGGCCGGGACGGGGCTCCGCGCGGAGGGGGAGCTTGCAGGCACCGGGAAAAGTTGTTCGGAGGGGCGGAGGCGGTGGGTGGTGGGCGGAGGCGGTGGGTGGGGGAGGCGATAGCCCTCCTATCTCCAAAGTCGAAAGTACTCCGCGTAGTTAGTAGAACCCGCAGCCGAGGCAGCCGCGGTTGCCTCCTGCGCGTGGGTCTGTGCCTTCGCCGGGAGACCAGGCAACCAGCGCCAGTCTCGTCGCCGCCGCAGCCTCCGCGCCGGGACTAGTGCGCCTCTGGGCTGGGCGAGGCGGCCGCGCCCCGGACCCGCCACGAGGAGGAGGAGGAAGAGACCCCGGGCCGCAGCGCCCGCCTTCACCCGGGCGCACCCACCCACCAGCCGTGGCCACCGCCTCGCGCGGCACTCGGTTCCCTGCCATCGGTCCTCCGCCGCCTCGCGCGCGCGCGCGGTCCTCGCCACAGGGCTCTCCCACCGCCGACTCTCTCTCTTCCTTCTTCTCCCTCCTCCCAGCTCTCCACCCGCCCCTCTTCAGTCCCTCTGCCTGCTCTGCAGCCCCGCTGCTGTTGGGTCGCCTGGCTCACAGCGATTGATTGATTGATGTTTAATTTCCTGCCAGGCGGGGCCCCCCTCCCCCCGCAACCTCCCCGGCCCTCCTCCCCGCCCCCCACTCTCCTACAATGCGGTGGACCAGTCTGGCTCGGGTTTAGATCTCTCCCCCCCAACCCCCATCCCGAAATAACCCAGAGACTTCCCCTACCCCCACCCCAAATTATTATTTTGAAGGCGCTAGATCTGGGCACGGAAAGGGGGAGGGGGAGAAATCGGAAACCGAGGACAACCCAAAAGGACTCACTTTGCCTGATGACTCAACGCAACTAATAATCATCTCCCTCTCACTGTGTCTCCCTCTGCGGCTCGTCAGTGAGTCCGGCTCCGGCTGCTGGCGGCGGCGGCGGCGGCCGAGAGGGGAGAGGCTGGAGGTGACAGCTGCGGCGGCCGCCGCTTTTGCTCCCGCGCGCGGTCCCAGGTCCCTGCGCCTTCGCGATTCTCAGTGGCACCGGCCCTACGGCTTCTTCGGCCGCGCCTCCTCACGAGCTAGCGGCCCCGCGAAGCTGCAGCCCCGACCCGCCTCCGCCGCCTCCCAGTTCTCAGCCCTTTCTCTCCAGAAAGGGTCTCCTTCCCGAAGGTGTGAAAAGGCTTTTTCAGCCTCCTTCTCTCTTCTCCCCTCCTCTGTCGCCTCCTCCCGCGCTCGCTCGGGTGCCCCTTTAGAGGAGCCCTCCTTTCCCTCTACTCCTCCTCCCTCTTCCCTCCACCCAACCGCCCCCCCCCCCCATCATCATCATCATCATAACAACCATCATCGCCGCACTAAGAAGACACCCTGACCCAGGACCTTAAACGTTTGGACCTGGGAAAGAGGAAAGGGAAAAGAGTAAAGAGAAAGGAAGACTAGAACACTGCCAAGCATATCACCAGAAACTTTCCACCCTGGATTCTCTACTTTTGCTCCATGGACAGAGCCCCAGCCAGCCAAGTTACAGACAGACTGTGAGCAGTAAGTACTCAGGGCGAAGGCGCCCGCGCCAAGCTCGGGAGTCCGGGGAAGCCCCGGGTCCGGCTAGGTTCCCTCCCCGCGGCTCTCGCTCTCTCGGACAGCGCAGCGGAGGGAGTGCGGGCGCAACCTTCGCCCTCAGCCCTCGAGCTCAGCCTCTGCATCTCTCGCATCCCTCCTCTCACCTCCCCTTTGCCACCCCCACCTTGTCTCCTCGAGCCGTGTCGACGCGGCTTCTCCCACAACCTGAGCGCCCACGAGGATTCCCAGCGCACTTTGTTGCGCCGGGTTCCAGCTTCTCCGGGATGTCAGTGACAATGTGAGTGCCTTTTCATCAGGTGTTTCCTCCTGCGTCTCCACCCTCTCAAAAATCCAGGGGTGCGGAGATCTGCGGGCTCTGTGAGGAGCGCGCTGCCAGCCAAGCGACCTAGAAGAAAACTTTGGGAGATTTAAAAATTGGGGTTGATGAAGGCTGCTCCCTCCCGCACCTAATAATTCAACTGCTTTTTGCTTTTGTATTTTATCCTGAAGAGGTTTTGAAAACAAAACTCAGGATCGGATGAAGATAACGTTCCAAAATAATAACGATTGTAGCCCCCGCCCTTGAGGTGAAGGTTATTCAGAAGATTAATCAATATCTCCAAGTGTTTTGGAATGCTTATTAATGTGGAATTAGGGTTGATTTTGTGAAAGTGTTTGTGTGTGTGTGTGTCTCAAGACGTGCTCGGGAAAGATAAACAGCAGGGATTCAAGGGTCTTTTTGCCAGGCCTTTGCCTACTGCCGGGCGATTCATAGCGCCTTCACCGTGTGGTTAATTTGTTTTCTTATGGACTTGTGTGCACCCCCACCCCTCCTTGAGTGCGTGCGATGTCTTTTTATGAAGTACATTTCTTCCGCATCCCTGACCCCCCCTCCCCCCCGACAGCAAGGCCGTCGCACCCGAGAACTGGTCATGCCAACCCTGTCCCAATGAATGGATCACTTCTGGGCGCCCCTGGGCGAGGGGCCGGACTTCGTGACCGAGAGCTAACTTCTGGGGAGCAGCAGGGTCGCGGCACCCCAAGTTCTGGGTTTACTGTGGGCCGCCCAGTGTCAGGTTGGGTCCGGTTTCCCCGGCCAACCGAGGTTCGGGCCCCTCGGGCAGCGTGGGAGGAAGTTTGGGTGGCTTTGGTGCGGCGCGCTGCCCCACTGGCCTAAACGTCTATCACGTGTGTGAGCGGTTTTCCCTCTTTTTTTTTTTCTTTCCCTCCCCTTTCCCCCCCGCCCCCTCCCTAGGTCCCTGCGCGTTTTATTGCGACCTGCCGGTGGGAACTTTGTCTCCAAGTCGGAGCAGCATGGAGCGGCGGAGCGAGAGCCCGTGTCTGCGGGACAGCCCCGACCGGCGGAGCGGCAGTCCCGACGTCAAGGGTCCTCCCCCAGCGAAGGTGGCCCGGCTGGAGCAGAACGGCAGCCCCATGGGAGCCCGCGGGAGGCCCAACGGCGCAGTGGCCAAGGCCGTGGGAGGTAACAGCCCGGAGCGGGGAGGCGCGCGCAGCCCGCGGCCGGGGCGCTCAAGGCCCGGGTGTCAGGGTTCAGGTTGATTAGGCGCTGTCGCGGTGTAGGGTTACAGGAAGTGAGTTCCAGGTTGCCAAATAATGCCCCCGTCGCCTCTCATCTGCAACTGGTAGCTTCATCTCGAGTTAAAACAAGAAAGTGGTTTACCCGGAGGGTGGCATTTTTTGGGCACTTTGCCACTGTGTGCTGAGGTGTTGGCAGGTTTATGTCACAGCCAGCTAACTGTTTCTAGATTTTCCTAGAGAGCTTTTTAGTGATCTAACTCTTTTGCTTTGCCTCAAGAGTGTCTGTTGCAGGGATGGAGCTTAGGTGCGATCGCTTTTATGGACTAATCTTGAATGCTCAGGTTAGACCAGGAGCAAGGGTGTTGATGTTACTTTATTAGGACAGTGCTTCGAGACAAATGATTAACAACTGGGAGTATTTCCAGCCACTTTATTTCAAGTGGGAAATAAAGAATCCCTGCGAATCTGTCAGGCCCTTAGAGACTTTAATGCTACCGTTTAAAAAAAATAAAGTTTAAAGTTACATGCATTTGTAACTTTGTTACGGAATTATATAGCACAACAGGTAAAAATGGTATAGTGGTCTTATTGGCTACATGCTGTTTTTCTTTCCAAGAATTTAATGTTACTTAAAATCTTTTGCAGTGTTTACTACTTAAACAACCACTTTCTTTTAAAGTGGTTAGGGAAAGTAATTTTATGAAGTAAAGATATGAAAGAAATTTAAACACTATTAAAATATTTTGAGGTTTATAGGACATTTCCTTAGTTGTTTTATACATGTAAATACACAGTTCTACATGGCATGCAGTTTTTCTGTTTGACATAAATTACTAATTTAAAATTTTTTTGCTTCTAAAAGTTTTTTCCCCTTAATATTTTCAGTATTAGCCTATTTAATGTTACTCTTACATTAGCCTTCTGAAAATGAAACAAAACCCTAGGAAAAGTTAGTGATACGTTTTCCTGCTCTAAATAGCCATTGTATGTATTTCCAAGTAAAGACTTAATTAGAAATATCCAGTCCCTTTTAAAGAAATTTTATAAACAGACAATGGACAATTTATAAAAGAACAGGCTTTTGGTTTTACTTATTTTATTATTATTATTTCTTCACTGTAGACATTCAGGATGGTTTGCCTTAGTTCCTTATATTAATCATCTCTCTTGCGAAGTACTCATTTGCTCAGTTTTTTAAGCTTTAATAAAATTATTTGGCTATAGATTGTGGGCTTATGTATCTTTCATTTTAGGGACTTGAAGCAAAAGAAAACTTCGAAGTTTTGTGACTCACTTTTTAGAAATAGTGTTTATTAATGTGCTGTCTTGAGACTGAAAGAATAACTTTGGACTTTTGATACCATTTTTTATTATATGCATACAAGAAAGAAAAATAAATAGTGAACATGGTGGGACCAAAGTGAGATGACATGATAAGTGCTAGTGATGTTGGGTTGGAAAACTTTTGGAAATCCTTGGAGAGGATGTGTTCTCACAGTGGCCTTATGCATAAGGAAAAAAAAACAACCCAAAAAACCTGGACTGAAATTTTGGTTTCTTTCTAAACTCACTGAATTGAAAGAAGTCTCTAAACATTTTAGAATGTAATGATTAACATTTGTACTTCCCTAAAACAAGTTTTTCTTTCCTTCCTATATCTTACTGAACTGTGAAAGAAACTGCTTGATTTTGTCAACCAGGGATACCTTCAGTGTAAAATAGTGGTTACTTTTCATATTTTTGGAGGTGATAATTAACATTTGACCACTTACTACAAATTTGATATAGACAAATACGAAGCCTTGGTGAGGAATAATAAATTTATTTCAATAAGCTGGGTTAGTCACTTTTTCTGAGCTTTAACTTAACTTAGTAATATCAAAGTCTCTGCTGCTTCCCAAATTGAAAATAAAAATGACATTATTTTGTCTCAATAAGTACCATTTATGATACTTAATAGTAAAGTGGATAAAATAGTTTACGTAGAGTGGATTTTTAATGATTTTTTAAAAAGATTTTACTCTGTAGAACATAATAGATTGGAAAATTTTTCATTTAGGAAGTTTTAAAATATAACAACTTAGAACATAACATTTCAATAGTACAAAGTTTTCTTATTGATTGTTAATGATTATTTTGTGAGTTTAAGTTTATATATTGATAGTTTCCAAATGTACATTGAGATACATAATTTTATTTCATCATAACTTTTAACCATGTATATAGATTAGAGAAAAGCAAAGTGTTTTTAAAAATGCACATTCTAAATTTTAAAAATATTTAGGATAATATTTCTATTTAGTGGTTCTTTTATCATTGAAATGATGGTGGGAACATAGAGTATATATAAAGTAGATTATATTTCTATTATCCTACCTCTTCTTGTTTAAATTTTCTTTATGAAGCAATATAATAACCCTAGACAACTACAAAAATATTTATAGCTCTGCATCATTTATTACCATTTTCAGATATACTGCGGTCTTGTCAATGTTGTAAAGATGGCTGTAATAATAAATAATAATAATAAAACAGAGCTCAAATTTTGGGAAGATGTGTTAGTTAATCTTTAGTGATTCTCTTTCTTAAATAGTCTCCCCCTAAAAATAGGGGAAATCATTAAGTTAATTGGCTGCTCAATAAAATGGCAGTTTATCTTACTGCTTCTGATAAATAGGTAAATAAATGTTTCTGAATGCATTGGTTGCCATAATAAATTCTGTTGCTGTCACTACTTTTCTAGAGGGAGAGAGAGTTTGCTGTATTTTTTGATGAGAACTAAATTTTCTTTTCAAGAGAGATTATTTTAGTGTCTGGATTTGACTAGATGAGGTGGTAGAAACACTATTACAGGATTCTGTTTTAATAGGGGACTTAGAAGTGTGTTGTTTACAGTGTGGTTAGCTTTAGAAGACTATTAGAAAGTAGATCAATTTTGCTTTGTATTTCTAACACTTTCTAGGCTGTATTTGCTCTTATCTAAGCAGTATGTTTTAAAGCGTGTATGTAATAAAATATAAGTGCTCAGATATATATGACAGTCAGCTTTTATAGTAGGTCCTTAGGAAAAAAAAAAGGCTAATATCTCTTTAAAAAACATATGAAGGCTGGGAGAGAGTTTAGAGCAAGCAAGAGCACCACGGTGTTGACAGCTTTATATCCCTGCTGGGTAACATTCACTTACTAGAATTGGCGTCCCCTCTCAGCTAGTAATTCACTCCATAAGGATTTTGAAAAAGGATGATTAATGGTGGGGAAATTTATATTCGTGAAATTGTTGATTAAAACTTACAGATCTATTTGAAGATTTAGAAAAAGAAAAGATTATTAAGGATGATGAATATAAGAATCAGATGATCCTTTTACCACCATTAGCATAAGTACCTAAAATGTTCAGCTGTATGCAGTGCTTCAGCCACGCAACCTACAGCATAAAATGAAAGTGATGCCAATCAAGTTTCCCGAGGAAGCAAGGCATTCTGCTTTCCTCCTGGACTGCTGAAAGGCGCTGGCCAGTTGTGCCTTAATAGTAATAAATTACTGTGCTTCATTCATTGTTAATACAAGCATTTTCATTTTTTAACGTTTGGCTTAAAGAAGAACTTTCAGACAGCTTTATTTAAACTGAATGAACAGCGCTTGAGTATACCAGATGGTGTATTTGCTGATAGGAGGCATTAAACATCAGAAATCTTTTTGATATTTTCCATTTTCCTTTGAATTTTGATGATTTTTTGTTTTGTTTTGTTTTGGTGTTAAACGTTCTAGAGTTCAAGGGAAAATGTTTAAACACTGGGAATATCTTGCTTTTTTTTTTTTTTTTTTTTGAAAATTTAGCTTTTGGGGGGGAAAATTAGTTTTTAAAACAACCATTTAATTTTGGCGAAGAATTGTCTATTGAAGTTATAACTCTTGGACCCCAAGTAGACCTATTCTTCTTGCTACCGGTCAGCCCTTTCAAGAACATAACTATCTTGTTGGAAGGGAAAAAATATCATTATGCAATACATGCTGATGTACTCAAATTGGGAAGCAAATGTGATCATGATTGTGGGGCAGGGCCTCATTTAGAGCTGAACACTGTCTACAGTGTTAATTATCTGCATGTGGAACATTTCCTTTTCGATTAAAAGAAATGCACTTCAGTTCAGGTGTAGACACCATAGGAGCACTTATGAGAGACATTTTACATTTTGAAAGGAGTGCAGATATGAAAGAGTATAATACCAACCTACAGAAATGTATAAAATACTTAGAAATTTGAAACATATTGTCAACATAGAAAAATGGAGAAAACATTAAATTCATTGTAACTAAGGATGTACAACACCACTGTGCTTGTGGGGAAGACTCGTGTTATTACTTTAAAAGTAAAAAGATTGTATTTCCCTCTTCTCTTCTGTTTTTTTTTTTTTTTTTAAAGGGTTTAATTTCTTCTAAATAGAATGAACTTAGGCTTGGGGTCATCCAACAGTCTTGTATGTCCTCTGTAGTTTTGCTGAGGTAGAAAAATAGCCCTCTCTAAAGTGTTTTCTGTCCTTGGCCTGTTATTAAAATAAAGATATACTTGGTTAAAAAAAAATATATGCAATGAAACATACACATTAAACAGAACATAGGGTATCCGCCCCTCAAAGTCCTGAGCATAATTTGATGTTTCGAGTAGTTTTGGAAGCCTTATATTCCATTAGTAGAAACCCACTGACCATTACATATTCAAGATCATCTGAATGAAATATGTGTATGTGTGTGTATTGAAACTACATAGATATCCCTTAAGGCATCTGTTTTTTAACCCCTGCGGACAATAGGTAATATCCTCTTGTTCCAGGGGATTGTGACTAAGAGTAACAGTCTGTACATACTACATATCCTGTGTTAATTCTTCTCCCCTTGTATGAATGTATGTATATATTTTGCCTACCTATTGGTAGGGAAAGAAACAGACTAATTATAATTTATTGAACATCTAAGAAAGTTAATTTTGAGTTATTTTTAAAATGTGAAAATCAATTTTATTACAGGCAAGACATAGTAATTATTTGGTGTATCTGACAAGGCAAATCTGGTAAGCAGTCAAACTTGGTGGTACTACTTTGATAATTTAAAACTCTTTTTTTTTTTTTCCTTTTTTGTGATTTAGTGCAGAGACAGTTAATATGATATATAAAAAAACACAAATTGACAGAGTTTGATGACTTTCAAATTGTATTATTTTCTTTGTTTTTTTAAGGGTTTTTAAGTTTCTGTTGAGATCAAAATGATAATTTCTCATCATTAAAAAATTTCTTATAACTAGTGATCTTATATTAGGTGCAAGAAAAATATGTACATAGTTTTTTTATTCAACTTTTTATTTTGTATTTGGGTATAGCCGATTAACAATGTTGTGATAGTTTCAGGTGAACTGTAAAGGGACTCAGCCATACATATATGTGCAAAAAGTATATACAGTTTGCTTTATTTTAGGAAGCCAAACTTTATCTTACATAGCATGTAAATAAATAAAAAGTTATTTATACTTTAATAAGTAGACTTTTTAAAAAACCTGTATAACTAATACATGGTCACATAGTAGTTTTACTATCTTCCTTACATGATGCTGAGATACAATGGCATTTTGGAACATAGTTAAGGATGGAGCATTTGACAAAAGTTGTATGTGTAACAGTTTGTCAGTGAAAAGTGACAAGTGGGAAATGACAAATGAAATGTTGGCATCATCACTCTTTATTTTGATAAAAATGTCTCAATTTGCAGTGATATAATACTGTTTCATATTATTTCATGAGTTGTGTGAGATGCATAACGGGAATTTAGATTTTGTGAACGGAAAATTAGCAGCCCAAACTCTCTTTTCTGAAGCTTTGGCAGCAAGTCCCCCCTCCCCCCCAACTCCCCAAGAATAAGAACAGCAGTGAAATGTTGGATCTAACCCATACATTTTAACTCATTATTTTTTGGAAAAAAGGAAAGAAAGAAAGGAAGGAGGGTGGGGGAGAGAGAAAGAGAGAAAAGAAAAGAAAGAGGGAAAGAACTGAAAATGGTTTCAAGTAGGAGACCTTTATGTTTAGCTCAAAAATGAAGAAGAGAGTTTGCCTTTTGTTTTCTTTTTAATGACTTAAAAATGAATGATTTCCTTCTGCTGACTTTGATTGTATTGGAGCTTTCTCACTTCCAATCACCACTGCTCTCCAGCATTAATTTAGGATGTCAATATGGAGAGCTGTGGATTCTTTTTATTTTAAAGTGCAGTAGAGGTTTGGAAATGTCTATGTGTTAAAAATGGATTTTTATATACAAAGGATTCATTATCCTACTACTTACGGGTAATGTGATAGATGCTTCAAAGTCAAAGTAGACCGCCCTGAGTGGAATTGAAGTATGAGTTAAAACAAAAGCCAGTTAAGGACTCACACATTTCCAAAAAAGTACAGATGTGGCCTCTATAGTGTGTTATTTTCTATATTTCTGACTTCAGTGATCAACCAAACATTTATTTTCTTCTTTTACATGAAACAAGCCCCACAAGGACCTTATGTTACATAGTATTTATGTAAAAATGCTCTGTGATGGAGTTTTCAAAATCATGGAACTCCATCTGTACATATAATTTTTTTGTTTTGTTTTCAATTGACATAGTTATTTTGCTGTTTGATAGCAAATGATTTAAAAATTGTGGTAAAATCAGTATAACTAAGAGGCAGTGAAAGGCTACATCAGAAATTGTTTCTGCAACTTGTCTTTTGCTTCTCATTTGCAGAGTTTTTAATTATTTCAGATTTTTAATTAACCAGCTAAAAATGACCTAATATGGAGTAAATGTGCTGTAGATATATGATTATGATGATTGGGTTTTTGGTTATATTTTTTCCATTCTTAATTGATGTGTATACCTTTAAAAATATTAAAAATAAGCTAGTGAATATGATAGTTATTAGTTGACAAATGCTTAAAATGGAAAAAAATTCTTAATAGAAATTTCCAGAATTTAAACCTTGCAATAAAGTTATGAGCAAATTATAATAGTCCTGTATTATACTATGAATATTCTTTATATGTGTTTAGGACACATTAGGATAGTAAAACTCTCTGGGGGATGTATAGTTCAATTTTGATTGCTCTCAGTATTATTATTACTTGCTAGTAGGTAAGACAGATTCGTGTCTACCCTTAACTAGTTGCCTTATCACTGGAATGAAGTTCTGTCTTAGCACAGTGGACTGTTAAACTATAGCATAACATAACAAAAAAGATTTTTAAAAAGTTAAGGAGAAATGATGCAAGCTACTGTATATGAAAATGGCTGCATTTCACACCAGAGTAACTTTTTGGTGCTTACTAATGGTTGCACGGTTATTGAAATGTGCACAGTAGCTCAGTGACTTTCTTTGTTTTATTGAAGACTTGCACAGATATGAACAAAGTAATAGAGATTCTGGTTAGAGATATTGTTTTTCAGAGTACTAAGATCTGACAGAGGTGATTTACATCTTTCATAGAAACAATTTTAATTTCATAATATTAAGCACAGATATCTTCTTATTTCTTTTAAAAATATTTTTTACTTCTTAAAAACAATTTGGCTAGAAAGCAAGTGTATCTGTTCTTTCATAACTGGATAAGATTGATTTTCAAATTTCCTGATTATTCCCCATATTAAAGCTGTTTATTTTTATTGTGCATGTTCCAGTTATTTATATATACATATAAGAAAAGGAAAAACTGATAGCTTACTAGGAAAATACATTTATATCAAAACTCTTAAAATAGCAATGTTTTCAAAATATTATTATTTTTGCTTAACAGAACAAGAACTTTCTTTAGTCATAACCCAAAGATGCTAACAGAGCAGGATGATAAATATCTCTTTGAGTGTCGTAGTAAAAGAAAATGACTTGCTTTCTGAGGCAGTGGAGAGTTTATGTTGTTTTGGACCCATTTCCCAAGCAGTGATCGAAAACAGATTACAATAACAATTATACAGTCAGAAGATGCAATATCCATTTCTGCTTTAATTGAGTGAAAGAATAATAAAAACATCATTAAGAAAAATGAGGTGGACCTGTCACACAGTGTACCAATTTTTAGTCTTGGAGAAGATGCAGAAAAACTGAAGTGCTTTTCACTTACTTTGCTGTGTTTACTAGCTAAATTCTGTTTTGGGGAGAGACTGGTTCTCACTATGCCCAGGGAAGTTCCGAGAGGAGCTCCCGGGTGTAGTTGCTCAGGAGACATGGAAAGTGCTCATTGGTTTGTCTTCATATACAGTTGAAGATGGGGAATCACAATTTCTTATATTCTACCTGAAGGAGTAACTGCCTTCTCTCTTTCTCTCTCCCTCTGTCTTTTTCACCTGTGTAAATGGAAGTAAACAGTAATGAATGTTTCTCTCGTTACAAAGCCCTGCAAAGTAAGGGTTAGGTGTGGTCCCTGGGCCTGCTGTTCTTCCTCCTCTGGCTGATGGAAGAACAGCCAAGATGGGGGGAGAAAGTTGAAGATGAATAATGAACACCCTTATTTTTTCTTGGCATACGTGTCATTGTGGGGGGACCCCGGGTTTCCACACGGACGCATCACCTGACGTTCACATAGGTGACATACACTGTCTTCTGAGATGCACAGGCTTTGGCTGCTGTCTGCAATCTTTGGAACTATTGAATCGATAATCCTTCACGTTGCTGAGCCTCCAGCCCTCATTCCCCAGGGCAGCGCTTTCAGCAACTTGGAATGAGCTGACTGGCAGCCGCTGAAATCGGTGGCTACTGTTCTTTCACTGTAGGCTGTATTTCTTACTCTGTTCATAAATTGCTTGTGCTTGGAAACTTGGGTGATGACAGTGGAGTTAGCCCAAACAAGGGAGTTAACCCCTGTTGTTGTATGGATACTAAAACCACAAATGAGGTTGGCCATCAGAGCAGCTGGAGCCCAAGCTTGGACTCAGTTGACAGAGTTAGAGGAGACTATTTCTTTGGTTTGTAGCTAAGAGTTTTCTTGGGTTCGATCTTTAAAAACCTTTCTGAGAGTAACAAAATGAAAGGAATAAGATAGGCAGTAAACCCTTCCTGGTGGAGGTCTCATAATCCCAGAACTGTCCAAAGCATAATCCCTTTCAGACTGGAATTTATGTCATATAGCTCAAAAAGCTTCTTTTTTTTTCCCTTTTTTTAAAAAAATTTCAGTTTAGACAGTCTAGTTAATAGTGCTTTCATTAAAATACTTTTGTCAGCAAAAGGTTTTTCAATTTTAACATTTACATAACCTAACATCATTGACGAATGCCACGAGCTTTAAGGGTCTATTAGTGGTTCCATTTTTTCTGGGCTTTATAATTTAAACCTAAACATTAATTCTGGGTGGAACTTGGCATAATGTCTTTTTGCCTTGGAGGGAATTTTTGTTGTACAATAAAAAAAAAAAACACTGTTTTTTTTTCATCAGTCACCTTCTCCATGTCTCCCCTTCCCTAAGTAAATAGCAGTTAAATAGTCAAGGTTTTAAAAGAGCTTATTTAAATCAAAAAAAGAAGTGATTATTTTAGGTGAATTTAACAATTTTCCATTAGTTCATGTTGCAAACTAGTGCTTTTGATATTAACAAAAAGATCTGTGAGGTTGATAATTCAGTGAAAATATTTTTCCTTTCTTTCTCGCATACTGAAGTCACGTGACAAGTTTTTTTAATAAAATATATTTGAGGACTCTTGAAACTTACAAATCACTTAATGTCTTCTTTATTAGAAGCTGAAAAACTTAAAAAATTCTCTATTTTATGCTGCCTGAAATGATAACATTGACTAGAAGGAAAGAAGTTGGGATCTCACTGTTAAGTAATAAAGGAACAACATTTTCCCAGTATTAGTTATTTTGGAAAGTAAACTTAAACTAGGTTTCTTAAAATGATCTCTTTAATATATAATAATTATTATATATTAAATATATATATATATGTTAAAGTTGAGTTATAGAAATCTGGTAACATGATGTTTGTGAAATTAAGAAACAAGTGAGAAAACCCTGTGATGATCAGTTTACCATGATCTGCAAATGAGAAAGGGTTCAGAATGCTAGTGAGGATACATGCCTGGAAGTAGCTCATGGAGGAGAGTGAGGCTAAACCAGGGTTCTCCTGAAGCTTTGCCAGCTTTCACTCACCAGGCTCCATTCAGATAAGATTTTGTCCCATAGGCTTGGAAGATGTGGTACTAGAGGAATGAACGTCCTTTGTTATTTAGGGGGTATAAGAGGAGCAAATTGTTCACTGAAAGGGAAGTTATTACTCATTTAAGACTCAAGTAAAGGCACTTGATAACGATGAACAAGGTGATCCTGATTTTCTTTTTTCTTCACAGATGAATCTCCAGGTAACATTCAGCATGACTTACTCTATTTACAGGTCCATTCATATAGTGAGTTTGCACCTTCAGCACATTTTTACGGCTAACTTATTACCCCTCACCCCTCAACTGGAGCTTACTATTGAAAGTCTGCCAATGCCATCACAAATGGTTGTTAGTTCCCAAGAGACTTGGAGGAGAAAAAGAACTGAAGGAGAATGCTGTGCCCTTAGTAAGAGCCATTTTGCTGCACACGTGTTTTTTTGCCGCCATGGTGAAACCATCTAGGCGCCGACCTTCATATTCCGGATTGATACCGCATGCTCTCCTGTGAAAATGTATAGAGTTCCAATTAGCCCAGGGTCAGAGTATAAATGTACTTCTTTTCACACTGTTCCAAGTGGTTAGTGGAAAACAAACTGCAAAGTAATTCCCTCAGCCCCCCAATAAAAAGATTTATAGCAAAATAATTCTCAGCCGGATAGTGGGACTGTTGTAGGTTTACGTTTGATATTTCTAAGACCGAAATATAGTCCGTGTACCCAAACTAAGCATTTATTGTAAACAAGTTAACTGCCGAGAGCTTATATTCTGTCAAACATAATTATATTGAAGATTGATGTGTGGCTTGAAAGCGAGTTACAGGGAGACAGTTCTTTTCAAGCCAGGAAGGCTGCTGAGATGCAGCTCTTTCCTTCCTTTGATGTGAGTCAGTGAAGTCGTCTTTCTCACAGCCATCCTCTCATGTATATAATAAACACAGGCTTGCTCTCTGAAAACATATTTGGTTGTCGATCCTACTCCTGCTAGCAAAGTAAAGAAATGAACCCATATTCATGGAACCTGTTAGGTAGAGTTTCTTTTGGCATTTTTGTCTAGATCTGGGCAGCGGTGGCACTGAGATAGTCTCTGTCAGTATGGCAGGCAAGTAAGGAGTGCACCCACAAGCCTACACCTAAACCTGCACCTCTGAATTAACCTCCAAAACAACCCCTTTCTCCTTTAAGGCTGATTTCAAAAAAGAGCCTTTGACTTGTCTTTCTGGTAGTTTGTTTTGAGCCTGTGAGATGAGAACTATTTTAAAATTGTGGCCTCTCAAGGGACAGGGAGAAACTACACTAATATGCTTCATTTTGTGGCTCAGAAATTGTTCTTGAGTTAAATAACTTGTGAACTCAGGGAATCCAGGAAGAATGAAATCTTTTTGAAGTTGGGATATTCCATATCTGGGGTTAACCAGAAACTAAAACAGTGCAGTGGTCTCCCAGGGTTTTTGTGCTTTAAGAAAGGTAGAAACATATATTTTCTTTAGGATAAAGGCTTATGACTTTTTTTTTTTTCAGGAGACAAATCACTTTGGGCTTTTGTGACACTTTTCAAAGATAGTTAAAAATGAAATTACATTCCTCCTATGATTGGGTGATATCCTTTGGATAACATTAAGAATGAGGATAAGAGTTTCAGTGGATTTACATTCAGGAGCTGAAATAGTCTCTTTGGTTTTATAATATCAAATTTAATATTGCCTTTGGGAAATGATGTAAATTATAAAGAGATGTCTTAGAATCATAAAATGAAAAACAATATACTAGTTTTTTTCTGTTTTGTTTTTCTTATTTAAGTAACTGCTATAAATTACCCAGGTACATATATGCTTAAAATACATTCTGTGGGAAGTATTCCATCAGTGGGGACC
This sequence comes from Moschus berezovskii, assembly GCF_049115385.1. NCBI lineage: Eukaryota > Metazoa > Chordata > Mammalia > Artiodactyla > Moschidae > Moschus > Moschus berezovskii. Next base: position 48,658,311 of record NC_142461.1, read on the forward strand.
TGAGTTTCCCCAGTCTGTATGCTGGTTTTTATTAACTTCATTTCAGTCACAATAATAATATCCTATGTACTGCAATCTAGAGAGCTCAGTGTCCCCTTAGGGAACTGCAGAATACACAGTATGATTTTGACTTTCTTGCTCTCTCCTCCTGTTCTTTTCTTTTTTACCTCCCAGTGTTAGCCATTTCAAGGACCTGTTTGCTATTACATCTTAGTGGAGGCATTTGTTGGGTACAAGAATGAGAATGGCTTTTAGTGGTTGGGAAAGGATGGTAATGGTTGCCTGTCTGTTTAAGCTCGGCTTTGTGAAATCTGCATTCATTTCACAGTGACGATCTTTACACACTTATTAAATATCTGTATATGTTTTGTTGTTTGAACCCTAAACGTCGATATAGGGCAGCAGGATTTTTTTCTTGTAAGGGAGAAAGCCTTTTATTTTTCACTATAAAAACTTTACCTTTTCAGGTTTTCATTTGATAAAAATCTCTCCACTCTAGTATGATTTCCTTTGGGGCTTTGCACTAGTGTTTGATCTCAATTTTTAATAATTTTGGTGAGTTAAACTCCCCGAAGAAAACATGCTTGTGTTCTGGAATATTCCCACTAGAAAATCTGGGTAGTCTTGTCTTATTGAGAGCCAAGTGCTTGATTCCTTTATTAATTCCTTGCTAGAGAACCTCAGTACAGTTAATCTTTCCTTAACACTACAGTGGAGAAATTAATCAAGGGTTTTTTAATTGTTAGATAAAATAACATTTAGGCAGAGCTCAAAACCTGTGATGATGAAGCAAACGTTAGTTTGCTAACAAAGATAATTTTTACTGACTCCTCTTTTCATTCCTGGGGCTCTGAGTTGCAAGCAGCTTTTCCAAAGAGGATAATAAGAATGAAGGGAGTGGCAAATACATCTCTAGTTAAATACTATTTTAAAAAATTACCTTCCCAGAAACTTCCAGAATAAAATTTTACTAAATGGAGGAGAGAGATTCTGATGTTAATGAATTGTGGTACAGTCATTTTAACATGCCATTGAGTCTCAAGACTTACTAGTATATGCATTTCTAACCCAATATGAAAAGAACCTGAAGAATTTAGTTTTGAGATGGGGGATCCTCACAGTGTGCCATTTGTTTGAACTCTTCTGTGATACCAAAACTTGCATATTCAACTTTTTTTCTTTTCTTAAATTTTGTTTTGATTCTGGGATCAGTAAACATTTTCTCTCTCTGTAGTTACTACACTTAGAAAAGATGCTGCTGTCCTTCAGTGCGGGATGTGGGTAGGACTGCAGATAAGATGCCCTCGGGGCTCTAGGGTGTGTACAGTCAAAGGGCAAGGTGCTGTGAGCCAGCAGAGTCCTGTGCCAGTCGACTGGGATGCCTTTGTGATGATAAACCAACAATTTCTGTCGGCAGTGGTCGTGCAGGCCCCTGTGATCAGGTGTCTTTCCCTGGAGAACATGGAGTAAGTTAACTCCTGGATCCATGTGTGTGGATCCTTTCCTGCAAAGTGTTCCTTGTCTGCTGATGCTGAATGCCACGCAATAGGGCCAAAGTGATGTGGACCAGTTAGATGGCTGAGGAGTCATGGGGTTTCCAGAACCGCCACTGCCTATTAATAGTGGTTATTAATGTCTGGGTGCAATTAGCATTCTGCTAAAATGAACGACCATTTCTCTTGGGTCTGCTGCAGGTCAGTCTGAGGGTGGAAGGGGGAGTGGGAGGGTGAGGACTTATCTAAGACCGGTCCATGTTGGAGAAGGAATTGGCCAGCCTCTTGTTCACTGTAACTGGACAGTCCTGACATCTGGGAATTTAGTTCCTTGGATCAGGCTTGCTGTGGCTGTGTTCCTAGGTGGAGCTCAGAAGTTTTGGTTTAGATAAGTAGCTACACTGTGCCTCCTGCATGCCTGTGAAGTCCTGTTTTGCAGATGGCCAGGCCAAGTTGATCCTGCCACCGCATTTCTGGAACTGAAGTGTAACGAGAGACCTGGAGTTTTCCTATAGCCTTCAGGTCTGATTTCAGGTTGAATTGTGGCCTCTCAGTTTGGGGACAGGCCTGGAATCAGAGATCTGGAAGACCAGAAAACTCATTTCCCTTCCCTACCACTTTAAACCCAAAATGAACCTTTGAGGTGATAAGTGAGAGGACCAGAGCTTACTTGGCCAGCTCTACCCCCGGCCTATTTTTTGTTCTTATCTTCCAAAGTTAAGATCTGCCCCAGGGGCTATAAAGTAGTGTCTGGTTTTACTAGAGAGAATTCTGAAAATAAAATACTTCTTGATAGTCTTACCGTCTCCTCACCTCCACGCAGAGGAAGTGGCACCAATGAGCTTAGTAGGTGAAACTTTACTTGGAGGTCTAATTCTGAATTCTAAGCAACTGGGTCATGGATGAACAGATCATGCCCTTAGAGTAATTATTTTGCTTCCCCCATAATTGCAAGAATGACTGGTCTACCTGTGAACAACCAGGACTTTCAGCTGTCCCATCTCTATCTTGCCTCCTGTTTCCTCTTCGGGAAGTGTTAAAAACAACACCAACAGCAAAAACAAATGAATTGATCCTTCTAAGAGTCTGTACTTGGCAAGCAAAAGACAGAGAGGAACTTTGGAAAGTAGAGCAGTTTAGGGGAGCCTGGAGGACCTCTGTGCCACCTATAGGTGGCTCCTTTGCCCCCAGATGATTTTACTTGCCCTCCTAATACTGGTTTCCAAGGTGACACTAGTCATAAAGAATCCACCTGCTAATGCAGGAGATGTAAGAGAAGTGGGTTCAATCTCTGGGTCTGGAAGATCCCCTGGAGGAGGGCATGGCAACCCTCTCCAGCATTCTTGCCTGGAGAATCCCATGGACAGAGAAGCCTGGAGGGCTACAGTCCATAGCGTTGCAAAGAGTCATACACGACTGAAGCAATTTAGCATGCACACATGTCCATAGCATGCACACTAATACTGGTGAAAACACATTTTTCTTTCTTTCCTTACCTGAAGATCTTTCCACTGGAAGTTAAAATGGGCTGCGTGTACTTCTTTAACAAAATATATCTGAGGAGATTAAGAGACTACCAAACCATTCAAACTGTAAAGTGTTGCATCTTTTTATCTATTAATCTCTTTGGAATTTCAGCTCCTGGGGGAGTGGGTGGCTGGAGTGGAATGTGGAGCCTGGGGCCACCAGAGCTCAGGGTGTTGGTCCCTGGGAGTTGAGAGTAGGAGCAGAAAAGAGAGGAGTAGGGAAGAGACACTTGATCCATTTTGAAGTTTTCCCTGGGACCCCCAAGAAGGTGGTGCAGGACACCCTCTTCCTTTCTGTTTCTGGTTGCAGTTATTGGCACCCAAACTTGCCTTTATTGTTTCAGGGTGGAAGGAAGAATCTAGAGGTTAAAATTGGCGAGACTGTGTGTGCTTGTGCCTATATGAGAAACAGAGACAGGGGGAGGATATGAGGTTTTAGCGCAAGTAAACAGTAGTTTTGTGTTTCTGGTAAATTTGCAGTAAGAAAAGATAGTTGCCCCTACTCCCACCCTCCTTCCCAGTCTGGAAGCCCCTGTGTTGTTCAGTTGGTTTTCCTGGTAGAATTTGTTTCAGTGTTTCTGTGGATCTGTGATTTATTGATTGTGGTAGTTGCTGAGGGTGATGCTTTACTCCTGGTTCAGTTTTATACAAAGAACAGATACAGATGCAAGGCTCTGCCCTAAAGCCTTTGTGATCTCAATTAGCCCAGGGGCCTTCTCAGGTAATAGAACCTGATCTACTGCTGCCCCCAGGGAAGGGAGAATTGTGGCTTCCTTTCTTCTGGAGAAGGATGGTTTCAGGAGCCCTTTGAAAGAGGGGAGGAAAAAGGCTGGCCTCCTACCATCTCAGGCTGGCTCCTGTCATTCAGGGGGCAGGTTCAGGAATGAGGGTGGATCTAGCAGGTGAAGGGGCTGAGGAGGAGCCCGGAGACTTCACTCACCCACACTGGAGAAGGACACGGTATGTAAGCCTTTCTTTGTGAGTGACTAAAGGGCAGGGTCTGTGTTTGGTTTCTTCTTTGCACCCATGTCAATACCCTGACATGCAGTAGGCTATTGAAAGTTGACTTCACTTACAAATGACATGGGTTACCCATTGGACACAACAAGTGGTGAAGGGTCCTTTACTGAAAGGTCACACATTTATATTTCTGTGGGTATGGGTTTTGGAGTGTTGTTTTTTGACACCCCCCCCCAGCCCCCCAAGAATGCTGCGTGCTTGAGATGTAAAGTTGGCTAACTGGAACTGCTCTATTCTTGTTTCTGTTGGTTTCTTTGGACATCATGGTTAATTTTCCTATAGTTTCAGCTTCCTTGTTTATCAGATGAGAGTAATAATAACCCTTTCACAGGGTAAACAGGGAAGAAACAAAGGTAAGAATGTATGTCGGAGTACATGATGAGTTAGGAGTTGCCCTGAAGATGAGAGTATCATTCTGGGTCCCAGCTCTCCCAGAAGACACTAGCATCCTGCTATCGAGACCTCTGCCTCTGGACCTTCTTTCCTCTTTCACTGTTAGATCCAGCACTTGTCCCTCACATTCATCTCTGTATCTTGTCATTTCCTGAGCACTTTAGATTCTGTTCTCTGAAATGAAGCGAAGACAAAAAAAAGTCTTTCTTTTATTAAAGAAGTTGGATTAATATAGTTAGGAGTGAAACAATAGCCTACAATTTGTTCAGTGAAACAGGGACGATATCACCTTAGATATTGGAGTTTAACCAAGAGTACATCTGTCCTCAAGTCTCTAAAGATCTGGAACACAGAGGAGAGATAAGTGACAATGGCACAATTGTCCTGCTAATCAGGTTGTGGTGTATTTATCCTGGGTCAGAAAAACCATTATATATGTTGGTATTTGGCAGATTGCTTAGAGCAGCTTTGTCTGATCGAAATGTAATAAAAGCCGCATGTATAATTTTAAATTTCTTGTAGCTTCTTTAAAAAAAAAAAACGGTTAAAGAAACAGATGAAGTTAATTTTAATAATACATTTTGTTTTTTTAAAAAATAATTTTTTGAGTTAAATATAATTATTTTTTATTTTTTAGTATTAAATTGTTGACACTGAGTGTGTGTGTCACACGGCACATCTCAGCTCAGGACTAGTCAGCATTCAAGTGCTTCGTCACCGCATGTGGCTAGTGGCTCCTGTATTGGACAGGCAGTTTTAGCATATTAAGTATGTGCTTTTAACACTTTCACCCTTTTGCTGTGGGGCATGGTGAATATGTTAAGCCTTTAAGCATCTTAATTAGGCCATTCAGTAATTACTGGTATGATTTTCATTCTGAAGAAATGCTTTTCAGGAGGTATCTTGAGCCTTGATGGTGGACCCTGAAAAAAATTATTGGTCTCTTTTTTTTCCTCTGTGAAGTGGTATTAATACTGATTTTGAAAAAAGAAAACCAAATGTATTTCATTATTGGAGGGCTATTTGTCAGACCATTTAACTATGGTACATTGTTTAATTCTCACACCATTCTAGGATGTAGATATTATTATTTACATTTTAGCTAGGAGGACTTTAGCTGAGAGGTCAAACAAATTACTCCCACAGGTTAGTAATGACAGTGGCAGGACTTCACCCCTCCCTGTCTCAAAGCAGCCATCTCCCCACATGTCTGTTTGCAGGGCTGTGGTGGTGAAGATCAGGTTGACTCTTTATAATGATGCTCACTTCCTCGGAAATCATGTCATGATGAAAATGGCAATTTGAGCATCCTAACTAACAACAATTGGGAAAATGCATTTTTCTAGTAGAGAGAGTCCCATTGCTTATTTTACCTCTCTGACAACAGAATTAACCATTTATCCCAATTTGTCAGAAGAGCTCTTAATTTTTAGCAAATGGCTAGAGCTGTGTGCCTGTCCTCTAGATTAAACCACTTGCTTACCTCCTGCAATTATAAAAGGCTTAGCGAGGCTTATAATCAAAAGGTTCAAAGTTCTCTACTTGATCATCTGGAGATGGTCTGTGGTATAATAAAAGAAAAATAATGCCATAAGCTCTAGGTATAGGGTGAGGACAGCAGTGCCTTTCTTTTTCTTCTTGATCATTTCTAAATTTTGTTATAAATGCATCTTAGTTTTACATTGCTATTTTTATTTTATTGGGACTTTTAATTCTTCCCATTTTTATTTTTGGAAGTGCTTTCCACATGCTTTCACTATCCTTTCATCTGTTGTCACTTTTTTCTTTTTCTTTTTCTCTTTTACGTGGAGCAAATGGGGTGATCAAATGAATAAATATATATATATTTTGATATATATATCTACTCATCCTTTCATAGTTTTCTTTCCCAGGAATTTGCTGTGTTTTAAACGTATACCTTAATTTTCTTCTTCCCTACTGACTAGTTTTCATTTCTCTCGTCATTGTCACTAGTAACTGCATCTATTTTTCCTGCCTTCCTCTTCTTTTGTAAAAATTGCATTTCAGTGTAAAGATTTCATCATTATTTTGATTGATCTAATTCTACTAAAAGGGTACATTTTTTCTAGTGGTTAAATATAACCTGTTTATGATAGCTTTTAGTAGCACATGTATATGTTCTTTTAGAACAGATTCTGTTATCATTTGCTTCTGATTAATACTGTTTTGTTTTATAAATGTCCTTTTTTTCTTCTTTTTTTGAAAGTAAGCAATGCCTGTGAGGGACAGGTACTTGCTTTTTGATTGTGAGCAGTTATTGCTGTCATGTCAGATAACAATTTGCTTCCTTTAGTCACTGAAATAAAATATTTAGGAAATATTTTGATCATTGACATTTTCAAAAAATAAATCTCTACGTGGTATAAATCTTTGTGCTTTAGTATTGTATTTCATCTCTAACTCATAAACTCTTAATATTATTAAAAAATTACTGGGGTCTTAAGTTTTTTCAGGTGACCATCCACTTGAGGAAGATTTTTGGTTGCTAAAGCAATGGCTGCATGATAGGTTATGGAGCAACTGGATTCATTTAAAGATCTTATCTGTGATTTCCAGATGTGTGACACTTAGATGTTGACATTAGGAACTGCCCATGGATTTTCAGCATTGAAACTTATGTACACACAGGTATTAGTGATGAAGTAGCTTATGGCACCACTGACTACATGGCCCTATGTGTGCATACACTTAAATCATTAAAAATAGAAGTCAACCTGCTTCCTTGAACAAAGATCATTTACCAGTATGTAAGAGTTAAAAGGTCTAAATGGAGGCTACTCCGTGCTGGTAAGGACTCTCACGAATGGATCCTATAAAATGCCATTATGCTTGCTTAGGAAGATTTTACAACACTCTTAAGCTGTGCTGAGGGTATGAGCAGGGGCAAGCTTGTTTTCATTTGTATCACTGGAGCCATGGGGTATACCTGGCACACAGCAGGTGTTCAGGGAACAAAAGTTGGATAAATGAATGACCACTGAGATAATTTGGAAGAAATCTAATTTATATCATTCACTACATATCTTACAAGCAGTTGGGAATAAACTGGGCATAAGTAAATAAGCATTTGATATGACAGTGCTGATCATAATTAAAAAAAATATTTTGTAAAGCACCATGTGGCTAGGCTAAATTCTCTTATCTAAAATAATGTCTGCCCCACCCTTATTTCCTATGTTCCATAAATTGATACCATGGATGGTATATGGGCAGTGGACAATAATGCTGCTTTGTTGTTCTTAGGAGTGAATACTAAGTTAATAGTTGTGTCAGGTATGGTGTGGTGTGACTTGTTAGTCTGTTGTGCAGGCTTAATAATAATTACTGTGATCTTTAATGATAACAATTCTTAATGAGTATTATTATTGTTAATAATGATTATATTTAATAATTACATCCAATACTTATTATCTTTAATAATAATAATTAGCACATGGGAACCAGTGTCACCATTGTATTATCTTTAGAAGAAAAATCTAAATCTGTGACCTGGTAGTTTGCAGAATGTCTGCTCCCACTCTGCTTTCCAGATCAGAGTGAGTCAGGAAGCTTCCAGGGTCCAGGCAACAGGGAGGGGTTTCTAGAGAAACTCCTATGCATTCTGTGTGTCAGAGGTCATACTCACACATGTCATTTTACACAGAGGTCTTATTTTTATTGTGAAATGCTGTCACCATGAGCAGCTGATCTTCTACCTCCCCCTTCATAACTTTTAATTTTTCTTGCAGATCCTGACTCCGTAACATACTAATTTATGTGAATTACGTGGGCAGAGTCCATGTTTATTACTTGTATGTTGGTAAAACTTTGATCTTCTTTTGTCATGGCTGTATTTAGATTTAAATGCCTGTATGACTTTTTGTTTTTAATAAAAAACAGTTTGTAAAAAAATCTTTAGTGAATTAAACATTTTTTAGCTTTTCACACATTGATACAAAGCAGAGAAATATTTCAGTGACAACAGATTTCAACAGATTTTCAACTACTAATTTGCTTTACTCTTTAGGGTAGCTTACTTCTTTGAAAACATAAGCCGAGGTATTCCTTTCCAGTGGTAACTGATGTTAACATATAGTAATTTTTTTTAAAATACAAAGTTTCTTATTTGTATGCAGATTTTGACGTAAATTAAATGTCAGTTAAGACTTATGTGAGCAGAGTATTTTCAGGTTAGTTAATGGACTATTTAACAAGATTTAGAAACATAAAAGATACAAGAGGGGTTTCTTTTAAATTCCTATTGATTTTCTTGTACATATTCACATAATAGCTTAGGGCCTCAAATCAAATATGCTTCCCTCCTAGTTGTCTTACAATATTTCTAGACAAAAGCACATCTGATCTGAAAATACTGGTCCCATTAATAGCTGATGATAAGACCATAGACATGAGGATGTTAGAGACAGAAGGTCTCCTTGCTCTCACTTGCTGGCTATGAACTTGAGGTTTCTCAGTCATGAGACCTCAATTGGGACAGTCCACTTTTTAGTGACTAGAATCTGAGGGCTTCTGTCACTGATTGGGGCAGTTCTGCTGCAGTCTGATAGTAATAATGTAGGGGGAAAAAATCCACAGCTTTCCCATTAGGCCTATCCGACTAAGAGGCTTGTTTAAACCAAGCCACTGTCAATCACAGATGAGTGACTTTTATAACTGTCTCTTCCCTTCTTACGACGGTGACTGAGATTTGCTTTGTAATGTTTGTGTTTTGCTCTTGAATTTTGTCCCTGCAGGTTTGATGATTCCTGTCTTTTGTGTGGTGGAGCAGTTGGACGGCTCTCTTGAATATGACAACAGGGAAGAGCATGCTGAGTTCGTCCTGGTTCGCAAAGACGTGCTTTTCAGCCAGCTGGTGGAGACTGCGCTCCTGGCCCTGGGCTACTCCCACAGCTCAGCAGCTCAAGCACAAGGTATTCTCCCATCTCCTTCTCCTCCCGGTGTCTCGGGCATGTCATGATTTGAGGAAGAGTATGTTTCCCGAAATAATTCTCCAAACAGGGATTGGAGGAGAATGGTCACATTTAGCATCTTTCCCAAACAATAGACAGCAGAATGTTTCATGGAGAATCTTATTCTCTGGTTGCTTTGGGAAGCATTTGACCAGCACCTCTGGAGCCACCAAAATCATTTCATTTTACCGTTTGCATTTCAAAGTGGTTATCATAGAGTTTTTTTTTTTTTTTGCATTGATAGCTCTCTTATTTTCTCTAAGTCCCCAATCGGTATTCTCAGAGTACTCAGGCATTTGACTCCTAACTTATCCAAACTTTAACATGTGATTTATAAGCTTTCAGTTTTCTAAGTTTATTCACTGCTTTGGGCCTGCAGATTTTGTACTTGATGATCAGTTTTTAGTTAAATAGAAAAAAAAAAAGTATGCCTCTTGTATACTGTACCTTTGTATCTTTGAAAACCTGTCTGTAGTTCTGTGGTCCAGTCATTTAAAAAATGCTTAGTGTCTCAGTGATCAATTCATTTTACTGATTTAATTAAATATTAAATTTGCTTCATTATTTCAGTCCATTGTGAACTGGTGTTGCCCATTGTTCTTTTATGCCAAATAATTGACAAAACAAATAACAAAAATACCCGTAAACCTGAAGACTAGAAAAATAAATTTTTGACCCAGTAGAATGATGTTTGTTTTTTAGCTGGAATGATTGAATTGTATAGATATGATAAAGGCTATAACTAAAGGACAGAAGCATGCTGCCTGGTTTTATTCCATATATTAATTTCTGTCCTTAATATTTGTGTACGTGCTATTGATTTTTGCTACTTTTTCAAATGAATTCCTCCTCATATACTTCCTAAGAACTGTTAGTCCAATCCTCTATTTATTTAGAGAAGGAAACAAGAGATTAAGCAGTTTATAAAAAGTTACAAATATGGTGACCAAGGACATGGGATTTAAATTCCCAAGTTCTTGACTCTGATTTTGTAAGCAGATTATTACTTTTACAATTTTTTAAAAATTAAATATTCAAATTATATCTTGGTTCTACCATCTGAAACCAACCCATCTACAGGAGATTAGGAATGTTTCCCCAGGACTGTGGATTATTGTGAGTTGAAGTGCATGCTGAATCCCTCCACTTGGCCTGTCCGGGTGCCACTATACATACAGCTGAATCGTAGAGTCCACTGCTTTCAAAGCAGCATGATAAAGGATGATTCATTTCCTTCTTGTGTGAAGGATTCAAGATTTGAGCCTGAGCAAATTGCACGCTGGGCATCATTGCTTTTATTGCATGCTATGTGCCCAAATGAAAGAAAAGAATCCCCCCTTCTTTCCCCCCATAAACTTTTCATGCCATTTTAGGGATATTTTCTCTGAATGTAAAGGTCATTGTATCCCACTGCTTGCATCCTGGTGTGCCAGCTTCCTGTTTGACAGGGCTATCCATCTCAGTTAGCACGGCTGCTCAACGCGCCGTGAGCTCACATGTGGAGCACAGAGCACTAAGTGGCCAAGATTTGATTTTTGGCACATGCTCAGGGAAGGGGCTCTCAGGAAATTTTCACAGGGGAGCCACACGTTCCATTCAGTGATGTGGACTGAGAGTTCTACTCACCAAGATGAGATCCACTAGCAAGAAATATGGTCCATGGTGGAGGGTTAAAGAGGAAAAAAAGCCAAAAGCAAATATTAGCTTCCCCAAAGTTTTTGAAAATGGTGGTTAAAAATGACTAAATATTACACTTTGTAAAAGTTGAATTAGCATCCTGAAGGTGCTCTAGATTGCAGATATAATTTATTTTGTAGGTAAATGAAGGTATTATCTCTAGGTCCTGTACTATAATTTCACAGAGGAGGAAAAAAAAATCACAGTTCATTTATTTTATTTTAAATTAGATTGCTGATCTCTGTTTTGGGCAAATGGAAAAACTTAGAATTGTTTCTTTTGAAATAAATGTATTAGATCTTTGGTGTCATTCAGATCATCACATGTGTGCAGTTTGTGGCACATTTATTAATATTATAGATCAAACAATACATGATAAGACAGATCATTCATGTGCTGGAGAAACAGCAGAGCAGGAGGAAGCTAGAAAAGGAGGCAGAACAAAATGTGATTGGATATTCAAGGCTTGAGGTTTTATATGTGTAGTTTTCTATTTTGTTCTGGTTTTATTTGTTTGTTAGTTTAGGTAATTCCCTCAAGATGGACAAGTCATTGGGTGACCTCCTAGCAAATGCATTTGTGGCAGAGAAACTGAGTGTTTCTGAACCTCTTCTTCCTGTGTTGGAGAAGTTGGGCCAAACTAAACTGCAGGGAGAACTGGTTTCTTGAGCCCATTTTTACAAATTTAGACTCTTGAAACATGATTTTTCATTTTGACGTGGCCAGAAAAGAGCTTCAGTAATTGAATTAGAATAGTATTCAGATTGTCTTTAAAAGAGAAAATACATCAGCAGTGTTGTTATTTTCAAGTGACACTCATGTTCCAATGATAAGGCAGCATACCCATGCTCTTGTAAGCGTGTTGTTGTTGTTTAGTCACTCAGTGTGTCCAGCTCTTTGAGACCCCATGCAGTGTCGACCACCAGTCTCCTCGGTCCATGGGATTTCCCAGTCAGGAATACTGGCATGGGTTGCTCTTTGCTTCTTCAGGGCATCTTCCAGACCCAGGGATCGAATCTGTGTCACCTGCATTGCGGGTGGATTCTTTACCACCGAGTCATTTGGGAAGCACTCTAATGAGCATAGCATAGTCAGTTTCTTTTTCTGAGAGGTCATTTCCTCCAGGTGAGCTGAAGTTTTATTTAAAAAGAATATTTTCTTATAAAGGATGATAGAAAATCTACTAAAATGTAATTCAAGGGTTTCTAATCCAACGCCTCCCCTCCCCATTTTACAGTAACCATTTTTATTTGAAGCCAGATATTTGGACCCAAGAGGGGATAAGAGCACAAGATAATGTCATAAACCATGGGCATTAGGCTTTTTATTGACCCAAATCCTCCAGTTTCCCAGAAAATATGCCATTAACTTTCTGTGGTTCTCAAGGATATGAGATGCAGGATTCATCTGACCAGCTGTTTTGCATATGCAAAAAGCCTAAAGATGGCAAGCTCTTTGCTTTTCCCAGAATAGGTAGCCTTAAGAACAACCGGCACGTTTTATGTTATATGCTGAACTATGAGTCAATGTATGTGGATCAAAAGTAGCTTCCAGTCTTTTGGAAGAGGAGTGTTAACCTAGGGAACGCTATGCAGTAACCCTCTCCCTCTAAACTCGTCACTCCTTTCACTGGTCTTGTTCCTTTTCATCCTTTCAGTTTTGCTTCACAAGGCTTTTGGTAATAGCCATGGACCTCTCCACCTAGTCAAGAGTGTTCTTTATCCTACTGATTATGTAGCTGTTCATACTTGCAAGGTAGATGGTGGACTCTGGGAGGTGGCAGTGATGGCAACATGATTCCTTACTGTGTACATTTGATTAACTTGTAAATGGATATCTTATCTCTCGCCTGCTTCCTATTTAAAATTTATTTTTAAACTTTATAATAAAATTTTTTTTTAACTAGAAAATTTTATTTAAGAACAAACATGCAGAAAAATAAATAAGCAAAAAATCCTTTCTAGCTGGTTTTTTTTTGGGAGTGGGTCATCAGTATGTAAAAGTTATGAGTTCAGAGGAAGTATATTAGTCACCATTTTTTCTTATGTGTATTAGAATAGTTAAATGTATGTGCAGTGTGTGCTTAGTTGGTTAGTTGTGTCCGACTCTTTATGACTCCATATACTGTAGCCTGTCAGGCTGCTCTGTCCATGGAATTTTCCAGGCAAGAAGAGTGGGTTGCCATTTCCTACTACAGGGAAATTAAATGTATGTGTCCGTTTAAAATGACATTTTTAAAAAGTGACACAAAAAATGCATTTAATGTAATCTGAATCAAGCAGAGTGCCAAATACAGTATCAATGATATAAAATTCTACTTATATGTATAGGAAAAGACAAAGAAAATATATGAAAATATCATTTGGGTAGGTTGTGGGATTATGTGGGATTTTCTTCTTTATCTAATGAGAAAAAAATGTAAGTATGAAATTCTACTTCTTCTATGAATTCTTCTCTGAATAAGTGGGAAGTTGTTAATTTATCCATAGGTGTGAAAACTTGTATATGATATAGATACATTATTTATGTTGTCTTTTTCAGTTTAAGATTAAAAAAGGAATAAGTCACTAATGGGCCCCTGTGATATATAAAACAAGGGTTTTTTTTTTTTTTTTAGTTTATTAAAGTATAGTTGATGTACAAAGGTTTCTTGGAGTTTTAATAGTACAAGGTAACATAAATTGAGCAATTATTGTTTATCAGACACTATTATAAGAGATTTACATGTACTGACTTATGTAATTCTTGCAACAGCTCTTGAAGTAACTTAAATGTGGAAACTGAGGCAAGTAAAGAGAGGGAAATAAGTTTCCTTGGGGCACAGGACTAGTGGGTGGAAGAGCTGAAATCTGAAGCCTAGTTAAACACCTCCTGAGTCAGAGGCCTTAACCATAGGATTGTCCAGTGACAGCCCTGATCACTGGAAATGCAGAGTTGGGATAGGAGTCCATTCTCATTTAATTCTTGTTCTTTTACTTTTGGACATAAGGCCTAAAAGGCAAGACTTTTTGGATTTGGATTACTCATACATAATGATTTTATTTATTTTGTAATGATTACATATATTCAATAATGATAAATTACACATATTTCACTTCCATAATGAAATATATGGAAATATTTCTTCAAGATAATTGAGACAGATTTCATTAAAAACAAGAGCCTCACAAAATTGTTTATTGACACCAACTCCTAAAACTATAAAGAGGGCCTATAGTAGGTTATGTGGACTTCCCAGGTGGCTGAGTAAAGAATCTGCCTGCAATGCAAGAGACACAGGAGATGTGGGTTCTATCCCTGGGGTTGCGAAGGTTCCATGGTAGAGGGCATGGCAACCCACTCCAGTATTCTTGCCTGGTGAATCCTATGGACAGAAGAGCCTGGCAGGCTACAGTCCACAGGGTCACAAAGAGTTGGACACAACTGAAGCAACTGAGCACACATGTACACGGTAAGTTACATAATTCAAATATACATTTCTTGCTTATGAAGCTAAAATGATTCCTGATAGGCAAGTAAAGCATATTTCTCAGCAATTCTCACCTTCAGATTAATTAATTCAGTAGCATGAAACACCTACTGTGTATCAGTCATTCTAGGTTCTGGGGATAAAGAACTGGAAAAAAGATCTTGCTTTCAGGGAGCTTATACAAGAAAAGTTTATTATATGGATTTCTAGTTGATTTTTGCCTTCTGAGCTCAGAAACATTGGATATTGAGGCTCAGAGAATAGAGATGCATATAAAATTTGTTTACTGATTGGTGCTAATTTTTAAGTAAATGTTCATTTTCTTCCTGAAAAACACTTGAGAATATCTCTTCTTGTTAGCTTTTGGAAATAGATGCTGAGGTGGGAAATATGGGTTACAATTTCTAGAAAATCCTTACTTGGCTTTATTAAGGAAAGCTGTTTATTTGTCTCTTCTGTCCATTGTTGTCTTCATTTTAAAAACAGCCCCAATGTTGGCTTTGCTTTTCTTTTTGGCCGTATAGCTAGGTATGTGGGATCTTAGTTCCCTGACCAGGGATTGAACCCATGCCCTTTGCAGTGGAAGTGCGGAGTCTCAACCACTGGGTCATCGGGGAAGTCCCTGGCGTTGATTTTTATTGGTGAAACTCTTCTGTTCTTACAGGCCCATTTCTTCAGAACACAAGGGTGGCACTAGTGGTAGGCATTTAGTTAATGTTAGAAGAATGAACAAATGAAGATATTTATTACCCTGGAAAAACATGCATTCCTAAAAAGTATCAGTTTACTGTCTTTAATTATTAGATTTGGACTCATAAACTGAAAATCATTTTGTTCTCTTAGAGTGATACATAGCACAATGGGAATTTGGTAGGAATGCCATAAATATTTTTTGAATATTTATTAAGGTTCATTTTTGCTAAAGTGTTTTCATAAGGAATTTTTATGTGTATATGAAGTTGTGTGTGAAGTTGCTTCCCATTCATTAACTTGCTGTTTTCATCAGAAGTGAAGTATAATTTGACTCCTTGTGAAAGTGTGAAAGGATTAGTTGCTCAGTTGCCTGACTCTTTGCTATCCAGGGACTGTAGCCTACCAGGCTCCTCAGTCCACGGGATTTTCCAGGCAAGAACACTGGAGTGGGTAGCCATTCCCTTCTCCAGGGGATCTTCCCAACCCATTGACCAAACCTGGGTCTTATGCATTGTAGGCAGAGATTTTACTGTCTGAGCCACCAGGGAAGCCCCCAGTTTGACTACTTACTTATTGTTCAGCTATTACCATTTTCAGATTATCCCATGTCATCATTCCATAGTCAGTGATGTTTTGGCTATGCTTGGTGTGGCCAAACATTCCAGTCATAACTGTTAGACTCAAAGAGGTAGTTATTCAAAGAGTACTTAGGGGACTGCTGGCATCTAAATTCTTCTGATCAGAGATATTGTGTCAGTGTTTACGTAGACCTCATCTGTTTGAAGGCATCGTATGAAGGGAGAATAATTTCAGCTTACAAACAATAAACAATGATAAGAATATATAGAATAAGATTTAAAACCAGAGCAGTGAGAATATTTATATAAAAAGGAATGGAATGGTATTACTTTATATTTTTTGTTATATAAAATAAATATTATTATATATATTATTCCTTTATTATCATATACTTTCTAGTGGGTTAGTTCTATAACATACCACATATTGGGAAAACTTTACATAGAATACACTTTCATATATAACACACACAAAGTTGAGAGTGTATTAAATACTCATGAACTCATCATCTAGGATCAACAATTAGCAATTTATAGTCGATTTTGTTTCATCTATGCTTCTACCCATTCTTACCTCTCTCCCACTCGATTATTTGAAATAATCCTACATGTAATATTTTGTCCATAAATATTTTACTGTCTCTTAAAAACTATTTTAAAAACATAACTACAGTACAGTGTGATGCCTAAAAATAAAAGATAATAATTCCTTAATGTAAAATATCCAGTCAAGGTTCAAATTTTTCTAATTTTTTATATCTATATGTATATATTTTTAGTGTTTGTTTATTCAAATTAGAGCCATACAAATATACATACTGTATTTGGTTGATGTGTATCTTAAGTCTTTGAATCTATGGGTTTTTCATTCTCTTAAATTTAAAAAAAATTTCTAAAACTCACATTTGCTGCTTTAATTCAGAATTATTTTTATTTTGCTAAACTTAAAGAAAACCCCAATTCTATAAATGAAAATATTATGATTTCAAATAAAAAATTAATAAGCTTAATCATAACCTTGTACAGGAATTCAGAAAAATCACTTTTTTGAGACAGAGAAAGAATGATTAAAAGACATATGTTGTCTAAAGCTGAAAGGTTTTTCATGCTCTGAAAGTCTGACATTCTCCCTACTGAAAATGTTTTAAATGATCTCTTGCCTTGTCTGTCTTAGTTTCTTTCTTTGGTTCACTCTGTCTCTTTTTTTCCCACTTTTTCTTCTTTAATTAAACTCTCATGTTTGGGAGACTCTCAGAAGTTTTTTCTTTATAAGGGCAATGTTGGAAAAAAGGTGCATATTTAGAAATTTTAGGCCTTGGAGCAAACTTTTAACAAACAAGCTGCTTTTTACAAAATTCTGTGGCTCTCAAAAAAGAGCTAAGAAAGCTACCCAAAATTGCTGTTAACCATGTTTCAGCCCTCATTAGAGCTGGATGGACCAAAATGTAAAACACTGGTTGGGCTGATACAAATCTCTAACAAGCCCCCATGCTCTTCCCTCCTCTACTATATAAAGTTAAGTATTCATGTATATGTGTGTGCATACCTGCACATAGCAAAACCTGAAGCACTACTTTTTCACTAAATGCCAGGGGAAGAATGCTCATCTTACTTCTTTGTCTATTATATACTTAAAAATGAATATCTAATATGTGTTCATAGTTCTGTATTTCTAATTTTTTTTTATATTGTCATAAATGTTATTTAAAATATATAAATGTGTATTTATGACTCATTTAAAGGTCAGCTGATGGAATTGTTGTGTATATGTAAATTTATAGAGAGTGAAGACCCTCTCCAATTTGATTTGCAGAATGCCTAGCTGTTAAGTAGGAAGTGTTTGATAAAAAGCGTTAAGGGCAGTGAATTAAAAAAAAAATCTGATCTCACTTGACACCTGACCTTGAAATTTTTGCCAGAATGTCCAATGGAAAAAATCATTATTAGTGGAAATAATTCGTTAAAGACAAAACTAGCTCGTTATTTTCTCTATTATGAGGGATGGGTTTAGCAATGTTTGCAGTTATGTTTTATTTGGGGCAGTTGATCATGGTGACCATTAGCTTTGATGTATTTTTTAAACTGCTTACAATCCTTCTTTTTGCAGTTTGGGCATTAATGCCTTTGACTTGGAGGGGAGTGATCATCTTAGTTCTGCGTTTTGGCATTCATATAAAATGATCCAGGTTAAAGAGATTGACCCACATGATATACAACTTTTATTTAATAATTAAAGTATGTCCCATTACAAATATATAGCTTTTGAGGAGTTATGAGTAGGAAACCTACAATCTAAAATTGGTGATACTCTGATACAATTTATATTGTGTTTAATTTTTTATTCTATTCCCTTCAAAAGTGTAACTGTCATTTACTAACGTATAGATTTAAAATACAGGATAGTCATTTGCTAAAGACCCACTCTTTTTGTGCTTTAAGAAGATGCTGTAGCAATTCTGTGAAAGGAACTCATTTGGTAAAAGCACATTCATAAATGATACAGTAGACAGTGCTGTTACCTTTTGTGTAGATCCTTTATATTTAATGCTTTTCATTGATAACAATTCTCAGTCTTGATGCTATACCAATCATATTTAATAAAGTCTATTTTGACATTCATGATAGTAAAAAATCCTTGGCCATAGACATTTTGTAATATTCAAATACTTTTTAAAAACTTTCTTTTTTTCCCTTTTTAATCTGGACAGGAGCTCTGTCATCTGATTCTTATATTTTCAGTTAATTCTTTGTGTAATTGTGAAATTTCAGAACTGTAGTTCCTTTTACTTGTAAAATTCGTATACATTTTACATTTATACTTTGTCCAAATTTTCTCAGATACAATATAATTGTATTTAAAATTTTTTATGGGATATAAACTCTGCAACAAACTCTTCATTTATTGTGTAGTGTCAGTTGGTGGGAAGTTTATTTGTAGTGTATGTAGGCACCTTGGTACGGAAAGGAGCCCTGCGGTGTCAGGGACCTCTTCTGTCTGCAGCGTGATGGAGCTCAGCAGTGGTTGTGGGAGGCAGGGTTGCGGAACGAGCATGCAGCTGATGGTTTGGTCACTCATGGGCTCCTTGGTTTGGTTTCTGAGGTGCCAGATAGATTTCACAAGATTGTGACGAGTGTTTAAAATTCAGTGCTTTGAAAAGCAATGTTTTTGTTGTTGTTTTGGAGTTTTTTTGATAGTAGCTTTGAGAGCTCTAAAGGGTCTTACATCAAGGTTGTACTTGCTCAAAAGCAGTAACTAGCAAGATTATTTGTGTGTCAGTGAGGGAAACAAAGGTTTTTCCCTGTCTGCCCCTGTTTGGTTTGAAGAAATATCACCCAGGACAGAAGAGCAAATCTGTGCTATTGTTTTACAAGCTAGTTACTCAGGTTGGAAAAGATCGCTGCAGGCTATATGCAAATAGACAGTGCCCAAGGTTTCTCTCAGCTTCCAGCTCCAGCTCCTCAGAGAAATGCATCCAACATATTCTTTCTGTCAGTTTTGTAAATCAAAGAATGAGATGCTGGAACACTCAGAGCACAGTCAAACCTCTGTCCTCAATGATGTGGCTCTACAAGGCCTAATAATCTCCCAGGTGAAAATCTGGGCCCACCATCCTGGGAGCCAAGTTAAGAGGACAGTCTGTTCTTAATCAAACACTTTGACCAGTTTTACCGACTTAAGGTGATAGTTCTGGAGAATATCTGCTCTAGAGCCAGAGTAATAAATTAAAAATTCAAGTGTCATGTTTTATTATTATGAATACAGTGCTTCCTTAAGGGAAGGGGGAGGTTTCTTTGAAAGGGATCTCCTTTAGATACTCTGCAAGGGAAAAGAGAGATTAGAATTATTTGGAAAGGAAGTACTTTATTAAAATCTTTAGTCTTTTAGAGCATGATTGGAAGAAGTGTAGCTGAGTTTTACTGCTCCCCTTTTATGGAGAGGAACACGATGCAAAAATTTTTGTTTATTGTTGTTATTGTAATTTTTGTTATTTTGTTTAGTTGCTCAGTCATGACCAACTCTTCTGTGACCCCATGGACTGTAGCCCCGCTAGAAGTCCATGGGATTTCCCAGGCAAGAATACTGGAGTGGGTAGCCATTCCCTTCTCCAGAGACAATGCAGGCACTTTTGAAGATTATACTTTAATTTTGTGGCTCTCTCACACACTATATCATTCATTCACTTAACAAATATTTCTTGAGTGCCTATTATGTGCTAGGCGTTGTTCTAGTTGAGGGCACAGCAAAGAACCAAACAAATAATGCCTCTGCTGTCAAGATACATTCCAGTAAGGGAGATAGAAAACTATAAATATATAAAAAAATGTTGAGTAGGACCTGGCAATAAATTAATGCATATGTTGATCCTATTTTCCCCATCTTGTCTAGAAGGAAGTTTTGGCAAATTTAAGCTTATGGAAAGTAGCCATTTGGCCAGAACAGAATTGAAGCTTTTGAATGGGGTTTGAAGATTAAAAATAAAATGATGTAGGTGCCTAAAAGGGTATGCCTCAGTTTTCTGAAGTTTACCTATTTGGACTATTCATGTTTGGAACAGGACAAATTAATACATCAAAATTAGCTTAGATTAAGCCATAGTTTAGTTTTTGTGAGGGAAACTGAAACTTGTATGAAATAGACATGCTATGAATATATTTAATAAAAATATTATTAATTAATTAATTATTAACTAATATGAAGCACTGCTGCCGCTGCTAAGTTGCTTCAGTCGTGTCCGACTCTGTGCAACCCCATAGACGGCAGCCCACCAGGCTCCCCCGTCCCTGGGATTCTCCAGGCAAGAACACTGGAGTGGGTTGCCATTTCCTTCTCCAATGCATGAAAGTGAAAAGCGAAAGTGAAGTCGCCCCGTCACGTCCGTCTTTTTGCAACCCCATGGACTGCAGCCTACCAGGCTCCTCCATCCATGGGATTTTCCAGGCAAGAGTGCTGGAGTGGGGTGCCATTGCCTTCTCTGATATGAAGCACTAATATTTATTTAATGCTTCTTATACATCGGATATAGTTCTAGGTGCTTCACAGGCAGTCTCTCATTCAGTCCTCATAATAACTCCTATAAAGCACATAATATAATTGCCCACAATTTACCAATGAGGAAACTGACATTCAAAGAGGTAAGTAACATGGCTGACGCCAAAAACTGGCTCCATAGAATGTGTACTGAACCAGTATCCCCCTCTGTGGCATTATATTTCTAGTCTGCCAATTTAGTTTATAATTCAAACTAATAGTAACTCTATTTTACAGGCATAAACTAAAGATTGACATTTTGGAATTGGTAACTGAACATATACATGTTTAAATTGAGCGGGGAGCTTGTTATGAGTCTAAATAACAAAACAACTTGCTGTCTTGGGATGGCATTTTATGAGAACTTATTTGTGAGACTCCCATTTTTGTATATCTAAGCTCTTTACAAACTTATAAATTTAAAAAACAACTTTTTCTAATTACAAACTAGTGCTTGTTAATTATAGAAAAGTAAAAAAATACAGAAAAAGGAAAAAGAAGACACCACCCGCACATCAGACCAGCGACCGAGAAATAAATGTAGGTAACATTTTAAGGCACTCTTCTTTACTTATCTCTCTTTGGTTGCTAAGTCTTGCGACCCCATGGACTGTAGCCTGCTGGGCTCCTCTGTCCGATTTTCCCAGGCAAGAATACTGGAGTGGGTTGACATTTCCTTCTCCAGGGGACCTTTAGTTATAGTGCAGGGCATTTTTTAAAATAGTTGAGGTCACATATGCAATATTTTCATCTGTGGTTCATTTAATATTATAATATATAATTTGCATATTCTTTATTATTATTTCTAATATTATATAGTAGTGAAGTTTTGGTTTTCAAAGCGAATATGAAAGATTTATCTTCTTTTGATGATCTGGAAGGATTTAGGAGTGGTCAGTAAATTAGGAGGTGTTAAGTACAGATACTGCGTCTAGGCCATGCTGGACCATCAGAGTGACCAGCTCCACTGTTCATGTGACAATGTAGTTACTCTTCGAGAATGTTTTTTGTAGGTTAGTTCATTTTAGCGACTTCCTTGGCAATCCAGTGGTTAAGATTCCACCCTTTGCATTTAGGGAGTGAGCGTTTGATTCTGGTCTGGGAGCTAGATCCTGCATACTATGGAGGCCAAAAAAAAAAAAAGTTTATTGTAGGTGTTTTGGCATTGACTTCCTTTCTTTCTTACCTCTGCCTTGTGGTAAAGAGTTAAGTTTTTTAATGTGGGAGAAAAGTTAAAAGGCATTGTGTCATTCAGGAAACCTTAGTTAATTGATTGCATATTTTGTTTTTTATAATAGTCTCGTTCTCACCACATTTTGGTCTTTCTCCTCTTTAAAAAACACATACACAGCATTGTGTGGGTTAGTTACTGAGTGCTTACCAGTTTCACAATGACAGTCCTGTGTTAACAATGTCCCTTGGCCCAGGCATTAATAACTGATGACAGTTTGTCTGTTTTTTAGCCTCTGGTTTTTGCTCTATGCAGTAGGATGGAGATGTTCTGAAAGAGTCATTGGGGGAAACTCTTAGGGAAGGTTTTTCCTGTGTTTGAATTGACTGAGCATGGCTCACACTTGGAGGTAGGGAATTTGTCAGACAAATCATGAAAGCTCCCAGGCTTGCAGGAGCAGTGGGTTGTAATCCCTTTTTGGTGGTTTGTTTCTAGAGGACCTCAGATCCTACTGGGCATGGGAACGAGATGAACATCTCTCTGTCTCTTTTCTGTATTTTATAGTTCTGAAACTGACCTGGCTTATTTTCATAGTGTTCTCTGTAGGTTAGCAGGTGTCAGATGGTCCTAGTTGGAAGTCAGATGGCCTCCTACCCTATACCCTTTCCTAGCAGTGTCATTGGTACTGTTCCCATCATCTCCCTTTTGTGTGCTTTTCTGGAATCATTCAACTCACACTGAGGTCTGTCCTTAGAGGTTGGGATCACTCTTTTCCTTTGTGATTATGTTGGTGGCCCTTGGATAGAGAGAAGTATTTGCATGTGTGTGTGCTAAGTCACTTCAGTCATGTCTGACTCTTTGTGACCCTATGGATTGTAACCCACCAGGCTTCTCTGTCCATGGAATTCTCTAGGCAAGGATACTGGAGTGGGTTGCCTCCCCCTCCTCTAGGGCATCTTCTCAACCAAGGGATCAGATCTGCTTCTCTTATGTTTCTCTACCACTAGTGCCACCTGGGAAGCTCAGAGAGAAGTATTTGTTTTCAATAAATATTTAGGTGGGTTTTCATAATGGGCATAGCAAAGATTGGTGAGGATTTATGTATCCCAGGTTATCCATAAAAATGTACTCATGTGACCAAAAATATCAATTCATATGAACAAAGAGTTTAGTTAAGAAACCGGTGTTTTCTTATATCTAACATAATACAGTGTTATAATTTGCTGCTATTTTCCTTTTTTTTTACTTGTAACCCCTGGTGGATATTAACACGTACCTATTTGCAGTTTAAATGAACAGAATTAAGATCAATAATGCTTTTCTGTCTTAACCTATTAAAGGGAAGTTTCCTGTTGTGACTAATAAGTTTATAAATTTTGTCCAAGTCTCTCAGCATAACTAATTCAGCCAGGTGAATGAAAAAAAAAAAAAGTCCAACTCTGTTGTAAGTCAGGGGGATTAAAACACTTGTGGGTGTGGTGTGTTCTTCCAGGAGAATGAGGTGTCATTAACACTTGATAAGGGATCTTGGCTGCATTGTCTTTAAGTTTACAAAAAATAATCAATTTATTATCCCCGAAAGAACGCACTAATAGAATATTTTTCTCTTGTCTCTCATTGGTATACCTCAGTATTAGTAAGACATAATTTTGTTATGTTTTCATGTATGTTTAGTCCTTACAAATAATGGTGTGCATATTGTTGCTAATTATAATGCTAGGGAACATAAAGCTTACTGTGTGCCAGGCATGTGGTAATTCACTTAATGCTCACAAACCATGTGTGACATAAGTACAATTATCTACATTTTACACCTAAAGAAACTAAGCACAGAGAGGTTAAGTGAATTACCCCAGGACGTCCAGAAAGGAAGTGATGGAGCCAGGATTCAGATGTTGAAACCCAGGCATGTGCTTCTTGAGAAAGGGACTTGGTCACTATACTTTGCCTCTCTGGATAGAGTCACTATACTCTACCAGACATTGTTGTGATTGTTTATATAAATAAAAGGCTCTGCAAGGCCTAATATAACTAGATTAGCTCATTAAAATGCTTACTTATTTCCCCCCTTTTTCCTTTATTTATCTTTTCTTCTTGTAGTAGATTGGGAGACAAAAACTTCAAAGACATTATGAGTGTGTTCTACTTAATCTGAAATATTTTGATGCTTCTGGAAAAGTGAGATGATTTAATTTCATATATAATTGCATGAGGAAATATAAATTATGTTTTCTAAAATACCTATGACACTAAACCACAAAATGAACAGATAAAACTGATTTGTTCTCTGACAAATCAAGATATATGGCAGTGTTTTCATTACAAGTGCCGTTCGAGGGGATGGAGTGTGCTACAATGTGACACAACTCTTCCCAGGCGGCACTGCTTTCACAGGGCCTTCCTGAGGTAATTTACAACCCATACTAAAATTTTTCTTAAACCAGTGTGGGGCAAAGCCCAGATTGAACTTCTCAAGTCATGGAATGCAGATATATCTTCCTAACTGACCTTCTTGAGCATTAACTTACTCTTCAGAAATAAGTCATTTTATCCTATAGAGAGAATGGGCCATTTTCAGGGCATGGGGTGGGGAGTGGCATTTAGAAAATTCTCTGTCTTAAGTGCATTTAATAGTTTCCTGGAAGGTATGTGTTGACTTCTTCTGGAGGGTAATTTATTCATAGTAAGACTGAGTAATAATTCTTTTTTCTTCCCACTGGACTAAAAACAGTGTGTTGTAGGTCTCTGTGTGGTGAAAGGCTAAAAACTAAAAAATGTGGATGTTGTGCGTTCAAGCACTTCTCAAAGGACCTGTGTCCCCAAGCTGCCACAGTCATTTGTTTGTCCTGAATTTTAAAAAGGTTTTGAAATGTGTGGGACCAAAATAGTTCTGTTTGTAGTACTGGGGAATCTGGGAAATAAAAGTGTTGTCTTCTGTGTGGGAGAGATTGATATGGCTTGATTGCTGGTGGCCGTGGTGGTTTAGTCACTAAGTCATGTCTGACTCTTGTGATCGCATGGACTGTAGCCCACCATGCTCCTCTGTCCATGGGATTCTCAAGGCAAGAATACCGGAGTGGGTTGGCATTTCCTTCTCCAGCAGATCTTCCTGTTCCAGGAATCAAACCCGGATCTCCTGCATTGCAGGCAGATTCTTTACCATCCGAGCCACCAGGGAAGCCTATTAAATAAAATGATCCTTCTGCAGGTAGCACCTAATCATTGCCTTGATTTTGTTGGGCAATGATGGGCTTTTCATTGAGTCTGCTAAAATCACTCACCTGGTCCCTTTTGTGATCCATGACAGCTGATTTGTGATGGGTGGGCAGGAATGGGGGGGCAGAGATTAAATGTTCAGGTCAAAGACAAAAACAGAACTCCATAAAGCAGATCTTAGTTTATTTTGTATTAGATTCCAGAGCAATGGGTAAATTCAGACATGCAGGAGATGTTATTCTGTATCACTGGGTCTTGTATTAGCTGCTTTACTTGTTTTTTTTTTAACAGTACATCTTCTATTATATGTAAAAAAACGTTGGTTGAAAATGGCTATCTGATATAAATGTTGCGTATGTGTGTTAGTCATGTCTGACTTTTTGTGACCTCATGGACTGTAGCCCGCCAGGCTCCTCTGTCCATGAGATTCTCCAGGCAAGAGTACTGGAGTACATTGCCATTCTCATCTCCTGAGAGAGGGGTCTTCCTGACCCAGGAATCAAACTCGGGTCTCTTGCATTGCAGGTAGATGCATTTACTGTCTGAGCCACCAGGGAAGCTAGAGTTTATTAAACAAACCAAATCAAAGAAGAGATAGTATTGTACAACACTGTGACAGTGTAGAGGGAAACTAGGCTAAGTTTTGAAAGTAGTTCTCAGTTGTCTGTTAGTTTTATTTTTTTAATTTAATTTCCAACTTAATGAATATAAATGGTTAGAAGCTTATGGATTTCCCAGTTTCTTTTCTTTAAGGCTTTGTTAGGAATTGCTCCGGAGAAGGCAATGGCAAGCCACTCCAGTACTATTGCCTAGAAAATCCCATGGATGGAGGAGCCTGGTAGGCTGCAGTCCGTGGGGTCGCTAAGGGTCGGACACGACTGAGCGACTTCACTTTCACTTTTCACTTTCACACATTGGAGAAGGAAATGGCAACCCACTCCAGTGTTCTTGCCTGGAGAATCCCAGGGATGGGGGAGCCTGGTGGGCTGCCGTCTATGGGGTCACACAGAGTCGGACATGACTGAAGTGACTTAGCAGCAGCAGGAATTGCTCATGGTGAACAGTTGATCAGGTGTCTCCTATCAGACCGCTGAGAGCTATCTAACACAGTGAGACAGGACCTTGGGCTCCAGCCCTGTGTTTTCTATGCTCCTGTTCTTGTTGAGGACAGGATAGTAGAGTGTGTTGTTAGGTGCTGTGAACTCAGGAGGGTGACTGCTGGGCTTTTAGTCTTGTTACCACTTTCCAGCTCTGTGACTCTCTGCCCTTCATCCTCATCTATAATGTAGGGGTTAAAGGGAATTCCCTGATAGTCTAGTGGTTCACACTTGGTCCTTCCACTGCAGGGGTGTAGGATATAAGATTCCACATACTGCTGCTGCTGCTGCTGAAAAAAAATAGGGGTAGCAGTAGTTGCTTTTCATTCATCACCTCCTTCCTAGGGTTGTTAGGAAGATTAAATGAAACAGTCCAGATAAGGTGCTTTACACAGGGTAAGGGCTGGGTACATGTAGTTACTAGTATGCTACTGCTACTGCTACTAAGTCGCTTCAGTCATGTCTGACTCTGTGTGACCCCATAGACGGCAGCCCACCAGGCTCCCCCGTCCCTGGGATTCTCCAGGCAAGAACACTGGAGTGGGTTGCCATTTCCTTCTCCAATGTGTGAAAGTGAAGTCGCTCAGTTGTGTCCAACCCTTAGCGACCCCACGGACTGCAGCCTACCAGGCTCCTCCATCCATGGGATTTTCTAGGCAAGAGTACTGGAGTGGCTTGCATTGCCTTCTCCGAGTTGCTAGTATAGTTGCTACTAATACTTTACAAAGCAGAAGCTAGATACAATATGTTAATTTATTTGGTTTTCTGTAGTCTCCATTCATATATCCCCTCCTTCTGCAATACTGGATGTGAATTATTAATATTATTTTCTTAATCATTTTGATTTTCTTGCTGGATAGGAAGCATAGATCCTATGATATTCATTGTGTTTTGATCAGCGAAATTCTATTCTATGGCTCTACATCAACTGGAAAAAGATTGATTTTTTTTTTGTAGACAAAGTATTCTGTTCTATATTGACTCTACTTTTAAAGTAGAATTTAATCTATATTTTATATATGCTGACAGTATAATAAAATTTCTCCCAAGTCACCTGATTGAAATTGTGTCTTTTAAAAATGAAATAGCCTTTATTAATAACAAATTTTAAAAGCTTTAAATTTCAATAATGGTTTTGTAATAAAGTGAGTTAGTTTTTTAGTCAGGTGACAAACACTTTGTATCTATTCAATCTTATCCTTCTATAACTTTCTAAATATCCAGGTGCTGTGCCATGCTCAGTGGCTCTGTCATGTCCATGTCTGACTCTTTGCGACCCCATGGATGATAGCCTACCAGGTTCCTTTGTCCATGGGATTTTCCAGGCAAGAATACTGGAGTGGGTTGCCATTTCTTACTCCAGGGGATCTTCCCGACCCAGGGATCGAACTGGCATCTCCTGCATTGGCAGGCAAATTCTTTACCACTATGTCACCTGGAAAGCTCCTCAAATATCCAGTTATCTAAGTACAAATGTAGCTTGACTACAGTGAACCATCTAGTTTAATACAGCATTCCCACCGTTGGATTGAAAACCAGGCTATTTCCCATCTCATTCCTCTTCCAAAATAGTTGTTCATATCTTTTCTTCTTCTGTTTCACTTATGGAACTGCCTCAAAGCAAATCTGGGGCTGTGTGGAGCAGAAGGAATTTAAATGTTTTCCCTGGGGACACATTGTCAATAGGTATTTGTGACCTGGAAAATTTGAATGTTATTTACCTTAATCACAGCTCCTCCTTCTTTTCATTCTCCTTCCTGGATCATCTCAGGACATAGCTTAACTTTGGTACATCTTACCTGGACTAAATGATCGCATCTTAAAGAATAAAAAAAAAAGTAGACAGTGGTATTTGTGTGGCTAAAGAGTCCAACTAGATAGAGATATTAGGTCATGTTATGCTGCATTCAATTCCGTTGCAGCATAATGCTGTTAGCTTGTAAATAGGGCGAGAAGAAATGAACGGACAGTGAATCCCAAAGTAGCAGTTTTACTTGGATTTTTTTAACTTCTTTCCCCTTAATCCTGTAGTGTTCTTCCATTCTCACTATTTCTCTCCCTTTTCCCAGTATTTAAAATATTCCTGTCTCCCCCCTGCCCTTTTTTGAGCAATATTCTATTATTAAAAAAAAAAAAATAAGCATGAGTTACCTGTGGGGAAACAGCATTTGAAGACTTTTTTCCTGCCAGCTAGTAGATGTGTGGTCCCACTGTGTTTTGGTGTGTGTTTATTTTAATATTAGAATTCCCAGCTGAAAGCTAATAATACTCTAAGAAAAGTATAATTATGAAGGTAAATCTGTATCAAAAATTGCATGGTGTACCTCAAAGTCAAATATAATTATTAGGGGATAGTCTCCTATTTGATAATTATCCATTCATAGATTTATACATAAAGTTGTGTTTTTAAAAATGTGTATTTTTAAAATTCATTGAATTTCCCACAAGTATAATCCACTAGATTTTAGGCAAAATAACCCACTTTGGTATAATAGAACCACACCTATATCAAAATAACTAAAATACACTAAAATAGAAATATAATGTTCCTTCTGCCAAATATTATGACGTGACTCCTGCCAAGCCCTGATGCCCACTCCCTTCTGAATCCAGTCATTCTATTTTTAACTTTCCCAAGCATTCACCCCTGCCAAGGTCTGCGCATGTGACAGCTACCCCTTTACCCTGTGGCTGTGGGCAGTGGCAGTGGGAGCAACGGTGATGCTAAAGGTTGGCGGATAGGCTTGGTGGGGCTGGGAGCAGTCTTGCAGAGAAGGATAGCTCACAGGGAGTGATGCTGGTCCCGGAGGTTGCCTGCAGAGCCTGTGGAGAGTAGGAGGGAGACTCACATCCTGAAGGAGACAGGCTAGACCAGGAGGGACACAGTGCAGGTGCCACGGGACTAGCTCCTAATTGTAAAGGTTTATGGGGCCATCACAGACCTATGGGGGAGGCACTCCAAGCACAGTCTCATTTGGGGCGTGAGGGATGAATTCATTTAATCAAATTTCTCACGAACGAAGGAATTCTCTTCACATCAAATCAAACAACTTATTTACAGATTTTAACACAATTTGGATACTGATTCATGTTATTGGTGTTCATTCAGTTATTTATTTTTTTAACCAGTATGCATCATTAGTATTAAATGCTTGTTAAAGCAATATAATTTTTAATTGTAATGTACATTATTCTACATAGCACCATCAGTGATTCAAATGGC
This sequence comes from Moschus berezovskii, assembly GCF_049115385.1. Taxonomy (NCBI): domain Eukaryota; kingdom Metazoa; phylum Chordata; class Mammalia; order Artiodactyla; family Moschidae; genus Moschus; species Moschus berezovskii. The sequence continues at coordinate 48,687,866 of NC_142461.1, forward strand.
TCATGATTAGCAACTTTTTTCAGAGATTTACAGTAATATTGATGACTGAGACTCTATTCCAGTTAATAATGTCTGAAACAGTTACTTTGTTTTAGCTTAGTTGGAACAGTTATTTGAGACCTCGGCCTTTGGGCAGATGACAAACTTAACTAGTCTGTTCCTGAAGATAACATTTTCTTTTGAGACTTGCAGTCGTGGAGCTAGTACTTGAGTTATAATAACCCTGTACTATGAAGAAGGACTGCGTGTTTCTCACTTCAGGCCCTGTATTTTAATATGTAAATTTTATGGCTCTCATTCTTATTTGAGTTATTTTGTTTTTTAGATTGTATTCAAATTGCATAGCCTCTCATCCTGTAGATTTTTCCTCCTTTTATGATTCCCAGCTTTTCGCTTCCTCTGTATTGCCGTGGTTGCAGCCTTTCCTTAATCGGAACACGCTGCTCTTCTGCCCTTGGCTGTGGCGTCCTGCTCTTTACCCCATCTTGCTGCCAGAGATCATTTCTGGGGGGACAGGTGTGTGCTGACGGATTCCATTGAGACCCTGTTCTTGTTGAAATCATTCTGGTTTTTTTTTTTTTTTTTGGTGATCCACGGGGAAAGGAGTGACCAGCTAGACGCATTTCTCAAGCAGAAGCCACATGGTGTTTCGAATGGAAGGCTTTTGCAGACTGGGGTTTGTGACAAGCAGGAGAGGCTGGCGCAGGAGTCTTTAGTGAGCGCTTTGACACACCGAGTAACAGCCCATTATCACTTGCGGTGGTGTCAAAACAATACCGCAGTTTGAACTGCAGCTCAGCGTACTCCTGCTGTCACACAAGCTCCCTCCTAAGTCATTAAAGTGTTGGCGTGGACTCTTCCTGGGAGCAGTTAGAGATGCTTTAGGAGAGGGGGAAGTGTTTATTAATTCAATTGAAGAAGTGCTATTAATCATCTGCTCTGTGTCAGGCGCTGTGCTGGGCTTGGGGGTGGGGCTCCCATGCCAGAATGACAAGGTCCTGCCCTCAAGGTGCCTCTTGCCTAGCAGACCCCGAGAGTACAGCGGCTGTCATGAGTAACTTTGGAGGGGGCAAACAAAATTACTTTGAGAGTTTAAAAGAGGATAAGATCCCTCTTACCAGGTTGGAGGGAGCCATTTAGACTGATGAGGGAAGTGATGTGTGAGAGGGGCCTTGATAAGACTGTAGGATTTTGATGGGCAGAGATGAGGTGAGAGAGACAGTTGGTAGGGAGTTCTGTTTAGCTGGTAGGCAGGATGTGTTTAGAGGAGATCTGAGGACTCAGGAACCTACTGTAAAGAGCTGTGAATGCCAGGTTAAAGAGTTAACATTGACTTAGTGGTCTCCTGCTTGAGCCTTCCACTGAGAGGTTTTTGAGCAGGGCAGTGATATGTTAGGATTATGTCATTGCACAGTAAGATATTAGTTTAGGTATTAATCAGTTAAGTTTGCAAGTGACTGCATGTAGCAGAAATGCTGCAGAGGTAGTATAACCAAATAGGGGCTTTATTTGTCTTATGTAGTGACCAATCCAGGATAATACAATATTTCCTAATGCTGCCACAGACACAGGCTCTGGGTCTCTTCCTGGCTTCTCTTCTTATGGTTGCAAAATGGCTGCTGTACCTCCAGACATCCAGTGCAGATTCCATGCAGGAAGAGGGTGGGGAAAGAAGGAAAAAAGGCTAAATGCCTCTCCTCATGAAGCTCTATATTATTCTGGAAGGGATTTCATCCCCTAGGACTTTGTCATTTATCTCAGTTTCCGGTCTAGAGAGCCTGGGAAATCAATTTTTTTATTTGACACAACGCCTCTCAGAAAAAAATTGGGATTCTTTTGGAAGAAAGAAAGGGAGAGTGGTTATTGGGTAGATAGTAGGGTAGATAGTAGCAGTGTTGGCCACAGCTTGTTTGTGAATCTATCGTGGGAAATCAGGAAAGACAGAGAGCAGAGGGGCAGAAAGCTAATCATGCCAGAAAAGATTTCTGATTAGATTCAGAGAGAATAACTTCAGAGTTTGGTTTCAATTTGGGACAATCAGTTAGGAAAACTAGGCTTTAAATCTAGCACTATTATTAAAAATTCATTTTTTTTTACGAAGTCACTTCTCTGAACCTCAGTTTTCTTATCTATAAAGTTGACGACTTCAAAACCTGTGAGCCAAAATCTGTAATGCTAAGAAATGATTGCATATGTGCTCTTGAATACTATTTTCAGATTAAACACTGAGTAAGTTATAAAAATAAACATACGGATTATGAGAAGATATAAATTTATTTAGAAATGTTTTCTGCTAATTTGAGGAACCCAAGAGCGAGCAAAAGTATTTCATGTATTAATTTTAAATAGATTTTTAAAAACAACACTGTAATATTCCTTGGCACTGGTGTTTTCTGTTATCAACTATACTTGCATTTCGTTACTGTAAGGGAAGTAGGAGATAACAGATTCACTCCCGAGCCCCTGCTCTAACAGGATTATTTATAATGTGACAATTTATTACACGGTCTTTTCCTGATAAATAGCTCAATTACATTCTCCATGTATTTTACAGTTCCATCTGGGGCAGCTCGTACCATACAAAGCAAAGATGCACAGTTCTATTTTTCATCTGTGACTTGTTCCTGTTAGGAGAGGTGTTGTCTCTTTGCTCCATCCCTGATTTCTTCCCTGACCCACCATGACAAGGCACATATGCCTAGCTCAGATGGGTCCACACTGTTTTAAGTGGGGAAGGAGATAAAAAAAAGTAGAAAACCTGGCCCCTATCCTTGAGGGATTTATTATTTAGTTGGGAACAGAAGACAAAGACACATAGAACAAATGGAGAATAGCACATAAGATGAGCTAATGAAATGCTGGAGCAGATGCTGCTATCTCTGTGTGCTGGGGTGGTGTGGTCCTCTCTTGGCTCACTCACTTGCTGACTCTCTCACCTTTTTGGGGACATTTCTTCATCATTTGTCCTCAGAATTCTTGTAGCTTCGATTTCTCCCTTGCCGTTAGCTCTTTCTGCTTGGTCTACAGAAATGTTCAATCAAGACTGTTCCAGGGATGTCCCTGGTGATCCAGTGGTTTAAGAATCTGCACTTCCTCTGCAAGGGGCACGGGTTCAGTCCCTGGTTAGGGAACAAAGTTCTGGATGCCTTGCACAATGTGACCAAAAATAAAAATAAATAAACTAAAATGGAGAAACAGCATCAAAAAGCAAACTAAAACAACAAAAACCTGTCCCAAATTGAAACAGATTCTCCATATTAATTCCGTGATTCAGGCAACCACAGTATTCTTGTTAATTGTATTCAAAGTTTGCATCACTCCATTCTTACTATCTAGCTCTCATCAGTCTCAAATTGCTTTTACATAGTGTTTTTCTAGTCACCGAATTTAGGAGCCCCACAATCTGGCTTGTTATCCTTTTTCATTTGCTTCCAATCATGGAACTGCTTGCATTTTCTGCCCTCGTTCAGAATTACATTTCTTATTGTTCCTCAGATGTACCATATTCTTTCAGGTACATGTCTTTATGCATTTTCTGAAATGCTTGCCTTTTCTCCAGGTTACCTGGAACACTTTAAGACCCAATTACTGTTGTAGTTATCACTCTAGAAGGATTATCCACGGTCCATTCACCAAATAGCATTAATTAGTTGCTTTCTTCTCTGTGCTCCTATAGCACTTATCTTTGTAACAGCAGTTAACACAATAGATTATAGTTTTTCTGCTTACCTGTCTTTTCTCCCCTGGTCTGTGAGTTACTTTAGTCTAGAGACCATGTACTATCCATACTCACTGCTTGCCATATAGTGGGTTATATGGCATAGTGCATTATAATCACTCTCGTTGCTGAACTACTGACTTTGGAGTCACACTACCGGAGTTCATATATTGACTACCACTTGCTTGCTTTGTGACTTTGAGCAAATGTGTAAAACTCCATGAACCTCAGTTTATTTATCTGACGTACTAAATAAAAATAATACCTACCCTTATAATGTTATGTGGATAAGATGACATCCAAGTAAGGTTCTTAGTGCCTAGAACATGGTCGGTATTCATGTTAAAAGAATATTTGTTAAAAAATATTAATAAATGGAACAATATTTGGTGGTAATACTATCTGTCTCCTCTTTCACTATTTGTTTTAGGTGAATATAAGCGAAGAAAATTAAAGGGCGTTGTCATGCGTAAATATGACAACTTGGTGAGCTTCTGGATGACAAACTCTACTCAGTAAGGATGAGACCTTTATCATAAGAAGAAACAAACTATACAAGATCAGTAAATGCCATTTATTAGCAGTTACCATTTGGGCTTCTTATTTAGAAAAAAAGCCTCCAGACATCTAAGATCACTACTAAAGCTTTAAAAGTAAGAGGCACAAAGAACTTTTATGACTTTTTGAAAAGCTTTTTATTTTTGTATTTGCAAAGGTGAATGTAAATGTTTTACCAGGCCCTAAGTGTATGTTTTGATCTACTTTTACACTTATTAACTGCTTCGTTATAGTAGGAAAATTCATCATAGGTTTTAACACTTGCTTTTATGATAGTCTTATGATGTCATTCTTGTGTAGTACGTTGCATTAAAACATAAAGTGACCACCCTGAGCAGTTGGCTAAAATAATGCAGCATTCATTCTTCTTGAACTGCAGCCTAAAATATTCCATAGTTAAAGTTATAGCAACATATGCTGGGAGGTCAGTTTTTCAGAGTTGTAATCTCACTTCAAGGTTGGAGATTGGTAAAGATGACAATCCCCAGCATTCTTTGTCCAGTTCTTTGGGAAGACGATACTGGAACATACCAAGTTCTGATAAATGAAGCATTAATGGGTCCTATTCTGACTATCAAGTTATTTGTGTTGAGGAACGGGTGGGTGATCAGTAATAGCAGTTTAACTCAGATACCAACTGAGATGAGAGTGTTCCGCCTGAGGAACAATGGCTTGTTTTACAATGTGGCCACAAAATTCAGCGTGGTTGATCCTAGCTGCCTCAAATATCATTAAACTAATCTCAGAGCCTGGGATTAGGTTTAGCTGACCAAGTGTCCTTTCAGGTCAGAGTTCAAGGAATCATGGTTAAGTTTCAGGGAGAAGGGAAGACAACATGCTCTTGATGTATTTGCAGCACAGATTTTCTTCTATGGTACTTTTCAAATCCGTCAAATACCCTTAACTGCTAAACTAACACAGAGAAAGGCAGTTCATAGTCTCTAAAATAGTCTGTTTACACAGGTTATTAATGACTCTGGCCTATAGAGTGTGTACAAACCAAAAAGAAAAGTTGGTGAAGGGGGTTGGCAGTGATGAGAGAGAGGGAGCTGTGCTGACAAACTTCCTCTCTTTCTCATTCTTTACACTGCCGTGATTAAATCCAGACTTAGCAGTGGCATCATTACATTGGGAAGATGAGCTGGAGACTCTTTTGATGTTGAAATTCTTAACATTACCCTCCCCCTCCCGCTGCAGTAGAAAGGGTATTCACACTGTGACCAATCTTTAAAAACAAACCCATGCTAAACAGCAGGCATATTCTAAGCAAAGATTCCTCCTTTATAAAAACTTGACATTTGTTGCAGGTGGTGTTATGACACCATGGTATAGAAAAATATAGTCTTGATTTTTTTAAGCAAGGTATTGAAAATATAAAGTAGGCAGCATTGTAGGGCACAGATTAATTTAACCATGATAAATATGTTAGTTCACCATCTTGTCCATGGAAAAGGCTATTCCTCAGGGAAATGGTATTAACTATGCAGTATCTTATAGCTGAATGTTCTGTTCTGTTCAGTCACTCAGTCGTGTCCGACTCTTTGCGACCCCGGGGACTGTAGCCTACCAGGCTTCTCCATCCATGGGATTCTCCAGGCAAGAATACTGGAGTGGGTTACCATTTCCTTCTCCAGGGGATCTTCCCGACCCAGGGATCGAACCCGGGTCTCCCGCATCGGAGGCAGACGCGTTAACCTCTGAGCCACCAGGGAATGTTGGAGGTTTATACAAGACCTGGATTCAGCTTTCTACCTATTATTTTATTTAGTGCCATTTGTATATCAGTAAATTTACTGTAAATTCACTCCTCCAATTTCTGTGTAGAATACTGTGAAAATAACACAACTGAGCAATGTATAGGGCTGGCTGTGAAAAGAGAAAAACTGGAATGGACTATGAGGATTGTGAAAAAAGTGAAAGTGTTAATCACTCAGTGTGGGTGGGTGTGCTCAGTCACTTCAGTTGTGTCCCGCTCTTTGTGACCCCATGGACTGTAGCCCGCCAGGCTCCTCTGTCCATGGAATTCTCCAGGCAAGAATACTGGAGTAGGTTGCCATTCCTTTCTCCAGGGGCTCTCCCCAGCCCATGGATAGAACCCAGGTCTCCTATATTGCAGGTAGATTCTTTACCGTCTGAGCCACCAGGGAAGTAGTTGAGTCCAAAGCATAATTAGAGATCATCTCTTCCCACTCCTTTAGTACTTTTCTGGTTGAGTGTTACTAGCCTGTGCTTCTAGGGATGGGGGACTCACTTCTTTTTGAGGTTATCTGTGTTTGTCATATTTCTCTAGTTTTATCATTTCCTGAGAATTGTAAAAGAGAAAAAGGGAATAGTCTTCAGACAGTGTGTACTAGTACTACTTCCTTTGTGTGTAGGACAGTTCAGGTATTTGGAAAGCACTAATTGTGCCCTAAGACTTCTTTTCTGTAGGCTTAACAACCACAGATGTCTATGTGAATATTTGGTGTCTTTTTTTATCTTCTCATGCTCTGTATCACTCTTGTCTGTGGTTGCCCTCTAGTTGTCCATGGCCCTTTGAAACTGCTCATCTCATTTCCTCACATGTGATCTTGACTTTCTAGAAATGCATTAGTAATTTTTGGCAGATATTTACAATGGTGGCTCATGTTAAATCACCTTAATGTAATCAGGTTTTTTTTTTCACAAGAATTTATTATTATTTAGTTGCTAAATGACATCCAACTCTTTTGTGACACCATGGATGGAGAGAGGAGGAGCCTGCCAGGCCCCTCTGTCCATGGGGATTTTCCAGGCAAGAATACTGGAGTGGGTTGCCATTCCCTTCTTCAGGTGATTTTCCTGACCCAGGGATCAACGCCGTGTCTCTTGCATCTCCGGCATTGGCAGGTGGATTCTTTACCACTGAGTCACAAGAATTTAGGGAAGGTCAAAATTTATATACGTATAAAAATGACACTAATGTATTAATTCTTGGTAGATTTCATTTTGCTTTTTCTGTTCACGTGTTAGTGACCCATTGAAATACTTTTTAATCTAAATTATGTTATCAATTATATTGGCTTTGTGGGCTCTACACGTTTTACAAGCATGTTCGTCTAAATCATTAGCAAAATGTTAAATGGACTGGGCTGAACACAGAGTGCTGGGTCATAACCCCGAAGACCACCTTGGAGGCTGAGTGTTTACTTGGATGCTCAGTCACCCAGTCGTGTCTGACGCTTTGCGACCCAATGGACTATAGCCCGCCAAACTCCTCTGTCCATGGGATTTTCTAGGCAAGAATACTGGAGTGGGTTGCCATTTCTTACTTCAGGGGATTTTCTCCAGGTCTCTTGCATCTCCTGTGTTGGCAGGTGGATTCTTTACTGCTGCACCACCTGGGAAGTGTGACCATTTACTTGGGGACTAATTATTACTGAACAAGACACAAACTACCTGACTGTACTGTCTGTCTGGTTCACTAAGGTATAATGAAAGTTTTTCTCAGATATTTCTGCCATTCTTATAACCGTGGTCAAAGGACATTATTTTAATTTGATTATCCTTTTCTGTGAACTGAACTTTTTTTTGCTTAGATTTTGAACTTGGGCATAACAATTTGACTTGTTCTAGAATTCTTTTTCTTCATGATTTCATGTATGTATGTATAATATTTTTAAATTTTTACTCTTGAATAACACGTCTACAAATTCTTCCAGTATACTAGGATGTGAGTTCTCTGGGCCAGGAGACTTATCCTCATTTATAGAAGCTTGATGTTTTTTTATGGCTTTATTTCCTGTATTAGCTTTCAGGGCCTTCTCAGCCATTGTTCTAGCGTTTCCAGTTTGAAGCTGCTTTTGCTTTAGCAGATAAAATGGGGATAGATGGATAGTTGGGTAGATTTGCTTCCAGTGTTTTCATCTTTTTACATGATATCATTTCCCTTAAACAGCTGTCGTATCTTTCCCTAGATCATCATTTGGTCCCTGATTTTATGTTACACCTTTGTGAATGTTAGCAGGTTTCACTTGGTTCAGGTCTTTCTTGGCGGTGACCTCTTCATTAAAATTCTTTCAGAGATTCCTGCTTGTATCTCCACTCTACTTCCCATGCTTTTTTGTAGTCTTCAAATTTTAAGTTCATAGGAGAAGTTTTTAAGTGGCCACGCAAAGGACTATTTAGTGTAAGGTCCTGATCCTGACCTCATTTCTTAGTAGGGGAGCTGACCTTGGGAGGACTCCTAAAATTCTCTACACATCATCCGTAAAATGGACTCAGAGCCCTCCTTATGCTAGACCAGTTTTAAAGATTAAGTGAGATTACTTTAATGACCAATGAGTGGCATCATATTCAATGAATACTTTTCTTATTACTATTGTTTTTCATGATGATGCCCACTCATATTTTTCCCCCATTTTTGTGACCATACAGGCATTTTTATAGTCTGGCATCTCTTTTAAACCATCTCCCTTACAGCAGTGCTATCCATGGAATCACACCCATATTTTCTTTAAGCTTTTTGATTTCTGCTTTTCCAAACTATAGAATACATACCTCTTCTAAGAATGCCATTGCTTAACTATTGTAAGTTTCAGGAGAAGCAGACTTTTGTACTTCTAAAACTCCCATGGCTCCATATCTCTCAAGTTAATCCATTTGATTTAAGCCCAGTGTAGTTCAGCTTCATAAAGGTGTTCCGATATGCTTTCCATGGTGAATACCATAAGCAGGATGACTTATGGGGGCAGCCTACGGTTCTCCAGATACTAAGCTCTCAGAAGGCTTTGTGGATACCTCTGTTCTTCGAGGGGTTAGATTGTCAGCTGAAGATGTTGGAATTTCCCTGGGTTTTCTCACAAAGGACTGCACATGGTGAAAACTAAACATGTTATTAGAATGTTGGGCTGGGAATTTAATGGGCTTAGGGAAAATAAGTAAGAATTGTGGAAACATAATTATGAAAATATAGGGTTTCACCGTGTTTACATTTTAACTTCCTACCTTGTTAGTTGTGTTAATTGTAAAGACTGCCTGCTTTTTATCTGTAGTATGCAGAGAGTAAATAATAGTACCATGGACCATGCGATATTCATATAATTAAGCATTTCTAAATTTTTGGAATTCCTAAGTAAGAATGAATTTGAGAGTGTTTGGCCCTGAGATCTTTCTTCTTCTTCTTCTTTTTTCCTTCTTTTTAAGAATATCTATTTATATATAGAAATAAGCATGTGGAGTTTGATTTCTTTACCATGAATAATTGTACTAAAATATTTCTAGAACATGTTCTAAGTTTGCAGTTATATGTGCGAAGGTTCAGAGAATACTTTTGAGGAAACTCCTTTCATTTTCCCTGAAAAAATGATAGTGGTGGAGTACTTTAAAAAAAAAATGTGGCTCCCCTGTCCTGCCTGTCACTTGCATTTTACCCCTGACCTTCTCACACTTCCCCTGGGGAGAGGCAATCTATTCTAGCATCTCCCTGACAGGCCTGATTGGTAGGGAGGTACTTCTATAAGAGCAGATTCCAGGGGCTGTCCCAGCCTATCACATCCAGTCCCATGGTGGCAGACCCTAGAATCTTCCTTTTCATAAAAAATTTTTTTGGGGGGGATCTCACATTCCCCAAGTTTTGAGAACCATTTCTCTAGTTCAGTTGTCATTGGCTTCTATTATGTCAGATGAAACCAACATTATGCAGTGTTCCTTCCGAAGTGCTTTGTTGTTGAAGAACAGGCTGCTAGTGGGCCAGAACAGATTGTCACCATGTAAATGGGGTGTCAAGGGACATAATTTTATGGGCTCACACCTATCTCTCAGCCAAAGACATTTCAGGTTAGTCGTGTGCCTGCACTGACTGGTAAAGGAATAGAGTCTCATTTGAACTGGGACAACCCTAGTTCTGGGTACATTCTGTGGTATTATATTTGCCAACTCATATTCAGCCCATGCATTTATAATTACTCAACTGTTTCCATGCATTGAGTCACTGCAGAAAAGCCGCTTCTTTGTAGAACCTCATTAAGATTTCAGCTGCTAACAGATTTTATTTTACAGTTCCAGCTTTTATGATATTAAGATATGGAGATTTAGGCTTCTGGGAGGGGTTATTTACAAGTTTAAAGCTCTTAGCTATGGGAGCATCACAGTTATTTTAAGGGCATAACCAAAATGGGAAAAAAAAAATGAGTTGTCCGGTATTCTAATTGACGTAATATAATACTTTGAAAGCAAAAATTAAGAATGCCAAATTACTTTTTTAAAAAAATTTGCTTGTTTGGGATTTGCATGATTTTATTTAAAATGTCTTTTAATTTAAAGCAGTGTTTTTTATAAATGTTGTTTAAAATTTGGGGGGTGGAGGTTAAAAAGACTCACATAGCATTAAAGCACTATTCACAGTGTTTGTATTTTTTAAAATGAGTATACTTGCTTTATGCTAGCCAGGGCTTCCCTGGTGGCTCAGATGGTAAAGAGTCTGCTTGCAGTGTGGGAGACTCGGGTTTAATCCCTAGGTTAGGAAGTTCCCCTGGAGAAGGAAATGGCAACCGACTCCAGGATTCTTGCCTGGAAAATCCCATGGACAGAGGAGCCTGGTAGGCTACAGCCTACAGCTACAGACATGACTGAGCGACTTCACTTTTCTTTATGCTAAGTATACGTGGTAAATGAATAATCTCTGGCTTAAATGACATATTTTTCTTTTGTGGTTTCACCCAAAATTGTACTGAGCCATTTTATATCCTATATTGTTCTTTACCATGGTATTTTAAAACTTTCTTCTAAATAATGTACACTATTTTAATTAAGGTAAGTAACCATTAACTGAGAGTTATTGGTTATGTCAATTAGAGCTGCCACTTATATTTTGTCTTCTATCTGGTAACATAATAATCATTCTTCAGGCAGCACACAGAGGAAGTGAGCTCAATCAGCGCAAGCAAGTCCCTATCAGGAGTCAGGAGAGTGCTAGCCACTGGGATGGTTGTTTTTGTGTGAAAGTTCTTATCTCCTTCCTTATCACGACCATCGCTTTCACTGACTCGGCTTTGGCTGCTTGTCCTGTTTGGCAATCCTCTTTAATATGTCCAAAGGGGAAGTCTTACTCATCCAGCGCTCAGGGGCATCTGCTCAGGGATCCTTTACTTGCTGTTTTGTCCCTGGTGTCTCTGCCTTACCTACTCTTTCTCCAGCCAGGTGATAAGAAGCCCCTTGTTGACAAAGATTGTTTTCTGACTTCTCTGACCCCCTGAAGGCACTGTGTAGCTGTTGCCTGTATAGATGATGAAGTCTAGGAGAGGAGTTAAATTTCTGCTAACTGACCAGATTGATTTAATCTGTCAGTGTTCCTATCCAGCCACTTTGAATATCAAGGCTTTCTTGCTTAATATCCTTTTAGGCAACATTGGAACTGTTCATGTTTCTATCTAAAGGTTTCTAAATTGGAGGATTTCTCATCTGAAAATAGTCAAGAATTTATAAAAGAACAGAGATTTCTGAATGCAAATAGCTTCCTTTCGTGTGTAGGTTGTTTTGCTTAATAATTTTCAAGGAAAGCATTGCATTTTAACAGCAATAAATTCATCCCTTGTAGGAAGTTTGAAAAACACAAAACAATGTGAAAGATAAAGTAAAATTCCCTTTTAATATCACCTGTGGTCCAAGATATATTTTATCTTAAAAGTTTTGCTGATAAAGACTTTTCTATATCCCTCTTAGTTTCTTTTGCCTTCCCTCCTCATAGGCACAGGACTATATCTATATAACATGTTTTTTCTACTTAATGTAACACACGTATTCCATGGCATTAATTTTTAATGATTTCCTAATGGTGTATGGTATGAGTTATACCATAATTTACTTAACCATCCCATGTCTTTTAGGTATTTAGATTGTTTTGAATGTTTTATTTTACAGATAACTCTTTAATAAATATCTCTGTATTTGATGTCCTTTTATGTTTATGACTTATTGGGGTAATGGACAATGCTTTTTAAAATTCTTGACTATATTCATGATTAATTTTCACTGATACTTAAGATGCTAAATTGTGAAACTTCAGACTTTAAACTCAAAGCTTAATGAGTTTTCTTGTTATTATAGTTAATCTGGAGTTTGAAAATACTCATAAGAAGAATTTGGGCTGGTGAAGGGCTTTATTGTACTGATTTAAGGGTCAAACTGAAGAATTTATAAAGCATGCCTGAAATTATAAGACAGCTACATCTAAGTATTCTAAGATATAGCAGTCATTTAAAATGTATAACATTCATAATCTTTAAATGTTTTATTATGAAATATATCACAATTACACAAGAATACAAGTCATGTATATGCTTAACACTAAAGAGTAAATAAGTAAAGAATAGATAAGACAGCCATGCTACTTAGGAAAGAGTATATTCTCAGCACTTTTTCATGTTCTTAATATAATTGGTATTTGTGTGTATGTGTGTTTCAGTGCCAAGAAGCTCAGTTATATTGGTTTGAGAAGATTTGTAAATTTTTAATTTTTTCCATTTCCACTGCTTTCACCTGGTCCAGTCTACCATCCCTTCTCACCTAACGTGTTGCAATAGCCTCCAAACTGGCTTCTTTGCCTTTCCCTTCTGATCCATTTCAGCTCAAGATCCCAGCACTTCCCCCTGGCCTCATCCCTCCACCCCACTCCCAGCCCAAGTGATAGCTTAAATAAAAAAACTGAATAATGCTATTCATCTGCCTAAAACTGTTCTCTGTTTATTTGTTGTTGTTGTTTAATTTAGAGTAAAATTCAAATACTCACTGTGACCTGCAAAACTCTTTCTAATCTGTCCTGGCCTCCATCCTTAACCGCTTATTCCTCCCATTCTGCTCCCAGCCACAGGGACCTTCTTTAAGTAAGCTTAAGCCAGATCTTTCCTGCTTTATCACCATATACATTCTTTCCCTCACTTTTGCTCAGTACCCTATTTTTCATCACACTTTGATGAAAACTTGCCTTTTTATTTCTTGAGCCATTTCCCCTGATTATTATTTCTCATAGCATCCTGTTACTTTGTGCTTGCTGCTGCTGCTGCTGCTGAGTCACTTCAGTCGTGTCCAACTCTGTGCGACCCCATAGATGGCAGCCTACCAGGCTCCCCTGTCTTTGGGATTCTCCAAAGTGTTATGAACACTTTGTGCTTAACATTTGTTGAATATTTAATACTGTCTTTGCTTATTGGTTAGACCTAATAGACTTAAATTTCATGAGTGTAGGCACCATGCCTATCTGGGTGACTACCTTGTGCTTCTATTCTAGTACTTCAGTAAACACTCCATAAATGTTTAAACACATAAGTGAAAAATTTTAATGCTGCATTTGGAAGAGAATATTAACTTTTTAGTGTTCACCAGTGATGTATGTTATTTTGGGTCAAATAAAATACAACTGATTCAGTTCATTGAATCAGTCCTATATCCCTCTACCTCTTTTTGTTTGCATATGTATATTATTTTTAATTCTAACTGACTGGTTTATTAAATGTGACCAGTTTAGGTTTAAATACTCTATTAGAGATTTATTTTCTCTCAAGTGCTTATCATGAGTACATAAAATAGAAAGATTTAGGCAACATAATATTGTGGAAAGGGTCTTATATAATGGAAAGAATGTGGGCTTTGGAGTCATAAAAACTTGACTTTAAGTAGTGTTTATGATGTTTGTTAGTAATCTTGGGAAACTACTTAAATTTTTTGTCCCCTGGTGTTCTCATCTGCAAAATGTGATGATAAGTGAATATGAAAGTGTTAATTACTGAGTTGTGTCCAATTCGTTGTGACCCCATAGGCTGTAGCCTGCCAGGTTCCTCTGTCCATGGAATTCTCCAGGTAAGAATACTGGACTGGGTTCTCCAAGGGATCATCCTGACCCAATGACTAACCCACATCTCTTGCATTGCAGGCAGATTCTTTACCCTCTAAGCCCCCAGGGAAGCCTATGTGATGATAACATATACTTTATTGATTTGTTGAGAAGATTGAAGGAAGTAATATATGTTAAATCTTAGCCCTGTGCTTTCTACAAAATAGACACTTAATTCATGATATTATTATTATATCATTATTATTAGGAGCTGTGTGCCTTTAAGTGGCTTAACCTTTTCCTACTACTATTTCTTAATCTGTGAAATGAGGATATGTGCATGCTAAGTCACTTCAGTCATGTCTGAGTCTTTGCAACCCCATGGACTGTAGCCCACCAGGCTCCTCTTTTGTGGGATTCTCCAGGCAAGATTACCGGAGTGGGTTGCCATGCCCTTCTTCAGGGCATCTTCCTGACCTAGGGATCAGGCCCACATCTCTTATGTCTTCTGCATTGGCAGGTGAGTTCTTTACCACTGGCGCCACCAGGGAATCCCAAAATGGGGATAATTCTTACTTTATGGGAATAACTTGAGGATTAAATAATATAATGTACGAATGTATTGATGTAAGACATCTAGAGCATTTCTACTTGACTCATAATTGACCCTCAATCAACGAATAAAGGTGGTTGATAAAAAAATACTTGGGATTAAGTTCCTTGGTGGGAATTGGAAGTCTTTAAATTTCATTGTTTCATTTAGTACATATTTATTGGATGTCTGTTTTGTGCAAGGTACTTAGCTCAATGCTACAGCTACAAGGATGACTAAGATGAAGCTCCATGGAGTAGACTACAGTTTAGTGGGGAAAGAGGATATTACGTGAATTATTTAGTAATTTACCTCATAAATAAATACCAGCATAGTGAGATTCATTATCTTGAGGGTAATAGGAAAAGTGCTATTCCATCTGGGGATATTGTTGGAGTTGGATTTTAAAGGCTAAACAGGAGTTCTCCAAAGGGTAAGAGATGCCATGATATGGGGGGCTTCCCAGGTGGCTCAGTGGTAAAGAATCCACCTGCAATTTCAGGAGACGCAGATTCGATCCCTGGGTTGGGAAGATCCCCTGAAGGAGAAAATGGTAATCCACTCCAGTATTCTTGCCTGGGAAGGCCCATGGACAGAGGATCCTGGTGGGCTACAGTCCATGGGGTCGCAAGGAGTCATACATGACTTAGTGACTAAAGCATGCAGGTGCACCATTATGTGGTGCATGGCAGGTGGATTCTTTACCAACTGAGCTATGAGGGAAGCCTTATATTAAGCAAGTTGTTTAGCTTAGGATAAATTGGAGCCTCTCATGTCTATGTCATAGGATTTTTGTGAAAATTAATACAGTGAGAAAGTGTTCAGCTCATAGTAAGTACTTATATATGTGGGTTTTGCAATCATCTGGAATTTTGTCCTCCAGGTACAGGAAATGGCAAGATGATCTCTACTCCCATGAGTCCATAGTTGTATGTGTTTACCTGGTCAGATATGATTTTTTTTTCACTTGGTTAAACCTTTTTTTTATATTTTTTTATATTTTTGTTTTTAAAAGTTCAAAGACTGGCTATTCATCACCACTTCAAACTCAATTTGTTAGAACGTTTGGCTGTTTAGGAGTTTCACTCTCACTCACTGTCCAAGGAAACCTTGTCTTCCTTCTTCCAGATTTCTAAATAAAAAATCAATCATTTAAAACTCTCTGTCAGCCTACTTACTCTTGGTAACTTCAGTAACAATTGGCAGCTTATATTTGGTTAGCAGCTTAGAATTTACAGAGAACCTGAACTCATGTTACTTCATTAAATGCTCTCAACCTTTGAGGTGACGGTCGTTATGGTCTTGTTTACAGGCAAGGAGACAGAGAGGCAAGTGACTTGGTCTTCTGATTCTAATCCATTACTTCTAACTTGATACCACACCTGTCTTTCTGTACTTTGCCTGTCTTCAGAGCCTATCATTCCTTCCAAGGTTGCCAGCATTCATTCTCCTTTTTCCTTTAGACTGCAGCAGTCTTGTTTAGTTCTGTATGACCCCGGATTATGCAGCATCCTCTTATGACCTAGATTTTGTAGCTCTAGGGAAGCTTGTGTCTGCTTTTTGTTGATATTGATAGATCGGTATTTCTCTATCATTTCTTGATGTTGTCCAGTGGCTTCTTACTGCCCTGTGAAGCAACTTCAGGATCCTCTTATCTTCTCCCTCAAAACTACCAGTCCTTCTTTACTTCTTCCACCATCTTGTTGAGGTATGGAATATACTTAAGTTGTAAATTCTCTGTGGTGGAGCTACTTTTCTTGTAACATCCTTGGGCTCTTCAGTACTCTGCTAAGCAACTTTCTCCATGTCTTTCTAAAACAGAAACCGAATTTTTCCATGATGGCTTTCTTTCTCTTTGACTCCCATGTCTACATGAACGCCATTAAAAAGTTATCTCATATACTTACCTTTATGAGTTTCTTCTTTTCTAAATTTTGTGTGGCTTATGTTACCATTCATTATTGCTGAGTTATTTTTCAGAGTCACTCAGTCTTGAACTGAATGACTTAGATTATAAATTCTTAGCATATAAAGAACACTGTTACTTTAAATTATTCTATGAGCAGCAGAAGCTAGTGTTGAGATGATAATGGTGATACTTAATAAAATGTTTTTCTCTGTTAGATCATAGGTTTACAAATAATTATTAGGCTTGGAATCTCTGCTAGCTGCAGCTTGTCCACATTCAGGGTATATGTCAACTTAGCACACCTTTACAAAATATAAAAACACTAAGTTCAAGTTCAAACTGATTTAAAATTATACTGTGAGATGTGAAGATCTATTACAAGATATGACTTTTTTTTTTTAAGCATTTGTGATGCCTACCCACTCCTTTTCCTAGCACCTTTTATTTTGTTATCTTTGCTTTAGTAAATAGTCATTCAGGAAGATGGTTTGTACAAAAAGAGTGAAAATAAAGACATGAAGGAAAATGTATGCACTACCATTTCCTTGTCTCTCCCTCTGAAATTTTATGTATGCTCAGCTTCAAAAACCAGTTTAAAAATAAAAAAGATGAGGGCGGTTGCAATCTGCTCCATTTTATGCAGATTAGGTATGGCCCTCAGGCACCTGCCAAATTGTTAATATGGCCTTCCAGTTGGGTCTGATTAGTGTGAACCCAGATCTTCTTCCCCATTGAAATAGAAATTAATTTGCTGGAAATAAGTTAGCAGCAGAGTTGATATTTTCACTAATAACCATGGTCAGGTTATACTTGGCCAGTTTCTCAGTGTAGATGAAGCAGACTGGCCTGGCCATTTATGATTTCCTTCACTTTCACTGGGTTTCTACTCCCCGGGAACTTTGGAGTTTCCAGAGACCAATGGGACCCTGACTTTCCTTTGTGTTGTCATGACTTTGAAAAGTCATTTTCCTCTGCATTCTGTATGTGAAATATTATTGTCTTTTTAAAAATTATTATTTGGTAAAACACATCTATAGGCCTTATATTTGCAAAAGCAAATACCTTAAATTGTCTAGAATGAATGTTTGTTTAGGGATACTCACTCTGGGCAATTGAGTTTTGGGATTATTGCAACAGTTATTTTCAGTGCCTCAGGGTAAAAGATTAATTATCTTCCCAAAAGATAATAGAGACAGCAAATATGGAAATATCACACATCTCTCATGACTCTATTAGAGTAGATTTTAAGAAAATATTTTGATACTGATGATTGCATTTTTGTGGGAAAAGAATAAAAGGTTTGCAAGACCAAATAGGGGCTGGAAGTTCAGGAAAATAAAACCTGGAGTCCTATCTCCAGATTTGGGTTGCATGACGAGTTTTAAAAAGTAGAGTCAATTTTGTCAGTTGTCTAAACCAAGCCCACATTGAAAATTGCTGGATATTTAATGTGAGCAATATTTCCTTTGAAGTTATTTTATAACTTAAATTAATTTTTGCCATTGGAGGAGCAGGAAACATACTAAACGGTTGACATAGTCTACATTGTCTTGAATAGACCAGAGAGATAAATGGCTGTGTTCCAAATACCATAAAAAGTTCTTCCCATGGGTTTGCTTCCCATGGGATAGTTTATGGATGAATAAGGGCTTTCCCAGGGGCTCAAAGGTAAAGAATCCACCTGCAATGCAGGAGCTGTAGGAGATGCAGGTTCAGTCCCTGAGTCAGGAAGATCCCCTGAAACAGGGCCTGGTGATCCACTCCAGTTTTACTGCCTGGAGAAGCCCATGGACAGAGGAGCCTGGCAGGCTACAGTCCATAGAATCACAAAAAGTCAGACACAACTGAAGCAACTTAGCATGCGCACATGCATGGATGAATAAAAATTTTGTTTTTAAGGTCTCATTCTGGCTTATTGTAAGCATCATTACGTGTACCACTCAGCCCAGTATTTTGAGTAATTAAGCAATTCAGTTCAGTTCAGTTCAGTTCAGTCGCTCAGTCGTGTCCGACTCTCCGCGACCCCATGAATCACAGCACGCCAGGCCTCCCTGTCCATCACCAACTCCCGGAGTTCACTCAAACTCATGTCCATCGAGTCGGTGATGCCATCCAGCCATCTCATTCTCCGTCGTCCCCTTCTCCTCCCGCCCCCAACCTTTCCCAGCATCAGAGTCTTTTCCAGTGAGTCAACTCGTCACATGAGGTGGCCAAAGTATTGCAGTTTCAGCTTCAGCATCCGTCAAGTAATTCAGTAGCAGGGACAAGAATTACAAAGTTCTTATTTCTAATTTCTTTATTTTACATGGAATAATGAAAATTGAATGCTAAAATTAATAGTCACATAGATGTGATTGGGGAAGAAATTTGCAATCATTTTTGGATTCATAGTTCTTAGATATAATGATTTTTCAGTAATATAGTAATATAATATTGTGTGAGCCTTTTTTTTTTGAGGCTGTACTGAGTGCCAGTCATCAGCTGAGGCATTCAGATGAATGAGATATATAATCACTGATTGATTGCAGCAAGTTCTGAAATGTTTCCAAGTGTGTAAAAACCACAAATTGATAAATGTCCATGGGTATTTTAACTTAAGTAAATTTAATGAATTATGAATGATATAGATAAGTGTTTTATCAGAACATATTCTTGTTGCTGATGCAAATTAATTTTAATGTGATATTGGATAACTTGGTTAACCACCTTCTTCTAGTATAGCAGCATAGCAATATCATGATAAACATGAAATAAATGTCCAGTTTATTGGTGAATCATTATAAAGTGAATATGACAATATACTATTTTCCCTTTTTTTTTTTGGATTGGGGGAGGCAGGTCTTAGTTCCCTAACCATGTCCCCTGCATTGGGAGCAAAGAGTCTTAACCACTGGACTGTCAGGGAAGTCCTGATAATATACTGCTGATCAAGTTAAAATGAGCCTAAAAGAAAAATTTGGGCCTATGAAGATACATGCTGTTCATCAGTGTAAAAGATTCAGTTCAGTTCAGTCGCTCAGTCGTGTCTGACTTTTGCAACCCCATGGACTGCAGCATGCCAGGCCTCCCTGTCCATCACCAACTCCTGGGGTTCACCCAAACTCATGTCCATTGAGTTGGTGATGCCATCCAACCATCTCATCCTCTGTCGTCCCCTTCTCCTCCTGCCCTCAATCTTTCCCAGCATCAGGGTCTTTTCAAATGAGTCAGCTCTTTGCATCAGGTGGCCAAAGTATTGGAGTTTCAGCTTTAAAGTCAGTCCTTCCAGTGAACACCTAGGACTGATCTCCTTTAGGATGGACTGGTTGGACTTCCTTGCAGTCCATGGGACTCTCAAGAGTCTTCTCTAACACCACAGTTCAAAAGCATCACTTTTTGGCACTCAGCTTTCTTTACAGTCTAACTCTCACATCCATACATGATTTCTGGAAAAACCATAGCCAAGATTAGACATGAGGAAAATCAGTCTTGTAGTGAATATTTTTTATGTTCCTCCCATATAAATATACATGTTAAAACAACAAAATAAAATAAAAACTGAAACAAGCTGATCTTTTCTTTTTTTTTCCACATTTGACTTAGTGACCTGACTATGTTTTTAAGATTTGTGACTTTCCTTCCATTTAGAGATGGGAAGTTGATGGTGACCTGATATTAGAATTAAAATGAAACACCACTCAAGTTGTTTTGAGAATGATTGAATTAAAAATCCACTTGCTATCCTAGTCCCTTGTTTCTAATGGAACACAACAGAAATTTACAGTACTAACTCTCATATAATCCTTCTCCTTTTCTTCTCCTTGTCTTTCTTACCAGCTTTGATTTTTTAATGCCCTGAATAAAAATAAATCTATTCATATTTTGTGGGTCTTGTATATCAGTGATTCCTAGGAAATTTCATACTATTTATAATTAGATAATTTAGAAACTTCAGCACCTTGCTCTTAATTTTCAGAATAATACTTCCTGAATTAGATTTATTTACTTAGATGGTTTATTTACTTATGCTAGGGATTTAGTTCATGTACAAAAACATCTTTAAGGAGAGGAAATCACTTATTTGTGGAGGCATATCAGCATTATATTTCTTCTGTTTGTCCTATGGAGATGCAAAATTGATCTGAGCATGTCTTACTTTTCTAATAATTGTGTTGTTGTGTTTCATTCACATAAAATAATCCCTGGGGAAAGCCACTCTTAGCTAATAATTTTAATGTAAAGGAAATTATGAAAACAAGCATATTTATTCAGGTAGTAGTCCATTAGGAGTCTGTAGGCAGCAGCTTTTGTTATTTTAGTAAGTGCAGTTGGCAGAATGATATTCAGTTAAAAAAATCCTGATTGAGCCATGTTCCCTTTTTTGGTTGATATGAAAGCCATTGTTTTGCTCACCAACTGGCAGACCTTCAATTATCCTGAATTTAGAAGTTGTTTACTATACTTTGAAAGTTTAAAAATGAGCCCTCCCTGAGAAACAAAAAGCTGGGTGCTTGCCATTTTTTTAAAAAAGAAAAGTAGAATTTTAATGAAAGAAAAATCAATCCACCAATTCAATGTTGAGTTTATTTTCACAGTTTTGAAGGCTTGTTGTGTTTTAAAAATGACAGTAATCAAAGCCACCATTATTAGACTTCTAAAGTTTTTGGGCAGTATTTTGATTTAGGGTGCCAAAGCTGCAAGGGGGAGACCATCAGTAAGTCTCTGGGAATGGATGGATTCCTTGAGAAGATTTGGTTTGAGGGTTTCAACCCCTCAAGCCTTTCTCTGTGGCTTCAGCAGCTGTCTAGAATATCTTGTCTTCCTGGCTGTCCAGGGTGCTAAGAGTATGCGGGCTCAATTCTCTATGTGTTGGGGGTTAACAGAAAGCCAGGGGATGGAGTCTGGGTAGAAAACATCAATTAAACCTAACAGGTGAGCTAGTACTGCCCATGGCATGGCAGAGTGGCAGGTCCCCTTCCCTTTACCCTTTCCCTCCCTCCTTCCATCTCCTTCCCCCCTTCCCCTCCTTCCCTTCTTCATTAGTTCATGTACAAATACATCTTTAAGGAGGGGAAATTGCTTAATTCCCCTCTCTCCTCCCTTTCCCTCCTTCCTTCCTTTCTCCTTCCTTCTCCCTGTCCATCTTTTCTTCCTCCCCCGATGCTGTTCCATCTTCCCTTCCCCTACCCTATTTAGCTTTCTTCCTTTTTCCTCCCTTCCTTCCCCATCCATTTCCCTTCCTTCCCTCCTCCTTCCTCCCTTCCCTCCTCCTTCCTCCCTTTTCCTTCTCACTTCCCTCCGTCCTTCCCTCTCATATCTGTGGGGCTTGCAGTCCAGTGAGGAATAGAGATGATAAGTATTTACAGGTCCAGAGGGCCTCTGGGATGCTTTGCAGCAGAGGATGGGGGTGAGATACAGTTCCTGATAGCTCTCAGATTTCGGCCACAACAAAGATTGAGGATCCCGCATGCCACAGATAAGGCTCTGAGCAGCCAAATGAATAAATAAGTAATCTTTTTTTTTTTTTAAGATGGTAAGATGGAGGCTCAAGGAAATTAAGTGACTTGCCTCAGTCACTGAGAGGACACTTTCCAAGCCCAGGCGCTTTTGACTATATCAGGTGACTTACCATATTGGCCAGTGACATTTTAGGAGATTCACGTTTTTACTTAAGTAAAAACATTCTAAAAAAATGTTATGCTTACCTCTTTTATGGTAACTCACAATTCATGAATGCCAGCATATGTTTATACAGCACTTTATAATTTTCAGTGCCATTTAGCTCATGTTATTATAATTACCATTTTGTGAGTCAGGCAGGGGATTTTTTATTGGTGGTGGTTTTATTCCGGTTTTGCTTTTAAATCCCCATTTTATAGAAGAAAAAAGAGGTGTCCAGAGAGGTTAAGTGAGTTGCTCATAGGTGCAGAGCTACAGCCAACAAGTGGCAGCTCTAGGACCAGACCTGGATGTCCTGATTCCCAGTTTGCCTTCTCTCAGATACAGTGGCTTTCTTGTTTGTCACGCACACATTGTATTTTAGGCATCCCCGTGCTTACAGGGCTGTAGTTGGGGTTGTATGAAACAGTTAAACTGGCACTGCCCTTGCCTTCTGGCAGCACATAATCAAAGTAAGGTAAAAAGTTTTTGGAGTTTATGCCTATACAGGAAACTGTTTTCTTCTGTTGTTAATATTACCTCTCCAGCCTGTGCCAAATCCTGCAAACTTAAGGAGAACTGTAACTTCATTACAATGCACTCCTAACCCTATTTTCCTTCTCATACTCCAGCACTTTCTCCTTTCTCTTTGCTTATCCTCTTTAACATTTGCTAGTGAGTTGGAAAAAAGGAATCTGAGAATCTCTTGGTCTCCTGCCCTTCTTTTGAGGAGGATCAGTGGCTTGATCTTTTCCATGCTCTAGCTTCTTATTTTTACCAGACACCTGGGCTGTGCTTCCCAAACATGGCTCATTCCCAGCACTTACAAAGATCTACCCTGGAGCTTCTGTTCTGCAAGCCCGGGTAGGCCCATAGCTGCTCTCAGGGTGAGCTTGACCTTGAATGCTCTAGCTATTTGCTTAATATGACCACTTTCAATAGCACAATCTTTACTAAACTACAAAGTTCTGGGAAGAGGGAGGAAAAAAAAAAATCCATTTTTGGTCTTCCCCTACTCTTCAGATCATCTGTAACTGTTCCGCCCATCTACCATGGGATAACCAGACTTCCTGTCAGGAGTAAATGCTAAATCTCTACCATGGTTCAGTTGCCTGTTGATTCCTATAGCATTTTTCTGATGTGGTTGAATATTTTACGGGGGCTCAAATAGACCATTTTCATGATTCATCACCAGGCATGTTGTGACTATAGATCTATCTTCTATTCAATTCAAGAAACTGTTACCTGCTGAGAGCACACCTCAGATGTACTGGGTCTTTGGCTTCTGTAGAAGTTATAGCCATGAGAATGGTAGTGCCATATTTAAAAGTTTGGTGTGCCACTTTTATGTATGATATTTCCAAAAGATGGAAATCAAAGTACCATCAGAACTTCTTTGAGTATAAAATATCTGAAACCAGGAAGCCATGTACATTTTTAGATTTAACAGTAGAATATATGTGAAGATGTACTGAAAGTAAAAATTATTAAAATGTTCTTAAAGAACGCCCCAGGAATTTATACCAAAGAAAAAACCTCCAAACTAGTTGCCATTTTGTAATCGTTATAGCCATATTTGCTTCCATGTCTTATAGTTTCTTAACAAATTACTGTGAAATCAAGTTAGTTGGAACATGAATAAATGTAGAACATAAATGAGTATACTTTTGCCTTCCTATTATGTGGCAATGTTTTCTTTGATAATCAACATGCCCTCATAATATTGCCCTTAAAATCAGATATTATGTAACCTTAAATTATAGGAAACAGAATATGCCTGAAGGACAATTCTGGAATATATAATTGGGAGCATATAGTCTATAGAATTTCCAAGGGTGTTGAGCTCAGTGACATGGTACCTGGAAAACTAGGTCCTCAGTAAAACTTGTTGCAACATTTGAGCTTCTATCAGAAAAGAATACATGTAATAAATTAAGATGGGGAATATGTTTGTAATGGTATTCTTAGATCTTCAGTGGACAGACTTCTTACCCCAAAGGATGCAGAAACACCAGCTAAACATAATCTATGAATAACATCTGCTAGAATATAGCCAAACATGTTTAAAAGAATATATACATTTTCCCCTGTGTGTTTGATTATTGAAGATACTTTAGGAGGACAAACACTGGGGAAAAATCTCTTTATGCAAATATATTTCTGAATAGAAAGGAGGAGAAGTTTGTTTGTGTTACCTGCCAAAATTAATCATTTGATTCTGAACTCTTTCAGATAATGATTAAACTGAGAACAATAATAAGAAAATATATACCAGATGCAATAGTTTTATTCAGTGGCAGAAGCTCAGAACTGATCCCAAATAATTTCTCATAACGCTTTTCTTTCTCATTTGTCCTATTCCCCATGTAATAGTTTTAAATGGCATTCTTATGAAATAAATAACTAAACACCAACCATATTTTTTTCATATCCTGACCAATATTCTGGCTGTTTTTCAGAAGAATCGGAATTTTGAAAATTAAATAAAGGTTTCTAAAATACCAACTTCAGAAAGTTTTATTTAATTTGCGGAATAATTTTGTTCTCTCTGTCTGTTTTTTTTTTTCATAGGGTCTTTATTAATTTAGTCTAGTTACTTAGTGCTTATATTAAATAATCTAATAAAAGTCAGGGTTATAGCATAACGTTTCCCAAATGTGAAGCAGCATCTATTACATGAGACAAAATCTTTATGCTGCAAAATGTAAAAACCATGTATAGAATTACAAGGCACGAAATGGTACTGTACGTATTTTTTAAAGTAGAACATTTTTGTAATGTAAGGGGGTAGTCAGCTCAAGAAAAGACTGGCAGACAGCTCTGTATCACTGTTTGTTCAGAAAGTGCTCTAAAAATTCATATTTCAGGTTTTCAATACTAATAATATTCCTGATGATCATTTCTCTTTATACAGATATGATTTAAGGTTAAAGTTAATGTTCTAAAGAGTAAAAATCTACCTTTTTTGTTTTTGTCAATAGTATTTGAATTGTTACAGGCAGAGCTTTCTCTGTGAGTATGTTTGTGTGTGTATGTATTTTTAGATAAATTCATTTAACCAGTGCAGTCTTGGTATTTATACTCAATTGCCAAAATATCTATTTTTGTCCTATATATATTTTTGTATTGTTATAAATTCAGGATTAAGTGTATTGCAGGTTCCCAGATAAGTATGTTCTGAGATTTCATTAATTTGTGTAAGTTGTAATGGTACTTGAAAAATGTAAGAAATTCTGAAAGAATGCTATTTCATTTACCATTTACTTTTACCTCAATGCAAGACATCTGAAATATGGATAGTCTTTAAAATCAAAGCTGAAAGTGTAGGAGAGTTTCACTAAGTTGTACTGGGGTACTGCTAAGCTATGTATTCAAAAGGAAAATGTGTACATTTCAAAAACCATTTTTGTTTTGCCTTTTTTTCTCTTTCCTCATTGAAAAGTCATTCCTACCACAGTTTTAACAATAATAACTACAATTTATGCCTTTATGCTGCTACAATTTGATGATATACCACAGTCAGGCCACAGGTTAGAAACACAGGCTGAGTTATTATATACTGCTGGGTAGTGATTTCCTGTGAACTGATTTATGGATAAATAATTCTATGTTCTTATTATATAGGATAGACAGTTTTTAATTTCTTTAACAAAGCTTAGCTGAACAACAGAAAATTACATGCTATAGCACAGGGACAGAGCCACTCTGAGGAGGATAAACAGATGCAATCAATGTCATGAGTTCTCCTATTTTTAAAAGGGGCTTCATCAGCATTTGGTGTATTGTGGAAATAATACTGCCAACCAGAAGCCCCAGGGCTTCGTTACTCTGAGGCTGGGGTTTTGTATTGATACACTTTTGCTGAGATCTTTTCAGGGACTTATGAAATATGTAAACCTTAGCCTTTAGATATTAAAGCTAATGTTTCATTTTTTTCCCAGGCTGAATTTTCATTTTGTTTGAAAATTAATGGTAAAATGTACCTAGAATAAAAGAAAATTGTTCATCAAGCTGTTCTATAAGAATACAGCTGATATCTTGCTGGGTTTCTGTATCTGTCTCACTGATTGATTTGTAGGCTTTATTTTTCAATACACCCAATATATATCTGTTTCATCAGCATCTACCTCTATGCCACTGCAGACTGTGAGAATTATTCTCTTGTACTTTATAGGCGATCTGCTGCAGGCGTTCATGAAATAAACATTTCTTATGTTTGAGGTACGGGGGTAAAACTGTCATTTTGGTGTATTTGAAGAATGGTTTCACTTAGGTATGTGTTTAGCAATAATAAGCTACTCTACTCAACTGTGAGCTCCATAATTACAGGGGTAATGTGTATTGGGTTATGTTTTCACCTTAGTAACTTATGCTGGAGATGCAAAAGAAAAGTTTGTTAAATGAACGAATAACTAGTGCTTAACGTAAACCCTTCTGATGTTTTATTGATTATATTGTATTATCCTCAGAAGTGATCAACTTTCTAAAAACTTGAGTCAAATATTGATTAACTCTAATGTATATTATCACCACACTTGTTTTCACATAGTTAAATAATGCTAGTGATATGAATTATGCATTTACTGAGAAGAGTATTTGGTATCTTTAAGACAGGTTATAAACTGACAAAAATAACAAATACAAATGAACACAAGCCAAGTATTGATATTTCTTTTTGTGATATGTTCACTCTTTGGCAGAAACACTGCATTGAGAGAATAAAAAACTGGTTTCCATTATTGCATCTTTTTAATTTTAGACAAAAATCACTTCCATTTGCAACCTAATTTTATGTCACTAATGGGAAATTTACCTGCAATTGTATTTTGTTATTTGGTTTAAAGGCATCACATGAAGAATGGATTGGTTCTCTGCATTTCAGTGAAAGATTTGTCTGGATGTAAACAATTTTATTTATATTATGCTCAATTCAATCATGTTAACATCTGTATGAATTTCAGCCCCCAAATAAAGGCCCATAATTTGCAACTCAAAGACCTTGAAACTGCATATGTAATAGTCCTCAGCACCAGGCATTTTGTAAATGTGTGCAGATGATAAATTCTTTGGAAACAGGAAAGATGTTGTGGGAAACAGTGTTCATGTCTGAAATGGCACTGTTGAGGGAGATGATTTTTTTCTCAGAGAAGCTGGCTTTTTAGGCCCTGACACCTGTTTGCTTATTGATCTCATATGTTCCTTTTTTAACATTAAATGTCAAGACCTTGCCCCATGTGTAACTGTGTGGTGGGGCACAGCACACACGGGCAGAGCTGAGTGGGAAGGGAATTAGTCCAGTAGGTAGAAAACTTGTCAGATGAAGCCTGGAGCCTAGTCCTGGCTGTCATCCACTGATGTCCTTGAAAACTCACTCTTTTCTGATCTTCACTTCATTTTCAGGTGTCATACTGACCCTGTACTCTTCTCTGAGGATGAACTCTAATGGTTTGGGGAAAAAAAAAAACAACAACACAACTCATTGTATACTGTAATATAAAGGGATATTGTGATAAAATAAGCTCCTTCTAGGATACACAAACCAACCATGAGTATTTACTGTGCAGATATACAGAGAAAGGAATTGCTTCAGGCTGGATTGACCAGAGTTGGAATTATTCTTGGTACATAATTTGAAGAATGCATACAATTTCCAGAAGTGAAGGCATGGGATGAGTACTCCAGACAAAGTGAGAGTGTGATATATACTCAGAAAAGAATTGGGAATTGCCATTTATTGAGCATATACTGTGTGCCTGGCTGGGTGTGTGTGTCTGTTGTGGCTGTGTGTGTGTGTGTGTGTGCTCAGTCGCTCAGTTGTGTCCAACTCTTTGTAGCCCCACGGACTGTAGCCTGCCAGTCTCCCCTGCCCATAGAATTTTCCAGGCCAGAATACTGGAATGGAGTGCTATTTCTTACCCCAGGGGATCTTCCCGACTCAGGGATCGAACTTGTATGTCTTGCCTCTCCTGCATTGGCAGGCAGATTCTTTACCACTAGCGCCCCCTGGATGTGTCTAGTACTATCTCATCATCATTAGTTTTCCTCATGTGTTGGACTGGGGCTTTAAAACCTACTCATGGAGTATAAGCATTAGAAAATTTTGTATACTTACACTGTTTTTGTTGAGATTTCTCCAACACTGTGAGTCAGATATCCCCTGTAGGTACATACCCTCTCTTCTTGCTTTGTCTTCCTTCACTGTACTGAAGCATTTCTTGGGGTCTGTATCTCTCCTTAGAGGGAGTCAGGAAGAGGTTATTATGGTATAATTAGATACACCTATCTGGACTATTTCAGCTCTTTTTTTCCCCCAGAGTACTTCCTTCTTTTAGTCCATCTGAATTCTAGTCTAGGTTTTTTTTTTTTTTTAATATTGGAGTCTAGTTGATTTACACTGGTGTTAGTTTCAGGTGTACAGCAAAGTGAGTCAGTTATACATATCCATCTATCCAGTATAGCTTCATTGTCCTAAAGTTTTGCTTTGATGGTGTTACATCTATACCCAAGAACATTCAAAGATCTATCTTCTTCTAATGTTTACTAGGCACTTACTCTGTGCCATCCCACTGCCACATTCTCATTCTCATTTTAAGCCTGGTGGCAACCCTAAAGAGCACGCATTGTTACTATCCCCATCTTACAGATAGTGGAAACTGAGTCTTGAAGAGACTAACTAAACAACTTGCCCAAAGGCTCACAGCGGACAAGCAGAGGGGACTGGGCATGGCCTCACCTCTGACCCCAGGCCTTGCTTATGACCTCTGACCCGTACAGTGTGCTACTGAGTTGGGCATCCAGGCCTTCCAGAGTTGGAACCAAGCTCTTTCCAGTCTTCTCTTCTGATGTGCTTCACACTTGAACCTGTGTGGCTTGTAGGCTACGAAGATGAATGAGCACAGGGTATTTGAAGTGAATCTCTGATTTCCTAGTGATGTTACTCAGGGTAACCCAGCCCTGCTTAACCTCCCTTTCCTCATGAAAGGAGCTGAAAATAGATATCTGGTGTGAAGTTCTGATGCAGAAATTAAAGAGGTTCACTTTCAGTACATTTGATGGTACAAAAAAAATGAGACACTGAGAGGTAAAGGATTGTTGTACTGTTTTTGTTAGTTTTAAAGTAGGAGAGATCTGAACCTACTTGTAGGTAAAAGGAAGGTGACACTGCAGAATAAGGCTGTAAGAAATGAATAAGCAGGGAGGAGCGTCAAGGGAACAGGGATAAAAGGAGGGACATAATTGATGGATGCTCTTCCTTTGTGATTTAAAATAATGAGGGCCTTTTGTAGGCACTTTCCTGAATTAAAGATTAAATGATATTGAAGTCATTCTTGAGTAAATATTTTTGAAATTAACTATATTTGCCTTTTAGGGAGCATTACATGCATGATAAGACAATTCAGTTGTCTCTGACTCTGTGAGACCCTATGGACTATAGCCCACCAGACTCCTCTCTCCGTGGGATTCTTGTCCATGGCACAAATACTGGAGTGGGCCATTACCTCCTCCAGGGGATCTTCCCGACCCAGAGATTGAACCCATGTCTCTTACATCTACTGCATTGCAGGCCGATTCTTTACCACTAGCTCCACCTGGGAAACCCTAGGAAGCATAAATGTGTCAAGATAATTACTGTTAATTGTTGGAATTAATGATATCCAGGCTCTGTATTGGGACTTCTCTGGTGGTTCAGATGGTAAAGAATCCACCTGCCAATGAAGGAGACATGGGTTTGATCCGTGGGTCAGGAAGATTCCCTGGAGAAGGGAATGGCAACCCGCTTCTGTATTTGTGCCTGGAGAATTCTATGGACAGAGGAGCCTGGTGGGCTACAGTCCATGGGGTCATAATGAGTTGGACATAACTGAGCAACTAACACATACAACAAAGCTCTGTACTAAGGGCGCTATGTTCAGTCACACAATATTCATGTGAGGTCAGTATTTTTATTGTTCCATTTTACAGATGAGAGGATTGAGGTATGGGGAAATGATGGAACTTGCTATCATGGTTAGTAGGTACAGGAGCCGGAATATGAGCAGCAGCAGTTTGACTTGGAAGCTGGAGTTCTTTGTCATTATGGTGTCTGTTTCCCAATTTGATTTCCTCAGGCAAGGGAGGTGGGAGGCATGTTCAAGTGGGAGGGGACATGGGTAAACCTATGGCTGATTGATGTTGATGTTTGGTAAAAGCCAACACAGTACTATAAAGCAATTATCCTTCAATTAAAAATTAATTAAAAAGAAAACCAATTCAGTTTCCTCAATTAACACTTGATACCAGCCCAAGTAATATTTCTGTTTGTTTTATACCAAGGAAGGAGGACTGTATCTCAGGAAGGTATTTCCAAAGAGGGTTAATACTTTAGACAAGACCTCGTTTGGAGGAAAGGCTTATTAAGAAGAGTTGCTCCAAGTCCCTGTCAGGATGGAAGAGAGCAGCCTCTGGACATGGCGGTCCTAGCACTTCTCGCACTGCAAACTCTGGCAGGTAGTTAAGCAAAGAGCATGACTTCTAGGTGCAGGTTAGTCAATATGGTGTGAAAAAGAAAAGCACACACCACTTCCCATTGCCTGAAAATAGCGTGTGTCAACAGCTCTCTTCCAAGATGTAGAAACCAACCTGTAGCAGCTGCTCTCTGTGAAGGCATTAAGTGGTGAAGACACCTGTATGTGTCTAATTCCAGCCCAAACAAGTCTCCTTCCGGCTCATCAAGGTAGGGAGAGAATTCATCTAAATGGAGATGAATAATTTCAATAGAGTGATTGTCTATCATTTCCTGTAGAGAGTCCTCCCCCTCTACTTTTGTAAAAAATTGAGGTATAATTAAACACAATAAAATGTAGGCATATTAGGTGTTCAGTTACATGGATTTTGACAGTTTTTATACACATGCAACAACCAGCTGAAACTAGAAATCCCCTTTATGTCCCTTTCCAGTCATGACCCTGCTCTCTTGAGGTAAGCACATTCTGACCTCTCTTCTTATAGACGAGTCTTGCTTGTTCTTGTATTTTATATAAATGAAAAGCATTAGGAGATATTCTGTTGTGTCTGGCTGCATTGTGGTATAAACTTGCAGCAGAACACTCCACGACAATGAAAAGGAATGAACAACGACACAGTTTACAGGATTCATTGGCTTCGTATTCATTGGCTACCTTTGTATTCTTAGTAACCAAATGACCCACACAGTTGTCTTCTACTTGTTTAGGAGTTGCTGGCTTCATTTTTTCTCCCTCTAATCTCTTATAACAAAATACCACCTTTAGGAGATAGTCAGGTTATACTCAGGCTTCCCAGGTAGTGTTAGTGGTAAAGAACCCACCAGCCAGTGCAGGAAATATGCAAGAGATGTGGGTTCAGTCTCTGGCTCAGGAAGATTCCCTGGAGGAGGGCTCAGCAACCCACTTCAGTATTCTTGCCTAAAGAATTCCATGGACAGAGGAACCTGGCGGGCTCCAGTCCTTAGGGTTGCAAAGAGTCAGACACAACTGAAGCGACTTAGCATGCACACACAGGTTATACTCAACTTATGGGCTATCATGATAATGGATTTTTGAAGGGAATTTAAAACTGTGGAGCGGTTTTTTTTTTTTTTAAAGGAAATATGTTAGACATGTCCCATGGTATCTTTTTAGTACTTTCAAAAGTCAGAAGCAGTAGAGGAAGCAAGGAAGCAGACATGGCCTCTGTGGATGGCTGTCCAGTGGGCGCTGGATGTTCATTTCATGACTGCTCCATGCTGTGTGCTGTGCACTTTTCATTGTCATGAGAGAGAATGTTAGGAAAACTATCCCCACAAGAAAACAGCTTTTCTTGGCAAGTGAAATATGACTTAAGGAGCCAGAACTGGAGACATACGGTACTATGAATGAGAGCTGTGTTACTTTATTGGATCTGAGTCCAGGCACTATTTATACTGCAGCATATTCAGCACCAGATTGTTAAATCTTAATACTGAAACAGTGCATCATTTTAATATTTTTGTTCTGTTTATTCCCTGTTTTCAAGCATTATGTCAAGCATTGCGCATTCATTGATTTCATCTTGGACAGGACGTGCCCTGACCAGAAAGTTCATTTCCTATGATTGGAATTTTACCCCATAGCTATAAAGCACCATCTTATGAAGCTTTTAAAGGTTTACTTGGGTATACAGGTGTTATCTCTCTTTGATGATAAAATATATTTTTTGAAAGAACAATGTAGTTGGAACTCACCTGTGTTGCCAAAAATAAAAATAAAATGCTGTTCCTCGTCTATCACTGAAGCATAGCTGTTTGGGATGTGTGGTAGTTTTTGACATCTAGGGGACCTTTGGACTTTTTTGTACCATACAAATAAAATGTTTGTTTTTCTGTGTTGTTTGTGAAATGGGTTTCTCTTTATATTTTGTTATCAGTGTTACGGGTTCCCTGTGCTCCAGAGAAGGTCCATCTTGTGCATAGCCTAGCATTTTCACCATGCCTTGCTGAAGCTGTCCTGTGACTCTGTCCAGGTCTGACCAGGATTTTTATTCTGTCCGTTGTCACGAGCGTTTACCATATGGAGCACAGGGGAAGGGTACCACTGTCAATGTAAACAAAGTGAGGAACGATCAAAGGGGGAAAAAAGAAAGTTGACGGCATCTCTGCTATTTCTGGTCTGTGGTCGGTCATTGTGCTGTGGAACACAAGCCCTCCGCCTGGTGAAACGTGAATTTAGAAGTGGATTCTCATTGCTTCTTCAGCTCCAAATGCTATTCACACTGGGGTTCGCACCACAACCAGGATGTGACTGTGTGTGTGCTGAGCCCACACACAGGAATTTTCTTGTACAATTCAAAACTGAATCTTATATTTACTTAAGACTTGCTTTTTTTTTTTTTTTTGTCTATGAAATCAGCAGTTCGGTATATTTAGCATCAGTCTTAAGTTAGACTGTGAAATAAGACTTTGGGGGAAGGAAGTGTCCGTATGGTTTTCTAAGTAATTTAAGAAACAGGAAAACATAAAAAAAACGGATTGTCCATGATTAAACCTCATCCTTTCATTCTCATCTTCCTGTATAGTTAACTCGATTGTCAGCCAGAGAGAAATAGGCTATTGCACGGGGTTGTAAAATATCTGAGTGGGCCTTGAATGTTGGCTATTGGATGACCTTCTTAACATTGAACAAACAATGGGAGGGTTTAATAAATAGCAGCTATGTGTTTATTATGTTTTTCTTCCCTGTGCAGGAATAATCAAGCTGGGGAGGTGGAACCCTCTCCCTCTCAGTTATGTGACAGATGCACCCGACGCGACAGTGGCCGACATGCTGCAAGATGTCTATCACGTCGTGACGTTGAAAATCCAATTACAAAGGTGGGTGTCTCTGAACATCTGCCCTTCCTTACTCTCGGAGCTGCTCCGTTGATCATAGACTCGCTGCAGAGATCAGCTCATCCTGTCTTTGTTAATTTCTTGACATCGGATGAAATGAAAAGGGATAAAAAGGAAGACGAAGAGGAGGGGAAGGGGGCCCTTCACCAGGCATCTTTATAGTCCACATTCCAACTGTTTTATGTTTTGTTTTCAGAAGCAGTGAAGTGGTAACCTAGGGGGAGCTTGATAAATCATTAAAAATCTGCAGCCTGTAAAGGGACACTTTCCAAAGCCCCTAATTTAATGAGCCCTCTGGTTAAATGTCTGGTTAAATGCTTAGTACATAATACTTGAAGAATCAACACCTCTGCTGTTTCAGGCTTGTGTTTGAGGGGTGAGTTGGGTGCCTGGGTAGCCTGCTTACCCAGAGGGCGCTGGCACTGGATGTCTTTTGCTTTCCTTTCTGGTAGCCTGCAGAAGTTCTGGGAATGGTTCCTTTTTTTCAGATACAGCACTCAAGACAAAGTATACCGCTAAAGAATCTAGAGGTTCTCTGCAGTGCCTTGTGTTGTAAAGTGCCTGCAAGTCATATCCCTTATATTGTCCTTTCCTCTATAGGTTTTGAATTTACCCCCTTTCAGAGAATTTGTACTTTAATAGGGACCTACTATTCCTGTCCTTGTCTAGGAATACTTTAATGTCTTTAGTTATTTTCTGGTTAGGTAAGTAACATCTCTAGATTGTTCTGTGAGGGTTAAGGGTGAAAGTGAAAATAGGCCTTCAAATCTGATGAAGCTTATGTTACATTAACCTTAGGAATGTCAAATAATTAAATTTAAGTTGCAGAAGTTTGTAATCACACTGCCAGGCCATTTCATATCAGCAGGCTGGAAAAATCATATTTTTAAAAATTGGCATTTCTTTATCTGCAAAATGACTGTTTTTCTCAGGCTAGTGTGATAGCCAACTGAAAGAGGCCATGATGGGCTCTGCTGAGGCCCTAGAGAAGCAGTTTTACTCCCTTCCCCTCATTTCGAGCCCAGGTTCGACCCTGTTCTTTGATGGTTCTCCTTATGCTTTACAGGATGGGGAGTGGGGGTGACTGCTGTACTCTGCACTATTAGGGTTTGCATGTCATTCATTCTTCCTCTGTTTTCCAGTTGTTCGAAGTTGGAAGACTTGCCTGCAGAGCAGTGGAACCATGCCACGGTCCGCAATGCCTTAAAGGAATTGCTTAAAGAGATGAATCAGAGCACATTAGCCAAAGAATGCCCTCTCTCCCAGGTCAGTGTCTTCAGAACAAACAAAGCAGCCATGGGTGTGCTGTCCAGCAGGAGGGGCACTCCCGCTCAGACGGTTGTCTTTATATTCACACTACATCGTGTTGTTCAGTCGCCCAGTCGTGTCCAACTCTTTGTGATCCCGTGGACTACAGCATGCCAGGCCTCCCTGTCCCTCACCATCTCCCAGAGTTTGTCCAAGTTCATTGCATCGGTGATGCTGTCCAGCCTTCTCCTCCTCTGATGCCCTCTTCTCCTTCTGTCCTCAGTCTTTCCCAGCATCAGGAACTTTTCCGATGAGTCCCTGGTGGCTCAGCTGGTAAAGAATCCACCTGCAATGCAGAGACCCCAGTTTGATTTCTGGGCCAGGAAGTTGCCCTGGAGAAGGAATGGGCTATTCATTCTAGTATTCTTAGGCTTCCCGGTGGCTCAGACAGTAAAAAATCTGCCTGCAATGCAGGAGACCTGGGTTTGGTCCCTGGGTTCGGAAGATTCCCTAGAGGATGACACTACATCTTAGGTGGGCAAAAATGTGGAGATTGTGGTGCTTTTTGTTGTAGAGGAGAACTTAGTACTTACTAGAGCTCTGATGTAGTAGGAGTCACATTAAAACATTTTAGACTCATTCTTTAACTTCTCATACATGTCATAGGAGGTGTGTATCAATATTTCTATTTTAAAGATCAAGAAAACAAGGCTCAGAGGCACTTTACCTGCATAAGCTTACTGAGCCGGTTAATTGCAACTCCAGTTGAGACCTCCCTTGCCAAAGTTCAGGCTCCAAATTGCATTTCTTGGTCATTGAAATGGGTCAGCCATGCCAAATACATCTTAATTTGTTTATATTTGTTTATTGAGTCTTTTCGGGGTCTAACAGAGAGAGATGATCTTTGCATCGTATATGTTCTATAGAGATTTTGTGGTGAGTTCAGCATGTAGAAATGCACTGTGAGAAAAAGTGGTACTCTTTCTTTAATGAACTGATTATAAGCTATAACAAGTCACAAAAGTAAGAGATTGAGAGGATGAAAGGGAGGAATGCAGCTGTTTGTGTTCATGGGCGAGGGCACCACTTTTTATAATGATAAGATGTTTTAGTGGCTATAGGGAGTGGCTTAGAACAGCTGTGAAGTGAACTCAGGTTGGTATTATTTAAAGCTATGAATGGAAATCCATTTTCTGGTGTGAATTGCTACACTTGATTTAAGACAGTAGGCCGACTGCATGTCTGTCAAGTTCAAGGGACGGTAACAAGAACCATGAAAACTTGATATGTCCTGGGCTATGTTCTAGGATAACAGTCTTTGGGGGAAGTAGGAAGCCTAATGGTTAAGAGTCTGCATTGAGAATCAGTCAGATCTGGGTTCATGTCTTGGCTTACAAGCCTCTGTGACCTCATCTATTTCTTTGTAAGTAAAAGCAGGAGAGTAATAGTTCTAAGTCATATAATGAGGAGTAGTGAGATAAATCACATAAATTCTTGGCCTAGTCCTGGTATACAATGA
Source organism: Moschus berezovskii (assembly GCF_049115385.1). Lineage (NCBI taxonomy): Eukaryota > Metazoa > Chordata > Mammalia > Artiodactyla > Moschidae > Moschus > Moschus berezovskii. The sequence continues at coordinate 48,724,196 of NC_142461.1, forward strand.
TATTCCATAAATAGTACCAGCTGTTATTATTAAGACATGATATTGTTGGTATGAACTGAATATATTTTATATGTATCTTAGAGAGTGTTTTGGAATAGATCTTCTGAGACAAAGCCTGCTATTAATATCTTTGATTCCAAAAAGAATCAAGACAGCATGCACCTGAGTGGTAGGTGGAAAGGGACACTAGTGTTTCTTGACTGTCAGTCATGTCCCTGCTTCTATGCTTACAGCTTTCGTAGGCCATTTCAATACCTCCTTGTTGTTCTGTTTTGTCTAACTCTTTGTGAACTTTTGGAGTCACACCAGGCTCCTCTGTCTATGGGATTTTTTAGGCAACAATAGTGGAGTGGGTTGCCATTTCCTCCTCCAGGGGATGTACATAGGGTTAAAGCTTGTTGCTAGAATTTTTATTTGTTCCAGTGTGATTATTTATGAAGTTCTAAAATATATATATTTTGAATTATTCTGATCACATATAGGGACTGGATAAAGAACAATTTAGAAAAACAATTCAGTCATTTGTCTTAAATTTTACAGTTAGTCACAGTTAATTTTCTCTTGGATTTACTTAAAAGTCAAATTGGGCTTTGCCTGGAAGTAGACAAGCTCCTAACTTAATATCACCAATCTGGAATTTTATCCAGGGTTTTTGAGGCCTGCAGGAGTTTGGTCACTATTGATCTGTTGTGATTATTTGGTTTGGTTATAGCTGTAAGATGTGACTAGAGAGACAGCTTGCATGGAAGGAGCCCACATGAGGAGCTGAGAGCCCTGAGCTCTACTCTCTCTCTCTCTCTCTCTTCTTTTTTCCTGGCTGAGCCACGTGGCTGGTGGGATTGAACCTGGGCCCCAGGCAGTGAAATGACCATTTCCTAACTATTGGACTACCAGGGAATTCTTGAATCTCAGTTCTTTTGTGATCCTGGGCAAGCCTGTCCACTCTCAGAGCCTGTAAACTCATCTGTAAACTGGGCATGATTGTGTCCATATATGTCATGTAATTTGCAGGGTTGTCTTGAGCTTCGAATGAGAACATCTTTACCCTTGCTGTAAAAATGCTTTTGCTCCCCCATTTTCTCTTCTCATTTTTTGTCCACCGAGTTGCCCAACCTCAAAAGTTTCTTGTCACTCTCATAGTAGATACTATGGGTTCTACCACCTCCATGTTAAAATCTTCCTCCTTTGTGCCATTGCCTTGTTTAGACTTTCATCACCCGTCTTGTGAAATATTTTAAGTCATCTTGCATCATAATCTTTCTTCTGGCACCTGCTTCTCCAATACTAATATTGTATCATTTCCTTGTCTATAAGCCTCCACCGGCTCCCCCTGCTCAGCCTATAAGAAGAACAGACTGAATAGCCTGTGTATACTGTGAAGATGACAGACACTAGCCTGATTTGTATCAGTCACCTTCCTCCCTCTACCTACATCTACTCAGTGCTCCAAATGTATGCAACTGAAACATTTAACATTGCTCAGACTTCACCAAAATATTCCCAAGGGTGGGAACAACCTAACTACTATCCTTAGCATGTCCTCTACTCCCTGCACCTATGTTTTTGATATTTTAAAAATTTCCCTAGAAACCTCTTTACCTGTTCAGTTACTAACCTCAATGGCGACCCACTCTAGTACTCTTGCCTGGAAAATCCCATGGGTGGAGGAGCCTGGTAGGCTGCAGTCCATGGGGTCACTAAGAGTAGGACGCGACTGAGCGACTTCACTTTCACTTTTCACTTTCATGCATTGAAAGAAATGGCAACCCACTCCAGTGTTCTTGCCTGGAGAATCCCAGGGACAGGGGAGCCTGGTGGGCTGCCGTCAATGGGGTCACACTGGTCGGGCATGACTGAAGCCACTTAGCAGCAGCAGCAGCCTGTCTACGTGAGATGTGCCATGTTAATCTCTGGCTTTGGTGGCCCCTGCGCACAATGCTGGTGACCTTGGAGTCCTTGGTGTGGCATTACTTTGCTTTTGCTATGTGGTTTCTCTTGGCTAACATGCCCTACTCTCTTCTGCTTGATGAAATCTTTCAAATATCAGCTGGGAAGTCACTTCTGGTGAAGAACCCTGACCTTCTGATTAAAGTAGTTGCTTCTGCTTTTAGTAACCTTTTGGACACACCCCTGTCAGAGCACTTATCACAGCCTGCTGTCAGTGTTATCTGCCAGTTCTCATCACTTAATGGACTGCCTCACAATAGCAGAAGCCATCTCTTATCTTTTATCTCAGAGTTCTCAGCATTCAGCACAAAGTGTATCTTGCATGTAGTTGTTACTCTAATGCAGAAGTTTTAAACTTTGGCCCAACTAAGCTTTTGGGTTGGATATTCTTTTTGATTGGGGAATGACCTGTGATCCTGTGTATTATAGGATGTTTAGCAGCATCCTTGACCTCTACCTACTAGATGCCAGTAGCGTTCCCCACCCCACCCAGTGCCAACCAAAATGTCTCGACATTGTCTAGTGTCCTTTGAAGGGAGAAAAAGGATTCTTGGTTGAGAGCCACTGCTCGATGTGTTTAATTAATTTAATATTAAAATGTTTTATAAAGTTTTATTGTTTTTACAGCGTTCTTGGCAGCTCTAAAATGTTTTGAATGAGAAACAATGAATATAGTACTTTGGTGGTTGATGCCCCCAGAACATTTTCAATCAAATGGGGGGCTCTTTTCTATTGCTTAGATATGGGGGATATTTGATTAGGCTTCTGGTATGTTGTGTGATTTTGGAAAACATCACTGGAGTAGTCCTTCTCAGCCAGCAAGGGCACATAGTATGTGTGTCTGCCTTAATCCTATGGCTGTTACTCTGAAACATTCCAGATTATTCACTTAAAATGGAAAGCTGGATTGAATTTCAGTGTGGCGATAAGCTCACTCATTTTGTTGGTGGTTACCATAGAATAGGTGAATATATTTTTATTCAACCTGTGTAATGTGAAAAAGAATGAATTTTTGTTTTTAGAAGGTGAAACAGAAATTTTAAAATGTATTTTACCAGCTTGAATGGAGTCCCAGTTAAGAGTCAGTTTCTTTACAAAGGATTGGGGTATAGTGGTGAAGATGAAAGAGATGAAGCTTTCAGCCTAGGAAGAAGAGAGTGGAGCACCCAATAGTACTTCACAGGAGAATGGTAGATTATGGGGCTATTTAAAATATTCTCAGTTCATGAGTAAAAGACTGGTTTTGAAATAATGCTCCCTTATTACCCCCAAGTCAATCCATTTTAGGTATTTTCTCACTTAAGTTTGGCAGTTGCATAAAAGAGTAATTCAGTGGCTAGTATATGTTTTCTTGAATATCCCAGTGGTCTACATTTCAAAAGAGCAGCCTTGAGGGCAGAAGGAAAGAGTGGAAAAGTCCATAAAAGGGCAACAATTGCAGGCTGAGGCATATATATTTAAAGACAGGGAAGTCGTGATTTAGCTGTTCTCTGTCTGGCCAGATGCTTAGAAAGTATAGGTTATGTTTGTGTGTCTGTGTATTTATTTTTGATTTCACCTTTCAAAATATGTTTAAGTGCTGACAGCCTCTTCCTTTTCCTCTGATGTCCTCCTGAGTCACCACTTCCAGCCTCTTCCATCAGCCCCATTGTCTGTCCCAAGCATCCTAGTTTACTATACCTTAGGCCTCAGTTCAGTTCAGTTCAGTTGCTCAGTCGTGTCCGACTCTTAGCGACCCCGTGAACCACAGCACGCCAGGCCTCCCTGTCCATCACCAACTCCCGGAGTTCACTCAAACTCATGTCCATTGAGTCGGTGATGCCATCCAGCCACCTCATTCTCTGTTGTCCCCATCTTCTCCTACCCCCAATCGCTCCCAGCATCAGAGTCTTTTCCAGTGAGTCAACTCGTCGCATGAGGTGGCCAAAGTATTGGAGTTTCAGCTTTAGCATAAGTCCTTCCAGTGAACACCCAGGATTGATCTCCTCTAGAATGGACTGGTTGGATCTCCTTGCAAGAGTCTTCTCCAGCACCACAGTTCAAAAGCATCAACCTTAGGCCTAGGTCTCCCTTATTAAATGGCTCTAACTGTTCCAATTTGAAAACCTTATGAACATGTCCTTCTGTGGCTTACTAATTTTTTACTCAAGGAGAAGTTAAAAGACAAAACCCCAGATCCTTAGGGTTTTAATCCATTAAAATAAAAAGATCTAACAGTACCCACCTTAACCACCTCATAGGTTATTAAGATGATCAAATGGAAGGACGGTTTGCAAATGCCCCCTCCTCCCTGCCTAACATTATTTCTGCAACACTACACATGCTTAAAACTTTTTTCGTGTATGTGGTAAAAATACGTAACATGAAGTTTATCATTTAAAAAATTTTTTAATTTATAATTTTAAAGTTTATAACCCAGTATCATTAACTACATTTACATGTTGTACAATCATAACCCCCCACCCCCATCTATTTTCAAAACTTTTCATCACTCCAGATGAAAGTTCTGTAAATATTAAGCAAGAATTGCCTATTCTTCTCTCTTCCAAAAACCCCTGGTTACCTTTGTTCTGTTTTCTGTCCCTATGAATTTACTTATTCTAGATGTCTCAAAAAAGTAGAATCATAGAATATTTGTCCTTTTGTCTTGGCTTATTTCACTTAGCATATAGATATATTTTTAAAGCATCTCTGTCCCATGCCCCTAGTTGAGGTTTTTTTGCCAAATATTTGAGGAACAAGATGACTGGTAGAAGTTACTGAACTGTGAAAATGTTATACTATTATGGTGGTGTTTATGTAGTCTTTTAGAGACATAGATTGTAGGATAATGATTTGTGTCATTCAAAGCAAGTCTTGCCCATTTGAGGGGTCATTAAAGGGCCAACTTAAATTACAATATGCCAAAATATTCAGGCAATGAAATTGAATAGCCAGATGGGTCAATAGAAAATAACAAATTGATCATGTGCTCATCTATAGACTAGTGACTGATCAAGTGCCTGGATCGGTATTGTCTTAACCAGTTGCTAACTGTCCGTTTCATTTAATCTTAAATTCACGTATGTCCTATGTTAACCAGGTGCTGACTGTCCCTTTCAGTTATTATCATGCAAAGTTGTATTAGTTCATGTCCAAGCTCATGAATCTTGTTGATGGGGACGCACAAATGACAACTTCAAAGTAATTCCCAGCGGGTGATTGGAATGATGTCTGAGAAATGATTGCATGGAGGGAAGAAAGCTGACATTCACTGGCTCCATATCTTGCGTGCTAGTCCTTTGGCTCAGATCTTCTCTCTGAATCCTTCCAGCCTCAGAGGCTAGTATCCATATTTCACTCTCACATATCAGGGTGCCCCTGTCAGACAAGCAAGCCCTTCCATAGTCTTCTAGGTGAGGAGTTCTTGAATTGACTCATGTCAGACTCCACAGCCCAGAGGAAGTATTTCTATCAACTAGAATGGCAGGAAGTTTCCATTCTGATAGTATTACTCAGAAATGGTGATGGAAAAGGATGTTAGAAGGCTGACAAATAACATTCATTTTTATTGGTAAAGTAATTCCTCCAAGTCATTTTTTCCCTATACTATACCTTCCTGGTGGCTCAGACAGTAAAGAATCTACCTGCAGTACAGGAGACCCAGGTTCAGTCCCTGGGTCAGGAAGATCCCCTGAAGAAGGGAATGGCAACCCACTCTAGTATTCTTGCCTGGAGAATCCCACGGACAGAGGAGCCTAGTGGGCTACAGTCCATCAGATCGCAAAGAGCTGGACACTACTGAGTGACTAACACTTTCACTTCATATCCTTAATTGGAATATTATTATGATCTCATGTTTAATAGTTATTTAGCATATCACAAAACATAATGACAAGGCTAAAAACAAGCAAAGAATGCATATGTCATTCATTGCCTGCATCGTGCTCTTTCCTCTGTGCTAAGGTAGAAAGGATAGCCCTGAGATGCCAGCTTCCCCCCCATTTCTTGCTCTGATGTGGCATTCATTCTCACTAATGGAACATGTAACCGTCCACTTTGGTTTTAAAATGTTCTTTTTAACAGTGAGAGTATTATGTATCTGCAGCTTAGCTACTCTTAGTATAACGTTGCTGTTCAAACTAATCTCACTAAGCCAAAGGGAAAGTGGTGAAAAATACCCAATTATTTTATCTTTCTTTTTTGGGAGGGAAGAAAAGGCAATGCTCAGATCTCTGTCTTTCCCAGTATATTGTACAAATCATCTTAACCTGTGTTTACTGTTTTGCTTTTCCTATTGTTTTAAATTACCTTTCCGTTCCGTTCCGTCGCTCAGTCGTGTCCGACTCTTTGCGACCCCGTGGACTGTAGCCTACCAGGCTTCTCCGTCCATGGGATTCTCCAGGCAAGAATACTGGAGTGGGTTACCGTTTCCTTCTCCAGGGGATCTTCCCGACCCAGGGATCGAACCCGGGTCTCCCGCATTGGAGGCAGACGCTTTAACCTCTGAGCCACCAGGGAAGCCCTAAATTACCTTTAGGTCCCTAAATTTTCTCTGATTCTTAATTCCTTCAGTTCAGTTCAGTCTCTCAGTTGTATCCGACTCTTTGTGACCCCATGAATCACAGCACGCCAGGCCTCCCTGTCCATCACCAACTCCCTGAGTTCACTCAAACTCATGTCCATCAAATCGGTGATGCCATCCAGTCATCTCATTCTCTGTTGTCCCCTTCTCCTCCCGCCCCCAATCCTTCCCAGCATCAGAGTCTTTTCCAGTGAGTCAACTCATTGCATGAGGTGGCCAAAGTATTGGAGTTTCAGCTTTAGCATCAGTCCTTCCAGTGAACACCCAGGATTGATCTCCTTTAGAATGGACTGATTGGATCTCCTTGCAGTCCAAGGGACTCTCAAGAGTCTTCTCCAGCACCACAGTTCAAAAGCATCAATTCTTCGGCGATCAGCTTTCTTCACAGTCCAACTCTCACATCCATACATGACCACTGGAAAAACCATAGCCTTGACTAGACTAGTTTCATTTTTGTCACCTTGTTTCCTGCTTTGTTTAAAGAACTGGTTGCAGTATCCACTTTGGGCTTGTGTTCACTGATGGAGATGGTGGTGAAGATTTCCCACACTAGAAATAGTGTGGCCTAGTGGAAGTGTCTCTTTGTGCTGCTCCCTGCTGCTATTTGACTTTGAATAAGCTGCTTCTTTATTCTGAGTTTCTGGGTCCTTAGTCTGAAAAATGGAACCATACTTAAAATGATAGGTGACATCTCTCTTCTGGGATAGTCAAAAACAAACAAGTGAGTTTAAAATTTGTCTCAGGAAGCTAAAAGAAAATTTGTTTTTCTTAGCTGTATAATTTCTACTTAGCTATAATAAGTATTAATAATAATACCATAATGTTCTCTTGCAGTTGCCTTAGAGCAATTTCAAATTAGTTAGTAAACTTTGCAGTAAGTAATTCTGGTATATTTTGAGTTCTCTTATTTTATTAAAAAATAACTCCAAATATAAGTGGCAGAGGTGTCAGAGTGGCTGCAAATGAGGGATTTTAATCCCTCATCTACGTTCTTTATATTTAAAATTTAACGATTGGTTACAAAGAAGCCCGCAACTTTCAAATATTTTTCTGTAGTTAGGAAGATGTGTTAAGCCTTTCTATTTATTTCAATACATAATATTTTTCATAAATAGCTTTGTCTACAATCACTGTCTGTGTGCTGTTTATATTTGTGAGTAAGTATCTGAAGGGGCTGCCTCAGTTGCCCATCACACACGTCTTCCTTCTTTCTCACAATCCCCCACCATGCAAAGTGAAGCATGTTTCAGTTCAGTTCAGTTCAGTTCAGTTCAGTAGCTCAGTTGTGTCTGACTCCTTGCGACCCCATGCAAAGTCAGTTTATTATTATTAGTCATTTAATATTAGTCTATTTAATTATATTTCTATTTAAGTATATTTAATTATATTTTGATTTTAGTTGCTAAGTCCTGTTCAACTCTATGGGACACCAGGAACTGTAATCCACCATGCTTCTCTGTCCATGAGATTTCCCAAGCAAGAATACTGGAGTGGGTTGCTGTTTCTCTTTCCAGGAAATGTTCCCAACCCAGGGACTGAGCCTGGGTCTCCTGAATTGCAGGTAGTCTCCTCCACTGCAGGTGGTTTTCTTTACCGAGTTGCTAGGAAAGCCCTCTATTTAAATTATAATATAAATATTAATATTTAATAAAACATAGTCCCATAGTTTATGTTAAAAGTAACAGCACACATATCTTTTGAGGTATTCATATCAGTATTGCTTTATGTTAACATGAATACTCAGAAGTTGGTTGTATTCTGGATTGAAAAAGTAGACTCAGATCTTGTTCATTTGTCAAAAAAAAGTGGGTATTCTAAAAGTCCAATTGTATGGTTGCTCTCAAATGATTGGAAAACATAAAAGAGCAATGTAGACTACAAAATTATATACATATTTTTAAAAGCTGCGAATGGAAATTAGCTGTTTTTTGGCAGGGTGGTAGGTGGGAGAGATTTTAATCATTACTCATCCCATTTTGCAGCAACTGTATCTCATCAGGTCCAAGATGCTGTTGATTGTAAGATGCACCCAAATTCAGTGATATTAAAGTAGTGTCATCCCTTGGTATCCTAGGAGATTGGTTCCAGGACCCCCTTGCAGATACCCAGGTTCTCAGATCTTTAAATAACATGTATAAAATGATGTAGTATTTGCATATACCCAGTGCACATGCGCCTATATACTTTAAGTCATCTCTAGATTAACTGCTGTGTTCATAGTTGCACACTGCATGTGCTGCAGTATGCACAGAAAATTCAAGTTTTGCTTTTTGGAACATTCTGGAATTTTTTTCCAATATTTTCAATCTATAGCTTGGATGACTGGATGCAGAACCCATAGATACTGAGGGATGACTGTATGATGAAATGTGGTAAATAAAAATTTTCTGTGCCCCAGGGCTGCTGGAGAACACTCTTCCTTGTAAAGTAAAAGTCATCATGTGCTTGCTCTACATTATCCCCTTTCAATTTTATGATAAATTATTTTGATGTTTTAAATATAAATTGACACCAACAAACATTAAGATGACCTTGTAGTATGTGTCTAGAGTATTCCAGTGAGGTCTAGTGATTCTGACAAAGGCAATGAGAATATAGCAGTCTAATCTAGGGTTATAGAATGTTTATAATTGAAACTGGACTGGTCAGATATAACATGATCTTTCATCTACAATATCCCCAAGAAATACCTCTTCTATTTTTAAAACTCTCTCGGGTTGAATTATAAAGATTTGTATCAGGAGAGCTACTTTAAGGGTCAACTAAATGTAAAGAACTGCAGAGAATTAATATGAATAAAAGGTGCCACAAATTTGGAGATACCTTTCTGGTGACTAAAGTTGCTCATTATATAGGAAACTATTTTTATTTACTACCCAGTTCCTTTGCTCAGTTCCTAGCTTAAACCTATTTTTTCTGTGGTTTGTAGAGCTGGAAACTCATAATGCTGCAGGGAAGAGAACAAGCCTGGCTGAATCTCAGGGTTGCCAACTCCTTTTATTTTTCTATTATCTTTTAATTATTGTTATTATTTTAGTATATAAGTTTCAGATGTGCAACATTTACTATTTGACATCTGTGTACTCTACAAAGTGATCACTGCCACAGGTCTAATTACCATCCATTACCATATAGTTGAGCTCCTTCACCAGTTTCACCCACCCTGCAACTCTCTTCCTCTCTGGTAACCACTAATCTGATATCTGTATCTCTGAGTTTGTTTTAATTTTGTTTGTTTTAATTTTTAGATTCCATATGAGTGAAATCATACAGCATTTGTGTTTCTCTGATTTATTTCACTTAAAATAATACCTTCAAGGTCCATTCATGTTTTGCAAATGAGAGGATTTAATTCTTTTTTATGACTGAGTAGTATTCCACTGTGTTATATACCACATTTGCCAACTCCTCTTTTTTAAATGAGTGTGAACCCAACTCTAGTATAAGACCATCTTTGATGAAGCCAATAGAAGCCCTGATATTCATTTTCTTGCCACATCAGTTCAGTTCAGTTGCTTAGTTGTGTCCAACTCTTTGTGACTCCATGGACTGCAGCATGCCAGGCCTCCCTGTCCATCACCAACTCCTGGATTTCACCCACACTCATGTCCATTGAGTCAGTGATGCCATCCAACCATCTCATCCTCTGTCGTCCCCTTCTTCTCCTGCCCTCAATCATTCCCAGCATCAGGGTCTTTTCCAATTAATCAGTTCTTCGCATCAGGTAGCCAAAGTATTGGAGTTTCACCTTCAATGTAAGTCCTTCCAGTGAACACCCAGGACTGATCTCCTTTAGGATAGACTGGTTGGATCTCCTTGCAGTCCAAGGAACTCTCAAGAATCTTCTCCAACACCACAGTTCAAAAGCATCAGTTCTTCAGCATTCAGTTCTCCTTATAGTCCAACTCTCACATCCATACATGACTACTAGAAAAACCATAGCCTTGACTAGATGAACCTTTGTTAGCAAAGTAATGTCTCTGCTTTTTAATATGCTGTCTAAGTTGGTCATAACTTTCCTTCCAAGGAGTAAGTGTCTTTTAATTTCATGGCTGCAGTCACCATCTGCAGTGATTTTGGAGTCCCCCAAGATAAAGCCAGCCACTGTTTCCCCATCTATTTCCCATGAAGTGATGGGACCGGATGCCATGATCTTTGTTTTCTGAATGTTGAGCTTTAAGCCAACTTTTTCACTCTCCTCTTTCACTTTCATCAAGAGGCTCTTTAGTTCTTCTTCAGTTTCTGCCATAAGGATGGTGTCATCTGCATATCTGAGGTTATTGATATTTCTCCTGGCAATCTTGATTCCAGCTTGTGCTTCTTCCAGCCCAGCGTTTCTCATGATGTACTCTGCATATAAGTTAAATAAGCAGGGTGACAATATACAGCCTTGACGTACTCCTTTTCCTATTTGGAACCAGTCTGTTGTTCCATGTTCATTTCTAACTGTTGCTTCCTAACCTGCATACAGATTTCTCAAGAGGCAGGTCAGGTGGTCTGGTATTCCCATCTCTTTCAGAATTTTCCAGTTTATTGTGATCCACACAGGCAAAGGCTTTGGCATAGTCAATGAAGCAGAAATAGATGTTTTTCTGGAACTCTCTTGCTTTTTCGATGATCCATCAGATGTTGGCAATTTGATCTCTGGTTCCTCTGCCTTTTCTAAAGCCAGCTTGAACATCTGGAAATTCATGGTTCATATATTGCTTAAGGCTGGCTTGGAGAATTTTAAGCATGACTTTGCTAGTGTGTGAGATGAGTGCAATTGTGTGGTAGTTTGAGGATTCTTTGGCATTGCCTTTCTTTGGGATTGGAATGAAAACTGACCTTTTCCAGTCCTGTGGCCACTGCTGAGTTTTCCTAATTTGCTGGCATATTGAGTGCAGCACTTTCACAGCATCATCTTTCAGGATTTGAAAATAGCTCAACTGGAATTCCATCACCTCCACTAGCTTTGTTCTCAGTGATACTTCCTAAGGCCCACTTGACTTCATATTCCAGGATGTCTGGCTCTAGGTGAGTGAGCAAACCATTGTGATTATCTGGGTCATGAAGATCTTTTTTGTACAGTTCTTCTGTATATTCTTGCCATCTCTTCTTAATATCTTATGCTTCTGTTAGGTCCATACCATTTCTGTCTGTTATTGAGCCCATCTTTGCATGAACTGTTCCCTTGGTATCTCTAATTTACTTGAAGAGATCTGTAGTCTTTCCCATTCTATTATTTTCCTCTATTTCTTTGCACTGACCACTGAGGATGGCTTTCTTCTCTCTCCTTACTAGTCTTTGTAATTCTGCATTCAAAAGAAGAACTTCTCTTCTTTTCACAGCTATTTGTAAGGCCTCCTCAGACAGCCATTTTGCTTTTTTGCATTCCTTTTTCTTGGGGATGGTCTTGCTCCCTATCTCCTGTACAGTGTCACAAATCCCATCCATAGTTTCTCAGGCACTCTATCAGATCTAGTCCCTTAAATCTATTTCTCACTTCCACTGTATAATCATAAGGGATTTGATTTAGGTCATACCTGAATGGTCTAGTGGTTTTCCCTACTTTCTTCAATTTAAGTCTGAATTTGGCAATAAGGAGTTCATGATCGGAGCCACAGTCAGCTCCCGGTCTTGTTTTTGCTGACTGTGTAGAGCGTCTCCATTTTTGGCTGCAAAGAATATGATCAATCTGATTTTGGTGTTGGCCATCTGGTGATGTCCATGTGTAGAGTCTTCTCTTGTGTTTTTGGAAGAGGGTGTTTGCTATGACCAGTGAATTCTCTTGGCAAAACTCTATTAGCTTTTGCCCTGCTTAATTCTGTACTCCAAGGCCAAATTTACTTGTTATACTCCAGGTTTTTCTTGACCTCCTACTTTTGCATTCCAAACCCCTATAATGAAAAGGACATCTTTTTTGGGTGTTAGTTCTAAAAGGTCTTGTAGGTCTTCATAGAACCGTTCCACTTCAGCTTCTTCAGCGTTACTGGTCGGGGCATAGACTTGGATTACCGTGAATTTGAATGGTTTGCCTTGGAAATGAACAGAGATCATTCTGTTGTTTTTGAGATTTCATCCAAGTACTGCATTTCAGACTCTTTTGTTGACCATCATGGCTACTCAATTTCTTCTAAGGGATTCCTGCCCACAGTAGTAGGTATAATGGTCATCTGAGTTAAATTCACCCATTCCAGTCCATTTTATTTTTTTTTTATTTTTTTTAAAAGGGAAATACTTTTATTTTTTATTTTTTGTAATTAATTTATTTTTTATTGGAGGCAAATTATTTTACAATATTATATTGGTTGGTTTTGCCATACATTGATATGAATTTGCCCCGGGTTTACATAAGTTCCCCCTCCTGAACCCCCCTCCTACCTCCCTCCTCCCTTTATCCTCCCTCTGGGTCATCCCCGCATGCCAGCCCCGAGCATCCTATAACATGCATTGACCCTGAACTAGTGATTCGTTTCACATATGACAACATACGTGTTTCAATGCCATTCTCCCAAATCATCCCACCCTCACCCTCTCCCATAGAGTCCCCAAAACTGTTCTATAGATCTGTGTCTCTTTTGCTGTCTCGTATACAGGGTTATCATTTGCATCTTTCTAAATTACATATATATGTGTTAGTATACTGTATTGGTGTTTTTCTTTCTGGCTTACTTCACTCTGTATAATAGGCTCCAGTTTCATCCACCTCATTAGAACTGATTCAAATGTATTCTTTTTAATGGCTGAATAATACTCCATTGTGTATATGTACCAAAGCTTTCTTATCCATTCGTCTGCAGATGGACATCTAGGTTGCTTCCATGTCCTGGCTATTACAAACAGTGCTGCAATGAACATTGGAGTACACGTATCTCTTTCAATTCTGGTTTCCTCGGTGTGTATGCCCAGGAGTGCGATTGCTGGATCATATGGCAGCTCTATTTCCAATTTTTTGAGGAATCTCCACACTGTTCTCCATAGTGGCTGTACTAGTTTGCATTCCCACCAACAGTGTAAGAGGGTTCCTTTCTCTCCACATCCTCTCCAGCATTTATTGCATGTAGACTTTTGCATAGCAGCCATTCTGACTGGTGTGAAATGGTATCTCATTGTGGTTTTGATTTGCATCTCTCTGATTATGAGGGATGTTGAGCATTTTTTCATGTGTTTGTTAGCCATCTTTATGTCTTCTTTGGAGAAATGTCTGTTTAGTTCTTTGGCCCATTTTTTGATTGGGCCATTTATTTTTCTGGAATTGAGCTGCAGGAGCTGCTTGTATAATTTGGAGATTAATCCTTTATCCGTTGCTTCATTTGCTATTATTTTCTCCCATTCTGAATGCTGTCTTTTCACCTTACTTATAGTTTCCTTTGCTGTGCAGAAGCTTTTAATTTTAATTAGGTCCCATTTGTTTATTTTTGCTTTTATTTCCAATATTCTGGGAGGTGGGTCTTGGAGGATCCTGCTGTGATTTATGTCAGTCCAGTCCATTTTAGTTTGCTGATTCCTAGAATGTCCCTGTTCACTCTTGCCATCTCCTGTTTGACTATTTAGAATTTGCCTTGATTCATGGACCTAACATTCCAGGTTCCTATGCAATATTGCTCTTTATAGCATTGGACCTTTATTCTATCACCAATCACATCCACAACTGGGTGTTGTTTTTGCTTTGGCTCCGTCCCTTTATTTTTTCTGGTGTTATTTCTCCACTGATCTCAAGTAGCATATTGGGCACCTAACTGACCTGGGGAGTTCATCTTTCAGTGTCCTATCTTTTGACTTTTCATACTTTTCATGGGGTTCTCAAGGGAAGTATATTGAAGCTGTTTTCCATTCCCTTTCCAGTGGACCACATTTTTGTCAGAACTCTCCACCATGACCCATCTGTCTTGGATGGCCCTAGACGGCATGACTTAGTTTCATTGAGTTAGACAAGGCTGTGGTCTCTGTGATCAGACTGACTAGTTTTCTGTGATTGTGGTTTCAGTCTGTCTGACCTTTGATGCCCTCTCTGAGAGCCTACTGTCTTAATGGGCTTTCTTTTACCTTGGACATGGGGTATCTCTTCACGGCTGTTCCAGGAAAGCACAGCTCCTGCTCCTGACCTTGGACGTGGGGTATCTCCTTTCAGCCAAATAGATTGACACTAGCCACTAAGACAAGAGGGTTAATGAAGATGCTTCTGGAATAAAGACAAAGCAAGGAGATCCAACCAGTCCATTCTAAAGGAGATCAATCCTGGGTGTTCATTGGAAGGACTGATGCTAAAGCTGAAACTGCAATACTCTGGCCACCTCATGCGACGAGTTGACTCACTGGAAAAGACTTTGATGCTGGGAAAGGTTGGGGGCGGGAGGAGAAGGGGACGACGGAGAATGAGATGGCTGGATGGCATCACCGACTCTGTGGACATGAGTTTGAGTGAACTCCGGGAGTTGGTGATGGACAGGGAGGCCTGGCGTGCTGTGATTCATGGGGTCGCAGAGAGTTGGACACGACTGAGCGACTGAACTGAACTGAACTGAACTGAGGGAGAAGGAAATGTCAATGGCAACCCACTTCAGTGTTCTTGCCTGGAGAATCCCAGGGACTGGGGAGCCTGGTGGGCTTCCGTCTATGGGGTCACACAGAGTTGGACGTGTTTGAAGTGACTTAGCAGCAGCAGCAGCAGCAGATATGCCAAGGAGTGGGAGAAATGTGGATTATTTGGGACTGGAGTGATATAGGTTTGTTTTCTGGTGTTATGGGCCAGGGATAGTTGAGGGGCAGCTCCAGGTAGGGCTTAAAACACTTTCCATTTTAATCAGCTTTCTAGGATACTTTGCAATAGAAGGTTTAGCGCTGACTCCTGCCATAGCTATATATCTTGTGCCTTTCCAGAGGGTAAGATTCATACAAACCACAAAGAAAGATGACAAGTACATCTGTAATTATTCACATACACTAGAGCGGCTGGTGCATCTGTTATTAGACTGCTTTCATGTTAAATTTTTCATTATTACGACATTTCAGTTTGGCATTTTAAAATTTCATCTTTGTCCCTTTTCATCTGTTACATTTTGGTGACTCAGATATCCCACATCAGAGCTGTGTTAGGCACAAGGGAGAAAAAAAAGACATAGTCACTGTCCTCAAGGGTCCCACAGACTGGGACAGAGAGGAAAGCTCAGCCCAGAGAGGGAAGAAAGTAGCCCAGCTAGCCAAGAGAATTCTCCTTGTTAATAAGACACAAAGCAAAACCCTGCCTCAGGAAGATTAGGGTTCCATTGATTCTCTAAGGTAGCTTGCAAGGCTCGGAAGTTCTGCGATACACTCAGGTGATACTAGCTGTTTGTGTTTCCAGGGGTGTGTTCAGAGCCTCAGATTAAAAGAGTTTTCTTTACTATCTCCCCATAGAGAACAGAATTGTCATTTGGAAATCAGCAACTGCAGGCAGGACAGCCATCTGCTGTATAGAAAGAACCAAAGAGATTTCTGTGAATTGAATTAGGAATCCCCACTCCCCTCATCAGTACTGTGTGGTGATTTAAAAAGAGGGAGCCTGTGAGCTCAGAGAGGAAACTGTCTGATATGGGAATCTATGTAGGACTGTCTACTGGTGTTTGAACTTTCTGGTAAATAAGTTGCCAATGCCTTGATTTATTGTTATCCTTTTTATCTTGACTACTTTGTCAAAATGCCATTAGAAGTTCTGCTTTATATCTGGGGGAACCTTTTGTAAGAAAGATGAGATTTCAAGGCAGGATATAAAGCCTTACATAGGTCATTTGGATTTCTTGACTTGTTTATGTCCATTTGCTTTTAGACAGAATTTGCAGAAATAAAATCTGTGTGCAAAACATACACACATACTATCACAGTCATTCAGGTATAAGTTAACATCTGCCACCAGTGTTGGTCCAAGCATGCCATATTAACTGAAAACGGCTGTGACTCATGGGGTCGCAAAGAGTCAGACACAACTGAGCGACTGAACTGAACTGAACTGAACTGATGCAGTTATAGGGCTTCCCTGGTGGCTCAGTGGTAAAGAAGCCTCCTGCCAATGCAGGAGACACAGGTTTGATCCTTGGGTCAGGAAGATTCCCTAGAGAAGGAAATGGTAACCCACTCCAGTATTCTTGCCTGGGAAATCCCATGGAGAGAGGAACCTGGCGGGCTACAGTCCATGGCGTCACAAAAAGTCAGACACAACTTTGTGACTGAGCACACATGTGCAGTTTTAATTTTTAATTTTTCAGTGGTGAGTCAGGTTATGTTCCACTTCTCTTTCCTTTTAACTGCAATTTCAAATAAATCAGGTAAGGGGTTGAGTTGCGGAGAGAAAGGAGTATGAAGAGCAAGAAGGAATCAGGTACTTTAGCACTCAGAAAGACAATACAAGTGTTATGTTTAGTTTCCCCTGCTCTAAAATAGCACTGTTAATTTTTTCATTTGGTGAATTTTCACACAAGTGCTAATCACACGTTTCTATAAATTATATTAATTTAACTTATTTCCCTAAATGTTGTTCTGCAGTGTGTAGCACGGATGTTCTCAGATTCTTGGCTGTGTAAGCTTGTTGCAATTGGAAGCTGAACAGAAATATCTGAAAGGCATTATTTGGATTACAGATGCAGGAGCATCTGATCTCACCTTTTGCTGGGGTTCCTAAATCACAACTGTTCTTTGCCTTTGCAGTCAATCTGCATGTCCTGTCCCTGTCTTTGACATTGTCCCCTGGTTGCTTTTTTGAAGAAAGCACTGTCATCTACAAGTTAAAGGGACAGTAAATTTTGGTAATTGTGTTTAATAGTTTAGTTTGTAGTAGAATGACTTCTTCAAACTTAAAAAACAAAGGAGATTGGTATAGACTATAATGTCCCCTTTCTTGTCCCTAAAAAGTAATACTTATATCAAAAATAACTGTTTTTTTTTCCTTCGCAGAGTATGATTTCATCCATTGTAAATAGCACATATTATGCCAACGTGTCAGCAACCAAGTGCCAGGAGTTTGGGAGATGGTATAAAAAGTACAAGAAGATTAAAGGTAAATTGGCTTATATTTTTGAAGCTGATTTTCAGTTTTTTAGGTCAAGGAATTGTTGACTCTTGGGAATTTATGCTGATTTAGATATAACTTTTTAATAAAAAATTTATATAATTTTTTCTAAAGGTAGGATATTTTTTTAATTGAAGTATAGTTGATTTACAATATTGTGTTAGTTTCAGGTGTACAGCAAAGTGATTCAGTTTTTTTTCCCAGATTCTTTTCCATTTTAGGTTATTAGAAAAAAAGATATTGAATATAGTTCCCTGGACTATACAGTAAATCTGTTATTTATTTTATATATAGTGGTGTCTCTCTGTTAATTCCATGCTCCTAATTTATCTCCCCTTCCCCCTTCGCCAACCATAAGTTTATTTTCTAAGTCTATGTTTTGTAAATAAGTTCATTTGTATTTTTATTATCTTTTTAGATTCAACAAAAAAATAAATGAGATCATATAATATTTGTTTTTCTCTGTCTGACTTCACTTAGTGTGGTGATCTCTAGGTCCATCCATGTTGCTGCAAATGGCAATATTTTATTCTTTTTCTGTGACTGAGTAATAATATTCTGTTGTATATAAATATCATATCTTTATCTGTTCATTCATTAATGGACACTTAGGTTGCTTCCTTGTCTTGGCTGTTGTGAATAGTGCTGCTATGAGCATTGGGGTACAAGATAGGATTCTCTTAATATTTTCATTAAGAGATCCAAATTGGCTCCCTTAAAACTAACATGGCATTAAAACTAAATTCTTAGCATAATGTATGAAGTTTATAGTTTTCATAAGAGATGCATGTGAAGGCTGAAATCTTTAAAAATATTTTGAAGTGGTATGTTTTAGATAGGCATGTCTATTTTAAAAACTCAATCAATAAATCATTTTCATTAATTTACTAATGTAATTTAAAAGCAATCATTCTAGGTTAAATTAGCACTTATAGTTTAAGTACAAATTAACAAACTGAAATGAATGTGTGGTATCAGGAAATCTTTGATCAGAAGTGGAGTTTTGATGTTGTGTTTATTTGAAGACAATTCCAAAATAATGGTTAAAGCAAAGGGGCTCTTTAACTCTACCAAGAATCAGTTTCCTCATCTGAAATTGGGAAGTAATAAAAGTAAGTCGCCAACTAGCTACAAGGACTAAATACCTTAATACCGGCACAAAGTAATCTCTTAATCATTGTTACAGTATTTTAGTTGTTGTTTATTAATAGTGGTAGTTCTACTAGCAGTCATATATTATATATGGAATTATATCTGGTACTGAATATACCGTTCTCTTATCATAAATATAATAAATGGCATACTATTTAGGCCATCCAGCCCTTTGCAATCATTTTTGGCCTTTGCAAATTTGTCAATGTTGGAAAAATTCTATTCTTCTCACCCCAATTCAAAGGCTGCTGCTGCTGCTAAGTCACTTCAGTCGTGTCCGACTCTGTGTGACCCCAGAGACGGAAGCCCACCAAGCTCCCCCATCCCTGGAATTCTCCAGGCAAGAACACTGGAGTGGGTTGCCATTTCCTTCTCCAATGTGTGAAAGTGAAAAGCGAAAGTGAAGTCGCTCAGTCTTGTCCGACCCTTAGCGACCCCATGGACTGCAGCCTACCAGGCTTCTCCATCCATGGGATTTTCCAGGCAAGAGTACTGGAGTGGCTTGCCATTGCCTTCTCCGATTCAAAGGCTAATCAATTCAAATGCTGCCAGTCCCTGAGGAAATTGGGGGAATTTGGGGGAACAGAACAGATTGGTGTTTGAGGGTCCTTCTAGTCCATATTTTGCGTGATTATGACATCATCCATTGTGCTTTATTTGGGTATTCAGAGCCTTGCTAGTGGTTTACTGCCCTGTGGAGAGGGTTAAATGACAATTTATGGTGGACAGGTAAAAGTAAAGGAAGAATTTGTTTGTTTTTATTACCCTGCAAGTTTTCTCTAGGGAAACAGTATCAAAGTAATGCCTCTTGGCTGTTTTTGGGAGTTTGTTTACAAGGTTACCTTTTGAAGAAATGAACTTTATTTGCATTGGTGGCACATTTCTGATTTCAAAGGAATGAGAGCATTTTATGCTGAATATATAATTTGTAAGGAAAGTCAAGAGGTTGAACTACCCAGTAGAAATTAAGTTCACTGAAAATTCAATTAAGATTCATTCCTTTTCAACATATTCTAAAATTCTTTAGACTTTCTAGTTTCTGGTTAGCGGACTTGCTTTAGAATGTTACTAATATTAACTCTTGTACAGGATAAGATGAATAACTCCTCATTCTAAGACATGATTGTGTAGTTCGGAAGTGTTTCTTTTCTGTAAGTGTTGTCTCCAAGTTTTTCCTTTAAAATCAGGTTGTTAAAGTGTTTGAACAATATCCTCTTTGGCTAAAAAATCAAAAGAATCATACCGCTTCAAGGTCATTTGTTAGATCTCATTTACTTGCTATTATAAGAGAAAGGAAGAGAATGTACGTACTCTTTTAATAGTCTGGAGTATAATTCTAAATTCAGAAAGACTGGAAATTTCACTGTAGTGTTCTCAGAATTGCCACTGCAGAATCTGTGTGTGTGTGCGTGTGTGTGTGTGGTATGTGTGTATGTCTGTTCACATACACATTAACACTTAAGTCTTCTACTTTTCTCCTTTCTTTCTTAGAGATTCAGTTCTTCAAGCTCCATTTTTTCCTTCCAGATAGTAAATGCACAGTTAATTCTTTAAGTGCCATAAAAGCAGACTGAGACCTTGATTTCAGGAGGTCAAGGATCCACACCTGGAGAGGCGGCCAGACACTATGTACACATACTATTCAAAGAGATGGCGCTAGTCATTGCTGTTGAAAAGTGTGTGTGTGCATGTGTGTGTGTCAGTAGGAGGAGTAAAGGGAAGGTTAAGGTATGTGTGAAGTAAACACAAGCTGCCGTAAAACAGTTCAAGTGGTGTTGATTCATCAACCAAGGGAGTGGGAGGAAAAACAAAGAATTCATGACAGGTAGGATGGTGTGCAGAAAATAAACACTCCAGAGAAGTGCATTTTATTAACCTTCAACCTTCAGAGAAAAGGAAGTGTTGGACCTATACAAAAACATTTTCACTGATAGAAGCTTTATGCTATGAATAGATGTCACTGTGGGGGTTCCTATCTAGTAGAATCCATTACTCATGAGAAAGCAGTGATTTTGTTTGTGACATTTCTATTTGTGTCCATCCATTTTCAAAATGAAAAAACAAAACAAACAAAAAAAACACCTGGAATTTCAAGCCTGGAAATAAAGTAGCAAAACCAGAATTCTAGCTGAGACTCTTCCTGTGCGCTTAGTAGCTCAGTCATGTCTGACTCTTTTGTGACCCCATGGACTGTAGCCCGCCATGCTCCTCTGTCCATGGAGATTCTCCAGGCAAGAATACTGGAGTGGTTTGCCATGCCCTCCTCTTCCTCAGAATCCAGAAATCAGTGTTCTCTGTCTTTTATTGTCTCCCCACCCCTACCTTGTTTCCATCCCATAATTACCAGCTTACATGTATCATTGCTGATACTCAGTGTAGAAGAAAATCTGAAGCTAACTTACTGATGGCTCAAACTAAATGCACTCTACATTGTTAAATATGTTTCCTATTATCTTCTAATGTCTGTTTTAATAAAACAGTGGGAACTAAATGGTTGCTTCTTAATCAAAACCATGATTTCCTAAACATAAGCTATGTGATTCTGTTACAAATTGCCACATATAGATCTTGTAGGTCAAAAATTTTTTTTCTTCTCATAGAAGTAAATAAACAGTAAAATAATTATATACTTTGAAAGATCAAAGTAAATATGACTAAAACCTGGCAAAAATAAAAGTCTACTGAAAGGATTTGAAAAAAAAAAGATCAGATTCCAAATTCTATAGTTAATGCTTAAATAAATATGAGAAAAGTGAATAATCAATAATTTGATATCATTAAAAACAGATGTGAAGACTATATACAAATAGAATTGTCTAAATTTTGAAGTAAACATTTTAATGTGCATTTTTTGAATTTGTTGTTATTATAGCTAAACGTTTACACTTACTCTTTAAAACGTCCTAAGTTGGTTTGGCTTAGCATGTTAACTTTATTTTCCTCAGTGATCATAGCAAAGCACATTCTGTTTACCTTTTTCCTTTAATTTCAAAGACAATCATAGTTGACACAGACATATTTGAGTTAACATTAGTGTTAATTTAGGATAGATGGGGAGACAGTTTGTATACTATGGTTTTAAAGATCAGAACTATGAACCTACTTCCCAGGAGTTTTTGATATTGAAGAAAATGAAGTGGGTGAATGGCATAGTTGGTTGGTTTAGATGGCATTTTTTTATTGCTGTTCATCTCATACTATAATTGCTTCTGGCCTAGTTTCTACAATGTAGAGCTCATATAAACTCCCAGGTTTAAGGGAAAAAAAAGTATACTATGAGGAAAATCAAAGCAAAACAAAAAGAGCAATATTAACAGTTGTTTATGTAGGAATCTTAGTGTTGGACACAAGATTAATCCACAGGGACCTAGAAGCATTCATGCTATTAATTATTTTCAAGAATTTTAGGGGTTGTATGAGATTTACGTATGAATTTTTCTTTCATGAGTGCTACACATTTTATTAAAACACTTAACTTTTTAACCTAAGTCATCTTATGTATTAAATCTATTTAGGCATAAACTTGCCCCATCATTCTTGTGAAGCTAAGTGGCAATTATGTGCAATACTATTAGAAATTATGTTATTCTGGCAATCTGTGTTCACAGGGGAGCTTATAAGAATAAGAAAGTACGTTAACAAAGAATGGATGATATATTTTAAATATTCCCTAATTAAAAACTAATAAGTTAAAAGAAAATAACTTTATATTTAAAATGTTTTCCATCTGGCACCAAAAGCAAAGTGAACTATCGTTTTTGGTCAGGTCAATCTCAAGTATTTAATAATATGTCACTAGAATTAAGGGGTCATTGAAAGTTTACACAAATCTAGTGGATCTCACAAAATTGTTTGTGTCATAAAATAATACCACTAGAATGAGCAGACCTAACCAAACCCCATACTTTGGCCAGAAAGCAAAATTATCCCCATCACTTTCCTTTTCTCAATCATTGCTCAAGAACCTCTGATTGCTAGTTGTCTTAATTTTATTTGTTTATTTGAGCTTATTTTGCAAAATATTAAAAAGCTGGGAGAAATGAGGATTTTTAAAAACCAGTGTTACTTCCTCAAGGCTGGTTTATTCTAGTAATCAGTATTTTATCTGACCCTGTCTGATCTAGTCTTGCAAGATCAAACGTCCAGGCCAGCAAGCAGACAGTAAACAAAGCCCGTGAAGGGTTTCAGTAAACACAAAGATTAGATGTTGAATGAAAATTAAACTCCTTGAACTAGTCCTCTGTACTAAAGTGGTTAAGTGGGTTGTGATTAAAAGAAATAAGTAATTATGATCATTATAGCTGAAATGATATAATGTTACCACATTTAAAGCACCTCTTGTACCCAAAAATGATTGTGTCATTTACAAAGTGGCGCCTCGAAGTTGAATAGAGAAATGAGTGTCCTCTGACCTGGTTCCACAAGGCAGTCCTTGCTTAGCCTTGGTGGTCAGGACAATGCCTTTAATCAACTGCCGGTACTTCTCCCTCTGCTGTTGTTTAGCTCTGATGAGGTCAAAGTAACTTAACTTTCGTCTACCTAATTCTTCTGAGTCATGAAAGAAATTTGCTTTCAGTTTTGAATTTGAATTAAGGTGTTTGGCAAGGAAGTTTGTCTGCCCTCTGCCTATAGTGTACCTTGCGTAAAATAATGACAACATCAAATCCTTGAATTTTATGTGAATGTTAGATTCATTAAAATAGAAGCATCACTTCCGCAAATAAGCACTTTCCATCTTACTAGTTTTCCAACATTTGAAAGAGCCTTGTACATTTACACTGGTAATCACTGATGTGCATTCATTTATCACCTTACCCTTGCTGACCTTCGGATCAGGAGCTTATTGGTAGTATCACTAAGTGGAAGAAGGGCATGTGGGAAATGCCATGGATCCTAACCTCAGATGTGGACTCATTTCTTAACTGGATTTTAAGAAGCTTATTCTAGCTGTACTGGTAACTGTTTCTTTAGCCCAGAAGTATTTATTCATAAATGTTTAAAGAACAAAAACAATCATTTGTCAACAATGTGGTTTGTAGATGAAACAAACTTGCTATCTTCTCATACTACTTATAAGCCATTTGGGTAGTAGCCACCACTGATGGCTCAGACGGTAAAGAATCCTGTTTCAATGTGGGAGACCTGGGTTTGATCCCTGGTTTGGGAAGATCTCCTGGAGGAGCGCATGGCAACCCACTCCAGTATTCTTGCCTGGAGAATTCTGTGGACAGGGGAGTCCATGGGGTTGCAAAGAGTTGGACACGACTGAGTAACTAAGCATAAGTACAGCATAAGCCATTTAAAAACTTGAGTTAAAAAAGAATGGAAAGGCAAAAAGGACCTACTTTTCTAATCTCTTCATTTTTTCACCCATGCATCTATCCATTACAGTTTGAAAGAATTATAAGACATGGTTTCTGGTTTTAAAAAGCTTATATTCTCTATGAAATAATTAATAACATAATATCTTTTATTATCATTCAGAAAGCAGTCATCTACATGGCAGAATTTTAGGTAGGGATCATTATATAGTCCTCCTTTGCAAGAAAGTTAAAGTCACAATTAGATGATTAATTTTGATTAAATGTTTAGTGAATGTCTCTAATATAGCCCGTATTCAGTGCTAGAAGCAGAGAGACATTCAGAATTGTGTTGCCTCATCCTAGCAGGGAGGAGACCTTATAAGTGTATCTGGCAAATATATATCAGTGATATAAACTAGTGCAGTGGTAACACAGAAGAAGGTCTATAAATTATATCTGCTGGGTGTCAGGTTTGGTTGGGAGTAAGGGATAATTAAAAAAGAAGTAGCACATGAGTTAAACCTTAGGACAAACAGAGCTTTTCTCCGAGAGGACAAGGAGAAGGAAGAACCTTTCAGGAAGCTGCAAGTTCATCAGTGTAAGTGCAGAGGTGCAGAAGAGCATAATATTTAGGGAATTTCGGGTGGTTGTCCAGTGTGTCTGTCATGATACTGTGAATATAACATGCCCAGAATGGCTAAGATTTTTGCTTGGTGAAAAGGAAAGGATAGAGCATGGCTGAATGTGGGACCGACAGTGGCACCAAACATTGGTGAAAGAGCAAAAATGTTTGGGACTTGGCTGTGAGAAGTTTTTGTGTTATAGTAATGCAAAATAAAGTTGGAAAGCTAGTGAACACATCTTAGGGCGCTCTGAAAAGCCCAGTTGAGACATTCTGAGAATCATTGAAAGTTTTTCAGCAATGAAGTGAAATAATGATAATGACAGTTTAAAAAAAATCTCCTGGAAGCCATCTGAAACCATTGTGTGGATGTGAGTGTGTATGGCAGGAGGGGAGGCAAATGAGAGGAGGAGGGGTGGTGTGCATACTCTGGAGAATACAGGCAAGCGAGAATCTACTTCAGTAATTCATGGAAGTGAAGACGGTGAGGGAGGTGGGGCTTTGGCTTTGGTGGCAGGAATGGGAAAGAGAGAGGTGACTGATGCAATATATGAGTGGGAAGAGAAAGGAAAATCAAAGTAGAGTCCAAGGTTTTGAGCTTAAGTGACTCTTGGATGGTTTTGACAGAAACGTAATGATAAACTGAGAGGAAGTTGCTGGTGCTTCAGAGAGTTGGTGAGAAATACCCACTGGGCTGTTCAAGGTGCGGACAAGCTTACCAAAAGACAGGACTAGAGAATAGATTCTGTAGCCAACTTTTTGGATAAAATAGTTACAATGATACCAAAGGAGGATTCTCTGAAGGAGAAAGTTAGAGCAAGCAGGGATTGGAAGCTTTGAGGCATAAAAGGGCCAGGGGTTAGAAGACATGATTAGAGAGAAAGTGAGGTTTCATGGAAGTCAAGGGAAGATGGGTTACCAGTGGAGAAACGTTGTCAAGGGGGACAGGGGCAAGAGAAGGAGAAGAGGAGATTGGAAGCCCTTGTTGTTTAGTCACTTAGTTGTGTCCAACTCTTTTGTGACGGCCATGGACTGTAGCCCTCCAGGCTTCTCTGTCCATGGCATTCTGCAGGTAAGAGTACTGGAATGAGTTGCCATTTTTTTCTCCAGGAGATCTTTTCAACACAGGGATTGAATTTATGTCTCTTGCATCTCCTGCATTGGCAGGTAGATTCTTTACCATTGAGCTACCTAGGAAGCCCCTGGAGCTGTTAGCTTTGGCAAAAAAGGGACCATAATAACCTTGGAGGAAGCTATTTCCTTGTCATGTGAAAACATAGAGAAGTTTTATACATCAGAGATGGAAGGTTATAAGGAAGTGAGGGCGCAGATAGTGACTGAGTGATGAAAGGGTGTAAGAGCAGCTAACTGCAACATCAGGCCTGAGGGCGGCACATACTTGCACCCCCTCCCTGGTGCTCAGGAGAAAGGATGGAGCCAGAGGAGGCCGCTGTGTCCTGACTGTCTAGCAGTGAGGGAGAGAATGGTTGGGATGGGGCTAGGTGGGCAACTCTGAAATAGGCTCTGCACCAAATATGTTTGGGAAACAGAGGAACAAGGAGTTGAGTTGGGATGATGTGGTTAAAGGTTGTGCTTCTGGTCTCTTTAGTTCTTAGCTTTTCCTTTCACAAACTTTAGATTTTTCATAGTTTCAGATTTCCATTAGTCTTGCCAAGAAACAAAAGCTAAAACAAAGATAGATCTGATGGTTCCTGATGAAGATACCACAGAGTTGTGAAATGAGAGCTATTGTGTGCCGACTAGCAAATATCCAGATTTAAAGTCTGTTATGAGTGTGGTGACATCCTCTTATTTTGGGGAAACCAGTAGGTTGAAGTCAAAATTCTCTTGGTCTCTTGACTGATTAAATGAAAATTATTATTTGTGTTTCCTCAGATGATTTACAGAGTTAAAACAGAAAAGCACTTAGATTTGCAAGGTGCTTGAAGCTCTTCAATAGAGAATGCTAGGACCACCAACTGTCTATGGTAGATAGTTGTTTAACTCACTGTTTGTCTGACTGGTTCTTACCCTGTGCAAGAATTTGAGATTATCTGACCTTGAACTTCTGAACTCCTGTAGGAATGGACATAAATCTAGAATCATCTGGAGTACAAGTCAGGCTATGAGTTCTAACATTTGTCCTTTCAAGCTGTCACCTTCTAAGTTCCATGTTAGTAGTAAGTCCGATTCTTGAATAGTCTCCCTATTAGACCAAAAATTCCGTGACAGAACATCTGTAGGACTCATCCATTTTGTTACCTTCTCCAAGCCATGTGAACATAGGACTTTGAATACTGTAGATACTTAATAAATATTAATAGAATTTAATTTAATATAGATGAATTTATTTGAACATAAACACTTAGAACAGTTTTATTTTTGCACATGTTATATTGTGACTAATCTTATTTGCTATTGGGATGTCTCAATTGAGAGAAAAAAGAAAATTTTTCTTGTTTAATTCATATTACAAATATCCTTAGCAAATTAGTTATCAGTTAAACTGATTCTCTTTTTCTGTTAGTTACTTTTTGAGTTAAAGATTTAACAACTGTTAATTAATTCCACTGAAAGAGACAGTAACACCTTTATTAAATAAAAATTAGAGACCATTTATGTAGCCTAAGAAAAACATCCCTTGGAGGTATTTCTAGCTAATTTATTGAATAGTTTACTAAAAATAACAGCCCCAAACATGTTAGTCCTATGAAATCAAAGAGAATGGCCAGTGGAAAAGAATGAATTATGGGTTGATAGTTTCTTTGATTAACATTTCCTTAATAGGTTAAAGTAAAGAATTAATCCACATAGAATACTCCTGAACAATACTGTTGAGTTTCTAAAATGGGATTTTTTTTTTATCATGTGTCAATTTACCCCTGAAATTATGGTTTCAGATTAAAACAAAGAGTGAAAATCAACATATCATTAGATATAGGTAACTTTAACCTATTCAGAAAGCTGTAGGAATGTTTGAAATGACCAGTATTATCAAACTATGATGAAGCATCATTTGACACCAAAAAGGACAATAGTGTTCTGATGCAGTAAAGGTGGACAATGCTCACTTTTTCCATGGAACATAATGGGTCCTATATGACCTTTTATTGTCAAAACACAAAGGTGTTCAGATTCAAGTTGGTTTATGGTAGATTTATATTTTTTGTGGATCTTAGGATGATGGAAAAAGGAAGTTGATAATAAGGGGAAAATATACCTAAGAAAACCAATCATTTGGGGTATTATCACAATGCCGGCTGGTACACTTTGCTTATGGGCTGGAAGCGTTTTCCTTCCAAGCCTTGTTTTATTAGGAGTTAACAAGTTGGCTCTGAATATCTTGCTCTAGGCAGAGACTTTGCAAGCGAATTCTCAATCCAGAGACAGATTCTCTTTAACAAATTTAGAGGGAAAAAAAAATCTTTAGGTTTCATAGTCCTAAAAGACTTAGCTTTTTTTTTTTTTTTCTGCCCTTCAGCCCTTTCAGACTCCTAATATTTTCTTTAATTATATTTAGTGAACTCTTCTGGTTATAGTTTTGTTTTTAATTTCCAGTGGTGTGGGATTTATATCTGGTATATATGGAATATTGGCTTTAGCTCTTGAAATTGTATATATGTTTGTGTTAACAAAAAAGCAGTTTTTATATAACAAATTGACTTTGGACCTACGGTTATTGACTAAGACAGAATAAATCAGAAGTATTTTCAGTGATTGGTCATGTTCTGTATTGGCAGACATGATGCTGTTCTGCTTTGTCAGGAAAATTAGTGTTATGTTTACATTTAAAAAAATTAACTCAGTGAAAGACTTTGGGTGGACAGTAGGGCTTATTAATGTTGATGTGTAGCCCAGTTCAGAGAGAGCAGTCTAAATAAATATCAGGCTGAATCAGATGTAATTGCCATTTACATAGGTTAAAATTGTATGTCACCAGTTTCGTATAGTAGTTCATTCATGTGAATTTATTGTGATTTCCGGAGATTCTCAAGTTATTACCATGTTATATGAGTGTGCATACCCCATTTTATTTTTTGTTTCAAATGACTATTTCATATTTACAGAGCTTAAAAAGAGTACTTGCAAAAGCTCTCAGTTGTGTGATTCATGTGTTATCAGTCAGGAGGGAATCCATGCTGATGGCACTCACTTGGGGATAAAGCTTGTTGGCAGCAACAAAAGTAAAAGAATGGGAGGATTCATGAAAATAAATGGAGTGAGTGGAGATTTATATTACAGATGACTAGAATGAATGGCTAATAACAACAAAACAGGGATTAAAGGAGCTATGTTTTATCATCAAATAGAAATGCATCTTATATCATAGGCAGTTGCTACAAGTCCATCTCTGTGTACCAAGCTGTTAAACTGTCTGAAGCAAGTCTATAGATAGAGCTCTTTCAAGCTAGTATTATTCAGTACTATATCTGTATCGGCTGTCATTGTAACTGGTACATGTTGTTTGTCGTTAAGTCATGTCTGACTCTGTGACATGCCAGACCTCCTGTCCCTCACCAGCTCCTGGAGTTCCCCCAAGTTCATGTCCATTGAATTGGTGATGCTATCCAACCATCTTATCCTCTGCTACCCTCTTCGCCTTTTATCTTCAGTCTTTTCCAGCATCAGGGTCTTTTGCAGTGAGTTGGCTGTTCATATCAGGTGGCCAAAATATTGAAGCTTCAGCTTCAGCATTGGTCCCTTCAATGAATATTCAGGGTTTGATTTCCTTTAGGATTGACTGGTTTGATCTCCTTGCTATCCAAGGGACTCTCAAGGACCTGATGCATAAATAAGTACAAAGTAGTTGATGAATTTATCCTATGAATTAAAACAATTAAAAAGCAAATGTGAATAATCCTATTTTAGTGATTAGCTCATGCAGTTAGGAAAAATCAGTAATTTCCTCACCGTTCAGAACTGACTGGCTTCTGCAGTCTGTCACATCAGGAAGGTTTACAGAGTACAGAGTGTAGGCCGCAGGGAAAGCCCCTACCATTCAGATATCTCAGCCACTCATCATGTCACATCTGCATGTATGGACCATGCGCACCTGCACCCACATGTGCAAACAGAAAGCAGGACTTGTCTGTGGGAAAGTTGATAAGTCCTGACTCAAACCCTAAAATGAATAACAGCCACATGCCCCAAGTTGGGCAGTTTAGCATAAGCAGTGGGACAAGGCTTTAAGGTCCTAAAGACATTGGTTTGAGTTCTGTTACTTGCTTTATTTAATAAATTTATGACATTTTTTTCTTTTTTTTTCCTGAGCTTCAACTTCTTCAATAACGTGGCATAATAATATCTATGTGATATAATTTTTATGTGGGGATTAAATGACAGTGTTGTGTTAAGGGTTAGCTCAGTACCTCAACTACTATATAAATGGTAGAAGGCTTGAAGTTATCTGCAATACACTAAGAATAAAAATATTTTTCTCTAAAGGAAATACAACAAAAGTACTTGTGAAGCATTTAGTCCCTGAGAACTTCACTTTGAGTTATGCAGAAAAAAAGAAACAACTAACAAACAAACATTAGTTTTCACTGGCCCTGTGATTTGTTTATTATGCTTATAAGACCAAAGCCAGTAGCCCTAATCATTTTAATTTTTCCTAAATATTTGTCTACATTTGGACTACTATTTGACCTTGAACAAATTATCTAACTTCTCTGGTATTAGAAAGGATCATTATCCTTAATATCAGGATCCAAGTGGGGGTTAGGATTGAGGGAGCAAGGATCTTGGGGTGGAAGTTTGGAAATCCACAGCAGTGGTATGCTCAAGAATATCTTTTCCCTATGCTCAAGATGTGAGTATCCATTCCAAACTAGTGATTTGATTGGCAACTTTTCTACTAAGAGTGCCACATGGTCAGCCTTTGTCTTACCTTGTAGAATTGCTTCTAGAGTACTTTCTGAGGCTGAAGGAGTCACAGAGAAATGAATTATTCTTCAGTCCCCCCACCCAAATTTTTATTTGGCTGTACTCTTCCATCCAGGGTTTCCAGGATTTGTTCTGGTGAATACTTAGAGTGTTAGCTTATTATGGAATCCATTAACACTCATTCTTGCTAATCTGTTTACATTTGCATAAGCATCTTAATGGTTTAAGGAAAAATCCATAGGCCAGAAATTTCTCAGTGCAAAGCCTTTTACCCAATTCATTGCTTTCTATTCATTATAACTATGGACAAAGCCCTAGGGCTTCTTTCTCAAAGGCAATTTTGTTAAGGTTTGCATTGAAATACTTAGTTCATGTTTCTGGAAAAAATTATCAGTCTTTTAAGCAGTGTTGACAGATAAACTTGCAAGAGCAATACTACAACTGCTGTTATTACCAGTGTATAAACTACTAAACTACTATTATTCGTGTTGCATTGGTGAGTTTCACAAAGAGAGATATCTTGAGTTAAGTCTTAATTTTTGCCAAGGAGTCAAAAACAGAAGCAAATATTGCAAGGGAATTGCTTTGAAAATCCTAGCAACAATACTCTTTAATATGCTATTAGGTGAGTAACCTGGAAGGTTGCTTTAAAACCAGTTTACAGGTAATCTTTCTTATTTTGCAGATCATCCCCAAATCCCCCAGCTAGTTAGAATTTAGGCTTTAAGAATCCCAGTTTGCTCTTCTTTGCACCTATCCTGTGCCATCTTGCTTTGATTAGCAGATAACTCTATGTATATGGCTTCACCTTTTGCTCATAAATCCTCTTCAGAAAGTGTACTTTGGGGCATAAAGTTACTTGAGTATATTTGGAGTACTGAAATTTTTCTGGGTTTACTTTTTATAGCATCTATAGCAGATAGAAGTAACAAAAACAATGAAATCTAACAGAGAAGCAATAGGCTGAAGAAAAAAAAAAGGCTATTGTGTGTGTTTGTGTGTTTCTTTTGCATGCATGCTCTTGCTCAGTTGTGTCATGTCAGCTTCTTTGCCACCCTTTGGATTGTAGCCTGCCAGGGTTCTCATCCATGGGATTTTTCAGGCAGGAATACTGAATGGGTTGCCATTTCCTCCTCCAGGGGATCTTCCAGACCCAGGGATCAAACCCACATCTCCTGCATCTCCTGCATTGCAGGCGAATTCTTTACTGCTGAGTCATCCAGGAAGCCCCTATGTTTCTTTTAGTTCTCTCTGTGTGTAAAACAACAAAGATTTACTGTATAGTACAGGGAACTATATTCAACATCATGTAATTAACTATAATGGAAAATAATTGGAAAAATAATATAGGTATATACACATGTATGTATAAGTGAATCACTTTGTTGTATGTTTGAAACCAGGACAATATTGTAAATCAACTATTCTTCAGTTGGGGCTTCCCTGGTGGCTCAGATGGTGAAGAGTGTGCCTGCAATGCTGGAAAGCCGGGTTCGGTCATTGGGTTGGAAAGATCCCCTGAAGAAGGAAATGGCATCCCACTCCAGTGTTCTTGTCTGGAAAATCCCATGGACAGAGAAGCCTGGTGGGCTATAGTCCATGGGGTCACAAAGACTCAGACATGACTGAATGACTATCACTTTCATTCTTGAATTAAAAAAAAAAATACTGTAGGAGCCTTTTCTTCTTTTCTATGATTAATGTGAATGTAACTTGTATATATTTAAAGAATGTTTTATTCCTTAAGTTTTCTTTCCATTTTTTATTTATAGTAATTTTTTAAACTTCAAGCTATATTTATATAGTATTCCTATAAATTTAATTTCCAGAGTTGTGAGGTTGTCATTTTATTTCCCATCTATTCTGCTGTCTCCTAATTTGAAAGTCAAGATATGAACTATTAAGCCTCATTTGGAGAAGCTAAATCTAACACATCCCTGCTTGTGCTATGAAGCATATGATTCTAAATTGACAATGAATTCTTTTAAGCTGTAGGGATTTGTTTTAAAAAGCAATATGATGTAACATGCCATTGTTACTTAAACCAAAGGAAAGGTTGCAATTCTTCAGATGACCCTTGGGAAACAGCAGACACTGGTCAGAATGTCCTAATCAGGTCAGAATGGTCAGAATGTCCTAATTTTGAAATGGCAAAGCTAATCTGTTAATCATAATTATATAGACATTTTCTGAAATGTACAGTAACATTTAAACAAAGACCTTTCATGTAGATACTAATCATCTAAAATTTACCCTTACAATTCTAAGATAATGATATTTTCCCTACAGTAAAACTAAGATCCAGAGAAATCTCCAACTTGCTCAAAAGGAGGTCTCAGAGCTAGTAAGAATTAGAATGTAGATTTGAGTGCAGTATTCCAATATCAGGTCCAATTAATGCTTCTTCAGTATAATATGATCATCAACAAAAACTAAAGATACATCATAGAGAATAAAATTCAAAATGTTTTGATACATTTATAATACAGTGAAGGCTTTTCTGGTGGTTCAGACTGTAAAGAATCTGCCTACAATGCAGGAGACCTGGGTTTGATCCCTGGATCGAGAAGATCCTCTGGAGAAGGGAATGGTTACCCACTTCAGTATTCTTGTCTGGAGAATTCCGTGGACAGAGGAGCCTGGCGGGCTATAGTCCACAGGGTCGCAAAGAGTCAGACACAATTAATACTTACCACTTAACTAACTTTAATAATATAGTGAAAGTTCAGTAAGATTGAATCCTTAATGTCATTAGAGAGATGGCTGGATGGCATCACCGACTCGATGGACATGAATTTGAGTAAACTCCTGGAGTTGGTGATGGACAGGGAGGCCTGGTGTGCTGTGATTCATGGGGTTGCAAAGAGTCGGACATGACTGAGCAACTGAACTGAACTGAACTGAATAGTAATAATAAATACTGCATACTGCCAGATACTGTTCTAAGTGTTGACATATATTAACTCATTTAATCTGCACAATAATCCTTCAAGGTAGGCATAATTTTTAACCCACATTAAATGTCCTAAGGCACTGCTGCTGCTGCTGCTGCTGCTAAGTCGCTTCAGTCGTGTCCGACTCTGTGTGACCCCATAGATGGCAGCCGACCAGGCTCCCCCGTCCCTGGGATTCTCCAGGCAAGAACACTGGAGTGGGTTGCCATTTCCTTCTCCAATGTGTGAAAAGTGAAAGTGAAGTCACTCAGTTGTGTCCGACTAGTAGTGACCCCATGGACTACAGCCTACCAGGCTCCTCTGTCCATGTGATTTTCTAGGCAAGAGTACTGGAGTGGCTTGCCATTGCCTTCTCTGCCTAAGGCACAAGGAAGTTAAGTAACCTACCCATGGTCATATATCTACCAAATGGGCAAGCTGAGATTTAAACCCTAGCAGTCTGGCTTAGAAATCTCTGCTGTTAACTTTTATGCCATACATCTTTCCCAGTAGCTGAAAACATATTTACCCAAAACTGCAATAAAGACATTATAATAAAAAATTAAGTGCCAGATAGAAATATGACAAGATTTACATATAGACATATATTTTTTGAGCATTGAAAATGTTTCTGCAACCTTCTAAAATATGTATGTATATGTCAAGGATTTGTGATTCTTAAATACTTGACTTCCTGGAGGTACTGTGAAATTGCATGAAATAAAATGAGAACCAAATATCTTTTCATTGTACTGCAGATAAATCCCTGGGGAGGAGTGCAACTTTCTTGACTGTGAATAACCTGTCATAGCCAGCAGTCTTGGGCATTGAATAGCTAATGTTCACAGGGTGCTCTTGGTTAGAACATTTAATTGGAGTTGTATGCAACCCCAGAAGCTCAGAGGATGGTTAGATAGTAGTTCACAGTCTTTGTTATTTTCACTGAGTCCCATGAAGTTCAAAGGAATTAGCAAGATCCTCCAGGAACTGTGAGTTTCTCAGAAACTTGAACAGACCCCAGATCTGAACTACCCACCTGCAAGGCCCGAGGACTGGAACCCTTCTCCAGAGGTTAAAATAGCTACAGAAAGCTGCTCTGCTACTAAACATAGCAGCGTTTCAGCCCCACTTGCCACTTGCTGGGGACTTGTACTTTAAGCTGGGGACATCATTCCTTCCCAGGCACTTCCCATTCCACAAATTACCTTTAGGGACTTTGGCAACAGTAGAATCAAATTCACTGTGAATTAAATTGCAGCTCTGATGTAAAACTCTGGAAGCAGTTGTATTTTTAATGTCTCTTTAATAAGTAAGCATTTTGGCTTTATTGAGGATATGTTCTGAGTGTGAGCACTGCTTTTGTTATGAGAGTCAGCATTCCATTTTATTCTTCATGTTTTTTAGGATTTCTGATCCATGGCTAAGTATTATAGAGATAAGATGAGCCCTTAGAACCAGGGCTTACCTTTGGTCTTGGTTTAATTTAAGACAGACTTAACCTGATATTTTCTTTCAGAGTGAAAAAGCAAAATATAAAATCAGGCACTGCTGTTAGGTCTACATTTTAGTCACTATGATTATTTTCAAATAATTTTAAAGGAAAAGGGGAATAAGAGAGGGAAGGAGGAAGAGAGGAATGAAAGGAAGGAAGGTCAGAAAGAAGAAAGAAAAGAAGTAATGAATGTTCAAGCTTACTTTTCAGGTTGAGTCTGGTACATTGTGATGCTCCTCTGACTTTTTTTCTTTCAAATATTTCACCTGCTGTGACATAAGAGGCTAAAATATTATTCTGATATTATTTGTATAACAGTGGCAGCATAAGAAAGTGTTTTTCAGATTTGACAAAATCTGTGCAAACCACTCCTGAAACCATGAACTACCTTGGTCAGTAAAAATGAAGCCTGTTGGCGATCATTTGGTTTTCAGGCAATTTTTAAGTTGGGATGATGATTTTTTTCTTTATTATCTGAAGTAAAGAATTTGACTTTTATTGATAGAGCTGTCAAGGCCTGGGAAATGTTGATGAAGCTTCATTCCTTGACCAAACTTAAGACAAGCTCTTGAACCTTTTCCTAGGCCCATCTGTGCACTTCCTTGTAGAATCCAGTTTTATGAGAACCCTGCTAAGTCAGTTTAACCAGAACCCGCTTGATGTCTGATCAGCCTTCATATCTCATTCTTATCGGGTTCCTCATCCTCTGACATCCCCTAGGTGATGTCTGATCACCCTGGCCTGTCTTCAGCAAAGAATCCTGTTAGGTCAGTTTAGCCAGAATCCCTCTTACTCATTATGTTTCCTTTTGGTTATTTTCCACCTTTGACCCCCGATCTGTTCCTTGGCTGTAAATTCCCACTTTCTCATGCTGTTTTTGGAATTGGGCCCAGTCTCTTTCCCTGACTGTAATATCGCATTGCACTGGCCCCTATACCTGTTGTGATGCTCCTGGATAAGGTCTGCCTTAACATCTTTAACAACATAGGGGGTATCTTTATTCTCATAGGTAAAATTTTAACACTGGTAACCTGTGTATCGGAGAAGGCAATGGCAACCCACTCCGGTACTCTTGCCTGGAAAATCCCATGGACGGAGGAGCCTGGTAGGCTGCAGTCAATGGGGTCGCAAAGAGTCGGACAAGATTGAGCGACTTCACTTTCACTTTTCACTTTCATGCATTGGAGAAGGAAATGGCAGCCCACTCCAGTGTTCTTACCTGGAGAATTTCAGGGACTGGGGAGCCTGGTAGGCTGCTGTCTATGGGGTCACAAAGAGTCGGACACGACTGAAGCGACTTAGCAACAGCAACCTGTGTATGGGCAGGACCTAGTTTTCAGAAATGTTTTGTTTGGCTTTTCTTGTGTTTTGAAAATGGAGTTATTTGCCAGTACCTAAATTTAGGAGCTATCTTGCAAAAATCCAGATTTTTTAAAAAAATATTATTTTTGGAAAAACATCTAAAGAAATGACAATATGAGAAAGACAGCTGGCTGAGTCAAGGCAGTGACTACTCTCTTTGGACTGAAAGACTTTCTCTCCTAGTATCTCTGCGGCTGGCTTCTCTGGCTGTTGTACTCTACCTGGCTGCGCAGGCATTTGAATTTGCAATGCCTTCATTATGGTTTACTGATGAGTTAGTACTTGATGGTGTGGCCACATGTCACTAAAGATACTTCCTCAGTCACTGTTCTAAACTATATGAAATTATAAGGATCTGGGAATTCCCCTTTTCATTAGAAAAGGGGAATTATTATGTATAATCTTAAAGGATTCGAAGAACTGACTCATTAGAAAAGACCCTGATGCTGGGAAAGTTTGAAAGCAGGAGGAAAAGGGGATGACAGAGAATGAGATGGTTGGATGGCATCACCGACTCTATGGACATGGATTTGAGTAAGCTCCGGGAGCTGGTGATGGACAGGGAAGCCTGGTGTGCTACAGTCCATGGAGTCTCAAAGAGTCAGACACGACTGAGCGACTGAACTGAACTGAAGGGACCGAATCTTAATGGATTAGGGATTGATATTATTCTGATTCTTATTGCACCAATTTCATAGAGATTTCACAGAGCTCAAGAAAGTAACTCAAATGTAATTAAGTACTGAAAAATGAAAATAGTGACACTTTGGAAAATTAGCTTTTGATCAAAGAATGTTTGCATTAAGAGGATATTTCTTTTTTTTTAGTAGAAAAAGAAATGAATAAAATGTCTACTTCTTAAGTACCTGAAAATATAATTTGCTACTTGAATTTGCCTTTGACTGAAATAAAAAGCAAGCAAACAAAAGTGAATTGAATGTCTGAGGGCAAGTATTCCTGCCTGAAAAGTATGACTACTCTGGAAACTTATTCTTCATTTATTGATGTGGTGTATAACATCGATTAATTTTTGGATATTGAAACATCCTTGCATCCCAGGGATATATCCCACTTGATTGGATTCAGATTGATAGTATTTTGTTAAGGATTTTTGCATCTGTATTCATAGTGATATTTGGCCTATAATCTTTTTTTTTTTTTGTAGTACCTTTGTCTGATTTTGGCATAAGGGTGATGGTGGCCTTGTAAAATGAGTTTGGGAGTTTTCCTTCCTCTGCAATTTATGGAACCTTTTCAGAAGAATGGGTGTTAGCCCTTCTCTAAATGTTTGATAGAATTCACCTGTGAAGCCATCCAGGACTTCTGTTTGTTGGGAGTTTCAGTGCTTGTGATTGGTCTGTTAATGTTGTCTGTTTCTTCCTGATTCAGTCTAGGGATATTGTAACTTTCTTAGAATTTGTCCATTTCTTTCAGGTTGTCCGTTTTATTGGCGTACAGTTCCTTTTGGAAATCTCTTATGATCTTTTATATTTCTGTGGTGTCAGTTGTAAAGTCTCCTTTTTCATGTCTAGTTTTATTCATTTGAGTCCTCTTTCTTTTTCTTGATGAGTCTGCCTAAAGGTTTATCAATTTTGTTTATCTTTTCAAAGGACTGACTTTTAGTTTCATTGATCTTTGCTGTGGTCTTCTTTGTTTCTGTTTCATTTATTTCTGCTCTTATCTTTCTGCTTTTTTTTTTTCTTTCTGCTAACTTTAGGTTTTTTGTTTGTTTGTTTGTTTGTTTTTTCTTTTTCTAGTTGCTTTAGCTGTAAGGTTCGGTTGTTATTTGAGATTTTTCTTGTTTCCTGAGGTAAGATTGTATTGCTCTGCTTTCCTCTTAGAACTGCTTGAGCTGCATTCCATAGGTTTTGGATCATTGTGCTTTCATTTTCATTTGTTTCTAGATACTTAATTTCCTCCTTGATTTCTTCAGTGATTCATTAGTTGTTTAGTAATGTATTATTTAGCCTCTACCTATTTGTGTTTTTTTTTAAATAGTTTTTTTCTTGTAGTTTATTTCTAATCTCATAGCACATGGTCAGAAAAGATGCCTGATACAATTTTAATTTGCTTAAATTTACCAAGGCTTGCTTTGTGGCCCAGAACATGGTTGATCCTGGAGAATGTTCCATGTGCACTTGGGAAAAATGTGTATTCTGTTATTTTTAAATAGAATGCTCTCTAAAAATCAGTTAAGTCCATCTGGTCTAATGTAACATTTAAGGCCTTTGTTTCCTTATTGATTCTTTGTTTGGATGATCTGTCCATTGACAAAAGTGGAGTGTTAAAGTCACCCACTATTATTGTGTTAATTTCTCCTTTTGTGGCTGTTAGCATTTGCCTTATATATTGAGGTGCTACTATGTTTGTTGTGTGTATATTTACAACTGTTATATCTTCTTTTTGGATTGATCTCTTGATCATTGTATAGTGTCCTTCTTTGTCTCTTATAACAGTCTTTATTTTAAAGTCAATTTGTCTGATATGAGCATTGCTACTTTAGCTTTCTTTTGATTTCCCTTTGCACAGAATACCTTCTTCCATACCCTCTTCACGTTTTTTTTTTTTTGTGAGGAACTTACAATAGCAACTTCTGTCTTATGGAAACAGTGTTAGATTACCTTGCTCAAAGGCTCTTAACTATTTGCTTGGTTTGATTTTAAGTGTGTCTTGTTACAACACCTGAAAAATGTTTGCCTTTAGAGGATAAGATTAAAATTATTTGTTTACCTTGAACTTTATGAAGGAAATGTGAATACAAAATATGAGTTACATAGAAAGGATTAAGTTATAAGTTGAAGTCTTAAAGAAGTTTGAAGTAAACTTTTGACTTATTTAGGAGTACATAGGAAAGTTAAGCAATCATTCAGTTTTTTAAAAAATCATGAAAAAATTTTGTATATGTCTGAGTATAAGGTGCTCCCAAGATATGAATGTCTATGTGCTTTAC
Source organism: Moschus berezovskii (assembly GCF_049115385.1). Classification (NCBI taxonomy): domain Eukaryota; kingdom Metazoa; phylum Chordata; class Mammalia; order Artiodactyla; family Moschidae; genus Moschus; species Moschus berezovskii. The sequence goes on from NC_142461.1 coordinate 48,763,430, forward strand.
CAGTTAGAAATTTTAAATATACAAAGCCTTTAGACATGTAATAAAATGATCAGGTATCACTTCCTTGTATGTATTTAAAAAATCACGTTATATAAAATATTAATTTAGAAATATTACTGTCTTGATTGATTTTTTTCAGATACTTTACATATGATTTGATTCTAGTGACTTTGTCATCTCTAAATTCCCTGTTTGGAGTCATCTCACCCAGTTTTCCAGCACATACCATTTTTGCCTAAATATTTTGAGATTCAGTACTTTTTCTTTTGAACTTTATTTTGTATTAGGGTATAGTGAGTTAGCAATGTTGTGATAGTTTCAGGCCAACAATGAAGGAACTCTGCCATACATATACACATATCCATTTTCCCCCAAGCCCCTCTCCCATCCAGCTATCACATAACATTGAGTAGAGTGCTATGCAATAGGTCCTTGCTGGTTATCCATTTTAAATATAGCAGTGTATACATGATCATCCCAGACTCCCTAACTCTCCCTTTCCCTGGCAGCTATAAGTTCGTTATCTTAGTATGTGAGACTCAGTAGTGTTTTGATCAATTATGACTCTTATCACTGTAAGCCATGTGCCAATTTACAAGCACTGTTTGCATATTGAAAGGTGCAATTATTTAAAAAATTTGTCTTACAGGTGAATACTTTTCTGCTCTCTAGCCTATAATCACTCAAAGTAGTTTTCTTTAAAGTTATATCAATAGACTTTTGCATAATCATATACAACATTTCCAATTGTAAGAAAAAATTACTAAATCCATGTGGAATTTTTGCTTTATCAGATTTTTGGGGAATTCCCTGGCAGCCCAGTGGTTGGTATTACATGCTCTCATTGCCAGGGCCTGGGTTCAGGCCTGGGGAAATATTAATAGAATAGCACAAGCAGAGTGTCAAAATAAAAACAACAACATATCACAGTTTTTGTTAGATTATATCTGCAAGCATTTAAAGCTGGCAAAGATAGAGGTTGGTTCAGCCTAATGTGTTTTCCCCAAACAAACCTTAGCTTTACATAATAATGTAATATAGAGATTTAGATAAGGATTTGATTTGATATGATGTGACTTTTTTTTTTTTTTTGATGTGAGTCTTTCTTGAGAAATATTCCTGAGGGAAGAAAAGACTGCCTCACGTTTGAACATATGTGATACTTTCCTTTTTCTCCCTTTCAAAGTTATTCCTTAAATCTTTACTAAAGTACAATAAAACAAATAAGAAAAATAACCTGGAGAAAGAATTTTATTTAATCGTAAATCAGTTCACTTCAGTTCAGTCACTTAATCATGCTTCCCTGTCCATCACCAACTCCTGGAGCTTACTCAAATTCATGTCCATTGAGTCGGTGATGCCATCCAACCATCTCATCCTCTATTGTCCCCTTCTCCTCCCACCTTCAATCTTTCCCAGCATCAGGATCTTTTCCAGTGAGTCAGTTCTTGCATCGGGTGGCCAAAGTATTGGAGTTTCAGCTTCAACATCAGTGCTTTAATGAATATTCAGGACTGATTTCCTTTAGAATGGACTGGTTGGATCTCCTTGCTGTCCAAGGGACTCTGAAGGGTCTTCTCCAACACTACAGTTCAAAAGCATCAATTCTTCGGTGTTCAGCTTTCTTTATAATCCAACTCTCACATCCATACATGACTATCGGAAAAACCATAGCTTTGACTAGATGGACCTTTGTTGGCAAAGTAGTGTCTCTGCTTTTTAACATGCCATCTAGGTTGGTCATAGCTTTTCTTCCAAGGAGCAAGCGTCTTTTAATTTCATGGCTTTAGTCACCATCTGCAGTGATTTTGGAGCCCAAGAAAATAAAATCTCTCACTGTTCCCATTGTTTCCCCATCTATTTGCCATGAAGTGATGGGACCAGATGCCATGATCTTAATTTTCTGATTGTTGAGTTTTAAGCCAACTTTTTCACTCTCCTCTTTCACTTTCATCAAGAGGCTCTTTAGTTTCTTCGCTGTCTACCATAAGGGTGGTGTCATCTGAGGTTATTGATATTTCTCCTGGTAATCTTGAAAGCAGGTTAAAGGCTAACAGAGTTTTGCCAAGAGAATGCACTGGTCCTAGCAAACAAATGGCAAATCAAGGTGATATTATTAATTTTGTGAGACTTTTTCTTATCTAGTGCATATCACAATCATGAAAATATCCATGTCTTAAAGATACATTCCTATAGAAAAGATAGCAAGTGAGGAGTTGAAAGGATATACTATGAGACAGGCATTTTATATAAATGTCTCCATAGCTGTATAATAGCATTTATGTGAGATTTTTATTAGGAGATAGCAATTAGTTTGGCAGAAGATGTTGTTCTTGTCATTTCCTGATACCCATGAACTACACCATTAACCACAAACTACAGAAGATGAAAACAGCTTTTTTTTTTTTTTTTTTACCACAGTGGATGATGAAGGAGGTGATAGAGGCTGGAAACATGAGAAGATGTAGAATTTGTGATAACCATTTCTGTCTTGGCTATTTAATAAAATGCCTACTTTTAGAAATTTAAAAAAGGCAAATATTTTTACTTTCATATCATAACCTATGGAAAAATCTATTATTGTAACATTTTTTCAGGAAAAGATGACTCACTTTTACTCTGGGTCTTCTAGCTTTGTATGAAAAGAATCTTTTTCATTAATATACCAAAAATATAATTTAAAACTACATGTATCAGCAACAAATTATACTAATGATGATAATGACGAATTATCATTTTTATCTCTTAACAGTGGAAAGAGTGGAACGAGAAAACCTTTCAGACTATTGTGTTCTGGGCCAGCGTCCAATGCATTTACCAAATATGAACCAGCTGGCCTCCCTGGGGAAAACCAACGAACAGTCTCCTCATAGCCAAATCCACCACAGTACTCCAATCCGAAACCAAGTGCCCGCATTACAGCCCATCATGAGCCCTGGTCTTCTTTCTCCCCAGCTCAGTCCACAACTTGTCAGGCAACAAATTGCCATGGCCCATCTGATCAACCAACAGATTGCCGTTAGCCGGCTTCTGGCTCACCAGCATCCTCAAGCCATCAACCAGCAGTTTTTGAACCACCCACCCATTCCCAGAGCAGTTAAGCCGGAGCCAACCAACTCCTCTGTGGAAGTATCTCCAGATATCTACCAGCAAGTCAGAGATGAGTTGAAGAGAGCCAGTGTATCCCAAGCTGTCTTTGCAAGAGTGGCATTCAATCGCACACAGGTACCATTAGCATTAAACATCATAATGTTTATATCATGTTAATGATATATCATGTATCATGTTAATACTATGGACACGTTGTGACAAATATTTTCTACCTCTTTAAAATTTTTCTGTGGATCTCAGAGCACGTAGAATCAGATTAATAATAAAGATTAATAATCTTTAGTTCATGAAATACTATCACCGTTGATCTGTGCTTGGCTGTGATTAATTAATTTCAGTAATGGAAAGAATATCTGTGAACGCACTACCCAACTCAGTACCTGAAATGTTACCAGTGATGTGGGTCTCTTTATGTACTTCTCCTTCCCCCCTCTTTTCCATTTACTTTCCCCAGATGTAACCCTGATCTTGAATTTTGTGATTATTATTCCTTGTTTTTATTTTTTAAAAAACTAATTCTGAGACTTACCTTATCTTTGAACATTACAAAAAATTATTATATGTTATCATTTTTATAATTCTTAATAAACCCTTCAAAATGTATAAGTTAGACTTAAGATATTGGTAATGAAGGATTGATGCTTTTGAACTGTGGTGCTGGAGAAGACTCTTGAGAGTCCCTTGGACTGCAAGGAGATCCAACCAGTCCATTCTGAAGGAGATCAATCCTGGGTGTTTATTGGAAGGACTGATGCTAAAGCTGAAACTCCAATACTTTGGCCACCTCATGTGACGAGTTGACTCACTGGAAAAGAGTCTGATGCTAGGAAGGATTGTGGGTGGGAGGAGACAGGGACGACAGAGAATGAGATGGCTGGATGTCATCACCGACTCTGTGGACATGAGTTTGGGTGAACTCCGGGAGTTGGTGATGGACAGGGAGGCCTGGTGTGCTGTGATTCATGGGGTCGCGGAGAGTCAGACACGACTGAGCGACTGAACTGAACTGAACTGAACTGAAAATAGTATTGATAAAGGGGTTCCTAGGTGGTGCTAGTGGTAAAGAACCCACCTGCTAGTGCAGGAGACGTAAGAGAGACAGGTCGATTTCTGGGTTGGGAAGATTACCTGGAGGAGGGTCTGGCAGCCCATTCCAGTATTCTTGCCCAGAGAATTCCCATGGACAGAGGAGCCTGGAGGTCTACAGTCCATAGTGTTACACAGAGTTGGACATGACTGAAATGACTTAGTGCAAAGTAGTAATGGATAGTTGACTTGTATTTTTACTGTCTTGAGAGAATTATATGCCAATATAATATTAAATGATGGACAGTGAACAGTTTAGCTATGTCTTATTTTATTGAAGGCTGCTTATAATCAAGTTCTTTCCCACCAGTACTAACTGTGAATGTGTATTAGAATCACTTGGAAGACTGTTAAAACAGATTGCTGGACCACTTCCTAGAGTTTCTGATTCACAGGTCTAGGGTGGGACCCAGAAATCTGCATGTCTAACAAGATCCCAGCTGGTCCTGATGCTGGTTAGAGGTCACATTTTGAGAACCGCTAGTCTAGCTCTTATGCCATTGTCCCTTTGGTGTCTGTAGGAGTTTGGTTCCAGGATCCTAGCAAATACCAAAACCCATAGATGCTCAAGTCCCTTATGTAAAATGGTGCAGTACAGTTGGTCCGCCCTATCTGTGGATTTTGTATTCACAGATACAGAGGACCAATGGTATGAGTACCTAAAAAGTAAAAGTGCCTAATTTTAAGGAGCTAACAATTTGGTGGTGAAAAGTAAAATATACTCAGATAACTAAAATAAAACGTGAAGTCAGAAGAATAATGTAAGATAATGTGAGCAGTGACTGCAACGGGGGTTTGTGAGGAGTTGGGGTTAAGCATACTTACAGTAGAGTAAGCAAGTGAGTTTTTAAGAGGACAGTGGGTTTAAGTTAGCCACCCTACTAAATGCAAAGCAGGAAACCAAGCTCTCTACAGATGCAAAGATGAAAAAATTTGTGAGTGAGCACATATGTAAGCAACTGACTTGAGTATGAAGGTTTCTGGATAGTTAGACCTTGAAGGATGAATAAAATTTAATGGGCAAACATGGAGAAGAAGGGTATTTTAGGTTAAAACACACACACATATAAGAAAAGGGTTGAGTCAGAAAAAGTCAGGACCAGCTGATAGTTGATAGCAAAGCTAGATAATATAACTTAAAGGTAGAAGAACAGATCCGAAAAGATCTTAGGTTCATGCTGAGAACTTTGAACTGTGTTTAATGAGCAGTGGAAACCACTGAAGGTTTTATGTAGGGATATTCTTTCATTGAATGATCAGAACTGGATCTTAGGAATACTTTCTTCCCTTTAATGATATCAAGAGGGTAGGAATTTTACTTAGGAGGCTGCCTTACGTGTGCGGCTGAAATGCATAGAAGTTTTGAACAAGACTGGTGGCAGTGAAGTAGAGGGTACTGTCAAAAAGCATTGTGACAGTAAAGTTGCCAGAAATTGCAACTACCTGGAGTAGAGATAACGCTAGGGTTTGAGCCTCCTGACTACCAGTGAAGCGTAATTATTTAGAGAATCAAGGAGGGCATTGAAAGAGATGGCTGGAGTAAGGTTAAAGTGATTATTTTGGGCTGTTTTGACTTTGGGCTATTTGACTTTGAAGTGCTAGTAGACTCCGTAAGTGAAGATGTGTAGTAGTCATTGAAAATAAGAGTTTAGTGCTAAGAATAGTTGTTAGGGTTAGAGAAAGAGATTAGAAATTTATTCACAAAACCTGGAATTTAAAAAGACAGCAGAGGGAGGGGAGAAGCCACCAGCACTACTAACAACAAGGAAAAGAGACCACGAAACGCCAGTTGAGGTGGGGACAGGTGAAGGTAGAAGAAAAGTGAGATGCTGATAAAGTATGGAGGATTTGGGCTGAGAGTCTCCAGAGAGGAGACTCTTCCATGTGGGGAAAACTAAGAAGTCTAGGGAGGGGAAGTTTGAAACCATGCCATGAGATTTGGTGTTTGGTTCGGAGAAATCCTTGGCAAGCTTTAGAGTATAATTTCATTAGAGTGGTGAGGGCAGGAGCCAGAATTTAGGAGTTAAGGAGTGATTAACTGTCAAGGATACAAAAGCAGTGGCTGCAAATTACTCTTTCCAGAATTTGGTGTTGAAAGGGAGACCAGATATGGGTTGACAGTTCTGAAAGTGAGAGGGAGTCAATTTGAGACAGAAGAATTAGCTTGGGCCTCAGCTGAAGTCAAACAGCATGAACGAGTGATGGAACCAACCACTGTGGTTTGGTAACAGTCTTCAGCCACGGTGAAACTGCAGGAGTAGGATCAGGGAAGAAAGGCAGTGGGCTTGCTTGAGATTTGGTGCTGACAGATTAGGTATGGCAAGAGACCAAGAGGGGTGAAATCTCTTGCTCCCTGACTCTTGGCTAACGTATACATTCTGTTACTGACAGAGCCTGTTGCATCATTTGAAAATGAGTTCAGAGGTTCACAGAGGGCTACACATGTTCCAGACATCACTAAACCACTATTCTCTTGTGGCTTAAAGTACTAGGGTAGCATGTGTGTGTCCACAGTTACCTGAATTGATCCCAGAGGAGTGCTTATCTTCTTGAGCAAGACTGTTTCATACTATTATAAAACACAAAGTAGAAGAATGTGTCTTTAAGTCTGTATTTTGCAGTTCTCTCTGTGTGTGTGCGCTCTTTCATCTATCATTCATGTGCATGAATAGGCATTTCAAGGCTAGTCAACGTTTTATTGCTGGTTATTTATATAGCTCCTTTGGATAAGGATAAGGTTGAGAGCATGGTTGTATTGCTTTGAGTTTTAGAATCAATGTATGCAGTATACAGTTTAGCTAAAATAGCATGAAGCATGAGAGAAGACTCCCAATGAGGCCAGACCAAGGCAGGTTGTGTTGGTATGAAGAAATGCTCTGCCAAAGCCCTGGGCCCTTGGAAGCCTGTCTTCTCCTGCACAATCCCTTTTGTCTGTTTTTTGGAATTAATGATTTTTTTTTTTTGGCATTGACATCTTTCAAGTGCCAAGTTATAAAAGGTCTAATTGAAGCACAGAACATATTTTATTATTTTCCTCCTGCCATTAAATTTGTAAGATGGCTACCCCCAGAAAGAAACATTCACTTTCAATCAACATGAGCTTGAGTTCATGGGCCAGCCTTGAGGATATCAAGTGGAAACTGCATAGGAATGTATGAGTATTTCATTTTAAATTTCTGCTTTTAATTTGGGAAAGCTTTTCATCCCTCTGGGATCATAACCTCTTGTGTATAAAGCCCAGCCTAATCAAGGTAGATGGTATTGACAGAATGACATAGTTTGAACTTAAGCTGGAGGTCAACAGGCAGATTGTTTCTGCTGTATATGCTGTAGTCACTACAGCAAAGGTTGGACAGCTGGGTTTCACCAGCAACATTGTTAAATGGAAGATATGGTCTACTATGCCCCATGAAACCAACCATGGATTTTCCGAATGATAGGCTCTCTTGAGTGGAATCAGAAACATGTGAGTGATAAAATAACTTGTTAACAAATAAAAATTAACTTTGTAGATAATAGCATAAATGAGTTGTTAATCTGTGGACAGTAACAAATCTCAACATTTTTTTTTTCCTCAAAGCAAACAGAATCAGAACCATTTTTGGTGGACACCTAAGATGAGTTCTAGTCTTGTACTCAGTTGTTTTACTGATGTGTAGTATATGCTTGGGCTTCTTCAATGGCTCGGTGGGTAAAAAATCCACTTGCAGTGCAGGAGATGCAGGAGACATGGGTCTGATCCCTGGAGCATATTCTCAGTTTACTGAGTGTTTTTCAGAAATAGTTCATGATATCTATTATTCACTTATTACCAAATTCAGTAAAAAGCATTTTGGTATGTCACACTATAGTTTGTGTTCCTGGATTTGTTCTTGATGATTGGACTAAGAATAAATCTAGTAATTAATTTCTCTGTTTTGTATGTGCGTGTGTGTACATGTAGAACAAAAATCACATGCACAGCGTTCACAAATGAATTTAGAATTGTTTAAAGAAAAAGCCTAGTTTTTCATGTTTAAGACTTCCAGATGAAAAACTGAAATTCATAATAGCATTATGAATAGCTTAATTACTTTGTATGTCTGATCCATTGCTACCATATCATTTGTTGATGTAAAATAACAAAATTAAGGGGAAAGGAACTGTATTTCCAAGAACTTGCTTTTTAATACATTTTAATTCTTATCAGCATGTCTTTTAAAAACAGAAATACATTTGTTTGATAAAATTATCTCCTGCCCATACTTCTTGACAATGTCCTGACTTCTGCCAGAGTCAGAGATCGATATCCTTTTGCCATTCTGATTTTATTTATTATTATTTCTTACACTTCTCTGTTAGTTTGTTAATACTGTCTAAACTAAGAACATAAATTAAGGCACATGTTCTGGGCAAGGGAAACAGCACATTTGAGATCATGCAGTACCAGGATATTGAATCTTCAGCGTGAGCGTGAGACTAATATAATTCCAGATACAGGGAGTGGCAGTATGTTGCATCGTGTCTGTGCCATAAGCATGATTTGTTGTTGTTGTTTAGCTGCTGAGTTGTGTCTGACTCTTTGCTACCCCCTGGACTGTAGCCCACCAGGCTTCTCTGTCCATGAGATTTCCCAGGCAATAATACTGAAGTGGGTTGCCATTTCCTCCTTCAGGGGATCTTCCCCATCTAGGGATCAAACCCACATCTCCTGCATTGTAGGCAGATTCTTTATTACTGAGCCACCAGAGAAGTTCCATCTGCATGGTAGAAGCCTATTTTTGCCATTCTGACCTCTTATAAAATATACTCTGAGCACATCACTTTCTCCTTTGCTAGTCTTCTGAAAGAAAAGGTTAGCCCTACTTCTGGAGACTTTTATGACAAATGGGAGCCTATGAGAATAGTAGGAGAAAAGTGATATTTTCTGACCTGGTCATTAATATTCTGGCAATCCTACGACACATTACTAAGCATTTATGTTACCTGTGGTCACAAAGTACTGTGATACACCAGAGGAGGCTGAGGCAGATCACAAGCCTGCTCTGGTTTCCATTCTTCACTCCTCCAGCACCGCCTCCCACCCTCCTGCCTCATGATATACTTCTAAGTCATGGTGTCTGCTGGTTGGCTCTTCATTCAAAGGACTTTCCTCAGACTACTGGGTTTTCCTTTGCTCGCACTGACAGAGCTGGAAGCGCTTAACAGGTGTCTGATAGGTGCAGGAGGAGGAAAGCCCAGCTCCTTGCCTCGCGCCACAGGGACAGGGCTGACCTGTGGCTTTCACTCCAGAGGTGTCTGCAGACTGGGCTGAGGCTGAGGCTTTTCTTGCACTTCTTCTCTTCTCTGTCCTGCTTCTCCCACTCCCTCACAAGTTTCCCTCGGAAGCACATCCTAAGTAAATCACTTGTGTAGGAATCTTTATTTCAGAATGTGCTTTTTATCTCAGATTACAGATCAAGGTCATTGCTAGTCTAATTGACATTTGGTTATGGCATAGGATAGTAGTTTGAATAAAGCATATCTTCACTTTTATACCTACTACCTTCAGAAATCTAAGGCAAGATGTTATTATGGAAATAGTATAGAGGTTTTTATGGCACCACTTTGTTTAAAAAATATTATCAGTGTTGTTTATAAATCATGAGCAAGATGTTATTAGGGCAATAGTATAGAATTGTATAGATTTTTTTTTTTTTACTGTGCTACTTTCTCTTGAAAGCATTATAACTATTGTGATTTTTAACTGAGTCCCCTGAATTCAATGGACTGGTATGGATATTAACCAGATTTACTTATGGATGTTGAATGTGGAGGGATTGGTTAGAGGGAGGGGACAGAAAGAGAAGGAATGAGACAGAAACAGACATTGGATATGAGGCCCTATGAGATCTTTCAGACTTGACTTAGAGTCATCCTTACTGAGTCTCAAAGGTGCATTGTGTGATTTACGTGTTTCAGAAGCTTTGCTTCTCTGTCCTGCCCTATCTCCAGTGCTGTGTCAGTGATGCAAATGCATTCTGTTAGACTGATAGTTTTGAGAAGCAAGAGGACCTCTGTAGGGGTTTATTTTTTTGGCATATTCCTTTTCCCTTGCCTGTATCCCAAATTTATTTTAGCGCTGGCACACTTAGCAGCCCTATGGACATGAAATAAGTTGCCTGGCTATTTACCATGTTTACTTCTTTGCATTTTGACAGTTTGGTTACGAATCCTAACCTATAGCATTCTTTTGTCCCTTGTCACTTTATGGACTTAAGAAAATCAGTAAGAGGTTTTTGAAGATATGAAAAGGTTTGTGACTATTTTACAAGAGTTAATATTACCCAGGAATGGTTGTGGGATGTCCACTGACCTATAATAAGAATGGTTTCATGAAATATGTACAATGAATCTTCCTTAATAGATAAACTATTCTCTAATTTATTTAAAATCCAATGACCTACATATTCTTGTGTTCAGAAGTCCCCCATTTACTAGCATTGTTTCTCCTTTGAGACCTTCCATTTGAGCAAATCTGTTAAATGAAGTAGAGAGGAAGCTTTGATCCAAACTAGGCTAAATCCATTGGAACAAATGCCCTGCCACATGTGAATGGGAACACTAGAATGCCAGCAAAGGGTAATGAAGGGTTATTCTCTGTCCCTCTCTGCATCTCCATCCCCTTACCTTGTTTACCAGGAAACAGCCATAAACATGGAATTGGCAATAAAAAGTTTGTATCGTTTGAACGAGACTTTTGCTACATTCACTTTTGATGAAGTGTGGTTGTTTTTCTTTTTTCTCTAGCAGATTATATGCTATAACTGGGAAAGGTCAGACTCATTTTGTGTCTAGGTAGCTCTTCTGAGTCGGTTCTTAAGAACATGTTTTCATTAGAAGTCTATATGTATTTTGCAAAATGTGTTAATCTTCTGTAAAAGAAATGCTTCTAATTTGGTATCTTTAGTTTGTGAAAAAATCAGAGTTACACAATTTGCAGCATTTTATCAAAGGTCTTTTTTGAGAAAGCTGTTCATCTTACTTTTATCTGATGTAGAAGAGAATTTTTAAAATCCTTTGTGAACTCATTTGGTTGATCGATCCTTAATTTGCATACTTTTTTTATTTTATGAGACTTTGCAAAAAAAAAATCTGTTGTTTATTTATTAAAGCCATATCATTTGAAGAAACTTAAGTTCAGGGTCATAAATACAATTTATGAAGTCACTCAGCAACCAGAGAATGTTTTCAACAGATTGGAAAATTAAATTGAGTGATGTATCAGAAAAATTGGCAGTAAGGTCAACAGCTAGAAATGTAAATGTCTTTGTGTGAAATGACATGGACTTTGCTTTTATGCTTTATTGGCACTGTGTTTATAGTATATTCCCACCCACATTATTAAGGTTAAAAATTGAAGTGGCACAATTAGGAAGAGATGTATAGCAACAAAATGAAAATTCAACAACCAAAATATTTGGAAGTCTGAGCTTTAATATGTTACCTGTTAGTTTTTTCTGAGGGTGGGGAGAAATTTCTGTAACTTGTTTGATTTATACTTATTGTTAGCCCAAGGTAGGCATGATTTAGTTACACAGACCATGTGTACATGAAGAACTTGACCTCCAAGATATTTAGAACTCTTTCTCAGCATTCAGTAAGATATAGGCAGTCAGCAATACAGCAATAGAATAGAATGTAAATCCAGGGGTCTTGACTCCATGGTCCAGTGAGCTGGTTATAAAATGACTAGGGAACCTGTGAGAAAAAGGAAGTCCAGCCACTGAAAGATGGGCTGTAAATATGAAATGCCACAGATCAGGCATGAACGTGTTATTGAGTTTGGAAGCAAATAATATGCCCTCTTTTGATTTCAACACTAAATTAATAAAGTAGGGAAAGAGGGTCCAGCAAGCTTCATAAAGTAGGTACTCTTTCATTTCAGAATCACTGGCTTGAATTCATAGATTTAAAGATTATAATAATATTAATATCTCCCAAGACAGCAGTGTCTCAAAGTTATTCAGTGACTTAAGGATGGCCCTCAAGATAGTGGTCTCAATTTAGTCCTTCCTTACATATAAAGACTATCATTAATTAGCACCTTTTAGGCAATTTTGGGCAAAAAGCATGGGGGAGAAGCTGGGTCTGTTTGTGCTCTGGGTAAAGAGAAGTTTGGCTCAGTATACCAGCGTACTCCCACTCCTAAATCTAATTGAAACAGATATTTCACGTAAAAGAAAATATAAAGGCTCCTTTTATACCCCTCCTTCACAAAACTTGTACCAAAGAATCAGAGGATACAGATATGATAGTACAGTGTTCTATTCCTTTCATCCCTGATCAGTGTGAAAAATCCTTAAAAATTAGTTACTGAACTATTGCAAAGTGAAAGAAATTGAAAATCGCTCAATTGTGTCTGACTCTCTGGGACCCCATGGACTATACAGTCCATGGAATTCTGCAGGCCAGAATACTGGAGTGGGTATCTGTTCTCTTCTCCAGGGGATCTTCCAAACCCAGGGATTGAACCCAGATCTCCCGCATCGCAGGTGGACTCTTTACCATCTGAGTTACAGAGAATTCAAGGAGAATTCCCTGACAGTCCAGTGGTTAGGACTGCACTCTTATTGCCAAGGGCAAGGGTTCAATCCCTGGTTGGGGAACTAAGATCCCATAAGCTATGGATGTGGCCTAAATAAATAAAATTTAGGGCTTTTTCTTTTTACTTAAAAAAAAAAACTAAAAACCTGCCTTTTGATGATGGTTTTATAATGTCACTATTCTCTAACAAGGAGGGGTTGACTCATTTTGCACAGATGTGGAGTCTCTAACCTGAAATAAGATATTTCACTTCTAGTAAGTGTGTCTCAGTAGAGACCGGCACTTTTAGTGGGAAAGCCTAGTTTTATTAGTTAACTAGTTTCTCCAAATCCTGGATGGTATTTAAAGTAGGATTTTTATAGAAGAAATTCAAGGCAACACTAGCTTTCAGTTCAGTTCAGTTCAGTTCAGTTCAGTCTCTCAGTCGTGTCCGACTCTTTGCAACCCCATGAATCACAGCACGCCAGGCCTCCCTGTCTATCACCGACTCCCGGAGTTCACTCAAACTCATGTCCATAGAGTCGGTGATGCCATCCAGCCATCTCATTCTCTGTCGTCCCCTTCTCCTCCCGCCCCAATCCTTCCCAGCATCAGAGTCTTTTCCAGTGAGTCAACTTGTCGCATGAGGTGGCAGGTTCCATTATTTATATGCTTTTCACCTTTGCTTATTCAAAGTAATTTAAAAAATACATGGCGTGTTCCTTTCATGGCCATTGATGGAAATGATGACCATTTGACTTGGGGTTAAGTACATGTTTGTTCAAATAAAGTAAATTCAGTTTGAAGGCCAAAAATTCTGTGAGAAAAATACAACTAAATCAATGTGAAGTCAATTGGAAATTGACAAGGTTGTTTAAATTCTATCAGCAAGTTTTGTGCCTAAAATTATTCCTGTAGACAGCAGTATTTACTTGCAAACTTCTCTGATCACCACACTCAGCAAGAAATAATTTTTACATTATGAACTAGTATGTCTAAGTTACTCACACTTAAGACATTTGTGCACACATTTATGTGTGTCTGTTTTAAGTTCCACCTTATTTCCAACTATATCCGTATGTTTCTTCATGAAAGAAAAAGAAAAAAACCTTCATGAAACAATAGAGTGTGAAGCACTGTGGTGATTTCTAATCCATTTAACTACATTTTGTTAGAAATAAACTACCTATAATGTACTAAATTAATTTTATCAGCCACTAATAATTATAAACCATGTTTCAACAATGATGCTGATTAAAGCTTATTTTAAAAGTTATTGGGGAAAGAAAGTGGTTTTACTTTTTTGAAGTATGAATAAATACTAGTTCAGTGCTATCCTGAAATGTCCTTGTGGTCATTTCGCTTTATATAATTTATTAAATTTTTCTTCACACTCTGGTCTATCCCAAATAATTTTAATTATTCTACTTCCTAGAATTTCTTTATTTATTTTAATTAATTTTTAAAATATTTTCTGTCTTTATAGGAAGACATCTATAAGTGGAGGGCCTTGAATATGTGAAGTTGCAAGTTGAAAATAAGAAATGTACTTTGAAAAAAAAAAGAAATGTACTTTGATATTAGTTCTGTATTTATCCATTCATTTAACAAGGATTTATTAAGCATTCAGAGACCTCGCTAGGGTTATAATGAGGGCTAACATTTATTGAACATTTAACACATATTCAGTACAGTTATAAGCTCTCTAGAGAACCCTATGAGGGAAGTGCAATTATTATCTCAATTTTGCTGGTGAGGAAACTGTGCCATAGGGAGATTAATTAATCTTTGTTCACTTGAAACCCAGTTTTGAACTCAGAAATTTTGACTTCAGAACTCATCCTCATAATCACTTTATTCTCAATCATTTCTGTTACCATTGACCAGATGATGAAAGACACAAACCCTCCCTCAAGGAGATACAGGAATAAACAGACTTTTAATGGTAATCCTACTGTGGTATAATAAGTCCCGTGATATGTTCCATGTACTGTATGAGAACAGATGTTTTTAACCCTGGAGGTGATCAAAGCTAAGGCAGAAAATGTTCAGCAAGGAAGAAAAATAATGTTTTATAATTATTTCAGGACAGAGTCAACTCATTTGTTTATAGACTGCTTTTTTACTTATATCTGAATGCATTTGATACATTTGAGATATAAATATGCAAAAAATGTATGTTTTTGTTTTGTTTTGTTTTTGAAAGTACTATTTTTGCCAATGTTTTGACAAAGTAGCCAAAGCTAGTAAATTTTTTGGGAAGTTTGCCAACAGTTGTTTCACAGAATACTCATGGAAACTAGGAATAACAAGGGCCCAGCACTTTGTGAATGCAATAGTCATGGTGCCAGGTACTTGAGGTGTTAGTAGAAACCATGTATGTGCCCAGAGCTGAGAACACCACTGGCAAATGTTTCCAAAAGGAACCTGTTCAGTTCTGTATTTGCTTTTTGGTGCTAATGTGTTTAGAAAATTTTTACTTAGATTGTGTACAGCCCCCATTTCAGTTCCGGAGACTTCCTAGAGACAAAGGCAGAAGCGATGAGGAAAGAAATAAGATGGGACCATTTTTTTAGTTGCTTCTATCACTGCATAGATGAGGTAGGTAGAAAGTAGTCAAGTTGTCAGGAATCTAGTTTTGGCTAAGTTCCTCCATGATACATGCTCAAGTGTGGTTTGAACAAGGGGGTTACAGTTAAGAAAGCACAGACAGCTTTGTTTTCAAGAATGTTCTGTTGAAGGCAAGTTGTGTTGCCTGCTTACTATATTCTGATGTGGCAGGTGGCACAAGTGAATTTTTACTGCATACACTAGAAAGAAAGCTGTCGGTGAGGGGACTGTTTCATTTAATAAATTGTAGATTTGGGGAACATGGAATATTTGTTCTAATGTGGGGTTTGCAAGACCCCAAATTTCAGTATTTATTATCTTATTTGTTTTCAATAGGTTTAACGAGAAGATCTTGAATGACTGTTGTGAGTTAGGCTTTTAACATGGTCCATCAGGCTAGCTGGGGCTTCCCTGGTGGCTCAGATGGTAAAGCATCTGCCTACAATGTGGGAGACCTGGGTTCAGTCCCTGGGTTAGGAAGATCCCCTGGAGAAGGAAATGGCAACCCACTCCAGTATTCTTGCCTGGAAAATTCCTTGGAGGGAGGAGCCTGGTAGGCTACAGTCCATGGGATCTCAAAGAGTCGGACACGACTGAGCAACTTCACTATCAGGCTAGCTGCTGACTGTTTAACAAATATGGGACTCCCACTTCCAGAAAACTGAAAAAAATATGGCGTTCTCTTAGAGCCCTGTATTTCTGTATATCCCCAGCTAACTACTAAGCACAAAATATACAGATTTTACTCCCAAGGAGTTGACTATATGATGGGAGAAAGAGGTTTTATAGTTACACAATGTAAAAGATGATAAGTGTTGTAAATATAAGATAGAACTAGTGCCATCTCCCTTCAGAGGAGGGAGAAAGTATTGCCAACTGCAGCGTATATACATATACAGATATATGCATAGTCTTTTAGTGCATTGCAGAATACATCTCTACAGCATGAACATTTGTCTGCAAATGTTACTTTTGTATATGCATTTATATTTGTAGAGTACATTGATTCCCTCTAAATGCTCAATTCTATCCACCCCCATCATATAAAAGTGCTATATGCATAGGCTGTCTTTGCTAATAAAGAAATATTATAATAAAAGAGAGGTTTTTATTAAACTAATGCAATAACGACATTTTCTTTGAGGATTTAACACATCATTTTTAATAATAAAAATCAAATTGTCATTGTTGTGCCCTGTATACCTTTTATTCAAATCACACTAAATACTCTGTCTTCATGTCTAAGCAGTGCTCTAGGGGGTGATGGGGGAGGTGAGTAGTTTTTAACATAACGCAAATGAATTTCAGCAGTCAGCTTTGTAGTGGGGTTGTAGATTATGAATATGGGAGTCAGGGAAACCTGTTTATATTTGTGAGCCAAGGGGAGAATCCCTCTCAGGAGTGTCTGGAAGGAAATGAGACTGGAGATTAGGAAAGAACCAATTCTGTTAGGTCAGCTTTTAGTGGGTAGGATGTCAATACTCTGTTCAGCCAAGTAACTGAGTTCACAGCTTCAACTAACTGTACATTAACCACTGAAATTGAAGCATTCACTTTGTATGATTAGGCTAAGAATTTGGTATCACCTGGTTTTCATAAGAGGATACTAGTTCTTGGCTCATGTCAGCTGAAATCAGACATTTCAGAATTGTATTAGTTAAGATTAACTGATAAGCATGCAAAAGGGATGGTGAAATGTGAAAACTACCTTCTGAGGGAACTATGTGATAGACAGGTGGCAGGATATGTTGTTAGCCAATATGGGTCCCAAGACCCCTTTCACCTCTGACTTTCTGTAACTTTAATCTGTAATATGGGGGTGTATGTGCCTTTTAACCTTGTTCATTGGTTATGGCATCATTTGTTTAGGTTGAAACCTAACATTTTCAAACTATAATATACTGTGCATATGATTTGCTATCTGTGTTACATGATATATGAGTATTTTGGGGGTTGAATTACTTCAAAAGTTTATGTTATAACAAATATGTGAACAGAAATGTAGCTTACAGAAATGAAAATAGTCTCTGCCTAGTTTGAGGCTTTTTCCAAAGAGAAGCACTGGGGTTTGGCTGGGCCAGTTTTTTCAGCACACACCTGGTGTATATCACTTTAAAAAATAAATTATGCCTCATTAAATTACAATTAAATGGAATCATGATCATTTGTTTTTCTGGAAGGAAGATGTTTTGCATATTGAAAGCCTAATTTGTTGCAGGTGACAAAAAGGCTGAACAGATTATCTAATATCACTTCATTTGGGGGGTAATGTTTGCTGGTTAGTTTGTGTATAATCCAATAGTTCAGAATTCTTTTAATATGGACTGTATTATTTTCACTTCAGAAAGTCTTCTACTGCTTTACCCATTTTTGTACTGTGTTTTTTAAGCTTTTAAGGAAACGGAAACCTCTTTTGATATTCTGGATTAGTCATGCTCTTTCTTTTTGTTCAAATGTTCTAATACTGTCCAATCCTTCACTTAGTCTCCCTCTTTGCCTAGCCTCACCACTCTCTCTGTGGCTGCCTGTTAATATTATGTACATTTCAAATCCCAGCCAAGTTAAGGACCGCCTCTTCCAAAATGTTTTCCCTGAGTCCCGCAGTTGGCAATACGTTCACCCTCTTTTGAACTGAAATGGTACTAGTTCTATCTGAAATTTATGACACTCATCATCTTTTACATTGTGCTTCTATAAACCACCATATAGTAAACTCCTTGGCAGTAGAATCTACATCTTGGGAATCCTCCCATTCCCTTATGAGCTTTGTACCAAGTTGTAAATGAGAAATGAATTAATAGACTGATCTGTCATTCCTTGGCAATATGTATATTGAATTTGGGGGTTCTCTAGGTAATCAGTGGGAGATATAGCCTAATTGTTGAGGATTATAATGTCTGAGAGGTATGAAAAAGAGGTATCTGTTAAAATCTAGTCAGTGATGACCTTTGGTGTCCTCTCCTGAAGTGGCTGGGAGGTCTGATGGGCTCAGGCTCAGATTTCCTAATACTTGGCCCAGTCTTGGGTTCTCTTCTTGCTCTTAAAGGATTAAAGGCCCATCAAAGGTGGTTTCTTACCTGTCCCAGACGGATTAAATTTTACAGAACTCGTCATGGTAATGTTTCCCAAATATTTCTGAGCATGTACTTTGCGTAGTAGCAATTTGGAGCCAACTATATAAATTGTTGAAGGAATATGAAAGTCATAATAATGTAAATAAGAAAGCACTTCAATAGGAATGTTAGATTCAGAAACTCTAATTTTGTCACAAATAAGTATTATTAAATACTAGAAATCATAAGCATATCGATTTTCCTATTTAAAAATAAGCCCCATTTTTTTGTTGTTGTTGTTGTTGGTCACATTGCATGGCTTGCAGGATTTTAGTTCCCTAACCTGGGCTCAATCCTGTGCTCACCACAGTGAAAGCACTAACAGTGGTTAGAGTCCTAACTACTGGACAACCAGGGAATTCCTGGCCCCAACTCTTTGTTTTGTCTTTAGAGATAACCTGTATTAGCAATGAAGTTAGATGGCATTATATTATCTCTTGTTTGTGCTTTAAATTATTTTGCTTTTATTGAATTTTCTACCAGCCTCATGTATTGTTTGCTGGTGCTGGAAATATTTTGGAGCTTACAAAACTCTCCATTAAAGGATGAGGGAGAAGGCCAGTGAGGGGCTCTTTTTGCCCAATTCCTTTCTTTTGTCAGTGACCTGTAACCCAAGAGCTCTGGTAGAAGGTACCTTTCTCCCCTGTGCAGAGGCTTGTTTTACTCCTTTTCAGTCAACATGTTTCTTGGTCTTACACAACCTCAGCTAACACCACGGAGAGGTTTGTTTATAATCTCTCCCTTGAGAAGACTCTGCTGCCTATGATGAGGAAAATACTTAATGACCACTTTACTCAATACTTGCAATATGTTTTAATAAGATTACTGATATGAAATTTTAATAAGCAATATCCTGGTTAATTTATTAATTTCCCTCAGTTTTCACATTCTCAATATTCATGACCTTTCTATTCATAAAAGTATATTTTTATTTTCAGTGCCCAAGTGCCATGCCATGTTCTCTATAGCTCAGGCTGCATAATGGGAATGTCCAAGTGACACCTCCTCCCAGGCCGGTTGATAATTAAAATGCCAGACAACTGAGTGGCAAGGGCTTTAGAAATATTTATGTAGGATAAATTATTAATTTATGTTCTATTCAAGACAGTTTCAATATGATAAGCATTTACTTATCTTGATAATTAGGTGGGGTGATTTGTGGTATATTTAAGTCATGCCATACATTTTCTTATGATTTTTTTTCCCCATGATGATTTTAAACTAACTAAATAAAACATGCTTTACATTCATATGCCTGCAGAATTTTGGCTATATTTTTAAAAATCACTGTTGAAATAGTTAAAAGCACATAACTGAAATGAAGAAGGTTCAACAAAACAACTAAAACTCTTCTTGTGCCCACCAGTTAGCCACTTGTTATTGAAAATGTCTGAGGTAAAAGGAATCTGCTTTGGGACCAGGGCTACACAGATGAGACTTGAAGTAAATAATTTAGAACAGTGTTCTCATTCTCTGGGGCAATTCATGGAGGCGGCACTGGCCACCTTGTTGGTTTGAGACTTTATCTTCAATTAGGCGAATGAGACAGAGGCAACAGTATATCCACAACCCCTGAAAATACAAATATTGTGTCTCATTCACTTCGGAAATGATGCTGATGAGCAGTCATTTACAAGGATGCTTTGTCTTGATTTTTCTTAGAGATGAATTCATTTCCCTGTATGGTTATCCAACATGTAAAAAATGCAGGGGTAGGAACTCCACAATTTCCATGTGGGGAAAAAAAGGTAAACCACGCCGAACAAAAAGTAAATAAAAGAACTCTGCCCTTCAGAGTGATTTTGTTTTTTATTGATTAGGAATAAACAGACTTACAGTTTTGAACCTGGTCCATGAGAACAATATTTTTTGTTGTTTCAATATTTTACACACAAGATCTTTGCCATAATGTCCTCCACAATTTGTGAAAATAATTTCACAGAAGTTTACAAACTTTGCCTTTGAGAGATCTTAATATGTAATCATCCTAACCAGGATAAAGAATATATCCATGCATATCCTAAAGCTTTTCCAAATTTGGTAGTCTGACATTTAGTAAAATGCTAAAGTTACTTATTTTTTCGGGGGGAGGTCAGAGAATAAAGAGTTTTAATTTTTCATCTCATTATTTATACTATTATTTATCTTTTTAAAAAAACTTTTTATTTTGCATCGGTGTATAGCTGATTAACAGTGTTGTGATAGTTTCAGGTGAACAACAAAGGGACTCAGCCATACATATACACATATCCATGAGAGACAGAGAAAGAGAGAAGGGGAGTGAATGCCAGCTTGTCCTTCAGGTGTAGAGTTCATCATTAATGAAAGCTCAGAAAATACCAATCTTAGTATCTTGTTTGGAGAAGGCACTGGCGACCCATTCCAGTACTCTTGCCTGGAAAATCCCATGGATGGAGGAGTCTAGTAGGCTGCAGTCCATGGGGTCGTGAGTCGGACACGACTGAGCAACTTCACTTTCCCTTTTCCCTTTCATGCATTGGAGAAGGAAATGGCCACCCACTCCAGTGTTCTTGCCTGGAGAATCCCAGGAACGGGAGAACCTGGTGGGCTGCTGTCTATGGGATCGCACAGAGTCGGACACAACTGAAGCGACTTAGCAGCAGCAGCAGCAGTATCTTGTTAGTATTAGAAATTGGTATTGGTTGTATTTTATACTTTAAATTTTTTATTTTGTTGAAGTATATTTGATGTACAATGTGTTAGTTTGTGGTATACAGCAAAATGATTCATATATATATGCATACACATTTTCTGTTTTATATTCTTTTTCATCGTGGCTTATTACAAGATACTGTGCTATACAGTAGGACCTTGTTGTTTGTCTATTTTATATATAGCAGTTTGCATCTGCCAGTCTCAAACACCTAATTTAGCCCTCCCTTGCCCTTTCCTCTTTGGTAACCATAAATTTATTTCCTATACCTGTGAGTCTGTTTCTGTTTTATAAATAAATAAATTTGTATCATATTTTAAATTCTACATATAAATGATATGACATTTGTTTTTCTCTGTTGGACTTACTTCACTTAGTATGATAATCTCCAGGTCCATCTGTGTTGCTGCAAATGGCATTATGTCATTCTTTTTCATGACCAAATAGTATTCCATTGTGTGTATAGGAAATTAGTGTTGAAAATTCTTATTCCTCTTGCTTCTGCATGTATTAATTTGGAGATTTTTGTCTTAGAAGCAAGAAAGAAAAATGAAAGTGATTGCTCAGTTGTCTCCGACTCTGCAACCCCATGGAGTGCAGCCTACCTGGTTCCTCCCTCCATTGGATTTTCCAGGCAATAATACTGGACTGGATTGCCATTTCCTTCTCCAGGGGATCTTCCCAACTCAGGGATCAAACCTGGGTCTCCTGAATTGTAGACAGGCGCTTTACCATCTGAGCCACCAGGGAAGTCAAATCATTATTAATATTTCAGGTTGCTTAGTCCAAGTGGAAAGTAGGAAAACTTAAGGCAGAACTGACTTTTAATTTCAGAAAGAGAGTTAATACCTAGATTGTATAACATTTTCTGGAAGACAGGTGTCTCACTTGTTGCTTCTTTCTGAAAACATGACAAGAAATCAGGATTTTTTAGAATCATTTCACCAGTAGGGTAGTTTTATATACCTTCCCTACCTTAGCCTTTCCTTGGGCATCTGGGCATGCAGACACACACTTGTTAACATATTTTTTCTAGCTTCATTGTACATTATATTCCCATTTATAAAGACTTTTCTAATCAAAGTAATGACAACCAAATTGGCGGAACTATCAGATGGCATACCTTTTGTAAATTTCTTATAGTAAAATTATCTTACATGGTGTTTTGAGTGGTGATTACGTCCTGGAGTGCTGATAACTATGTGATGCATATTCCTGTGACATTTGGTTCACTATCGTATATTACTTTCTAAAAAAATTTGCCTACCTTACCCTGAGGATTGTTGGCCAACTAGAGGTAGTAGTGTGTTTCTTTTATATCCAATGCCTTTTGGCCTATTGGCTAAATATGGCCTATTTAGCTATAGATTACAAATCTGATGGTATTTCTTTGCATTAATATTCCCCTAAGTGGAAATATGTTTGGCATCTACTTTTTAGAATTTGGGATTATCCCCATCTCTTGTAAGACTCAGAAGTTAACATCTTAGCTTTTTCTGAGGTATCATCCTCGGGCCTGATCTCATATTGCCCTGAGAAGGGATGTTAGCTGGGAATGCCTTTATGTGATAATCTAAGAAGTGTGCAGAATGGAGGGGCTTCCTAGGTGGCTCAGTGGTGAAGAATCCACCTGTCAATGCAGGAGACCCAAATTCAATCCCTAGGTCAGGAAGATTCCCTGGAGAAGGAAATGGCAACTCCAGTATTCTTGCCTGGGAAATCCCATGATCAGAGGAGCCTGGCGGGCTACAGGCCATAGGTTCACAGATAGTCAGACACAACTGAGCAACTGAGCACACACGCACATGCAGGATGGAAATGGATCAGCTTTTGCCCCAAGGACTGTGATGTCCCACCTCAGGTCTCTACCTTTTTCTTGAGTCCATACTACTTTTCTTTCAACTTGTCAGCATTTTTCCTTTCTTTGTGAGCAGAGCACATGAAAACATTCATTTCCTATGTAAAGCATTCTATTTGGATGGGTCACACAGTCAGAAAGTATCCAAGCCTATCATGGCATTCTCTGAGGTGTGCTGTGGCCCTTCACCAGGTTGCAGCTACACTTCTGTCACTTCAGTGGTGGAATTGGAGTGTCCCCATGAGGGCATCTCATAAAAAGGTTTGGGTGCCCTCTGGTACACATGCCAGGAAATCTATTAAGTATGTGGATTGGGAAGCTCTAACACAAGTTAGAGCCATTTACTTTGTGTCTTTTTTTTTTCCCCCACAAGTAGCATCTATATTGAAAACAGTGGCCGGTCACACAGAAATTCAGCCAAACTTTTTTTTTTTTAAGTCGATGTAAATCTCCCATGCTGTTTAAATGTCGGAACTAAATTTACCAAACTTGGCAGATTTGTAAAGCTGAGCAGGACTGCCAAGTGTTCCCAGTTTCAAGCAGAGAGAGTTCTAACAGTTCCTGAAATACTTGTAGGAGGCACCTGGTGGTAATTGCAGTTTCACAATTCTTCCCAAGCGCCTACCTTGCTAGCTGGCATCTCTGTACACTGCTGATTATTACAGTGATGATAAAGTGTCAGAATAGAATGGTCCAAAATAACGCAGAGCCCCCAGAAGCCAAGCACAATCCCTCCAAATCTTCTTGCTCGAGAACTGTCAGGAATTAGACCGAGGTTCTTGACATCACAGCCAGCTGGTTATACCAAACAAAGGGGAAGGGCGCAGGGATGGGGTGCGCCAGACAGAAACCACACCACATACCTGCAGATGTAACATGGCCTACTTTTTTTTTTCCATTTAATCAGGGGTTATTGTCTGAGATTCTGCGGAAGGAAGAAGACCCTCGGACAGCATCTCAGTCCCTTTTAGTAAACCTGAGAGCCATGCAGAATTTCCTCAATCTGCCTGAAGTGGAGCGGGACCGCATATACCAGGATGAGAGAGAGCGGAGCATGAACCCCAATGTGAGCATGGTCTCGTCAGCCTCCAGCAGTCCCAGCTCCTCCCGAACCCCTCAGGTGAGATATTCGCTCCTCTGACTTTTCACTCTTTGCCTTGGAGACATCTTACCTTCACAGATAACTCTGTTTTCCCTCGAAAACTAAGAGATGTAATTCTAGGACTTCTTAATCCACTGAATATGTGGGTTAGAGGATGTGAACCTGTGACCCTATACTAGTGGTTATCCTTTACTGTATCATCCATGCCATCCATTTCCGTTTAAAAAAGTCCCATTCTTCCATATGTGGTGGGGGTGGGGGAAGGATAACCGCTGGATGTCTGCATATAGCTGTTTGGTTATCAAAGAAGGGACTAGGGGATTAGTGTTTAGTTTGCATAGGAAGCACACTGCTTTTCCTCCAATTGTATATTTATTTGGATGGAGATAGGGTAGTTGGGGGCTGGAGACAGCTAGAGTAGTCCAAGTTCTGCTTGATGTAACCTGAAAGAGACGAAATCCGTGAGGAACCTGTGTGTGATGGAAGCATGCATATGCTGTGGCTAGATCAGAATGACTGGGAGCTCATTCAGAGATTCTGTAGAAAATGGTGGGAAGGTAGAACTTCATGTTTTCTTGCCTACAGTGATTCCTACAGGATCTTGGTTCAGCTTTCCATCCTTCTTTTCTCCACACTTTAAAAGCATTCTGTCCTCAGGTCCTTCTGCAAATGTATACATCTATTAATAGTAATGTGTGCTTTAAAGATTTTAACTGAAGGGTCAAGTTCTCAAGTAGCCAAGAGTCATTTCCAATTCAGATCTGAGTGCACTCCTTCTTAGCCCACTCCCTACTTCCCTTCTAGGGTTTCCCTGGTGGCTCAGATGGTAAAGAATCCACCTGCAATGCAGGAGTCCTGGGTTTGATCCCTGGGTTGGGGAGATCCCCTGGGGGAGGGCATGGCAACCTGCTCCAGTATTCTTTCTGGAGAATCCCCATGGACAGAGGAGCCTAACGGACTACAGTCCATGGGGTTGCAAAGAGTAGGACATGACTGAGAGACTGAGCACAGCACAGCTACTTCCCTTGGGCTTCTCAGGTGGATAAGTGGTAAAGAATCTGCCTGCCAGTGCAGGAGACACAAGAGACTCGTGTTCAGTCCCTGGGTCGGATAGATCCCCTTGAAGAGGAAATGGCAACCCACTCCAGTATTCTTGCCTGGGGAAGTCCATGGACAGAGAAGCCTAGTGGGTTACAATCCTGGGGTCACAGACACGACTTAGCGACTGAGCACGTACACACACAGTGCTTCCCGTAAACTTTTACTAATCAGCGGATTTATAGTAGAGTCGTCTCATTTACTGTTAGTGGCATGGTTGCAAGTTCCTTCTTGAGTTATAGTTTTCAAACCAAATATTTAACAGTTGTACATTTGTACAAATCAGAAAATTGGGTATGCTGAAAATGTGATTTTCTTTTTTTTTTTTGGCTTAGATACATACAGTTTTGGGTTTAGGAGTTTGTTTTCTGGCAAGGTCTAAGGAACTGATTAAGCAGAATTTTATTCTAATAGAAATATTTGAGCTTTTTCAAGTACATTCATTTTTTTTCGCACATCTTAACTCTCTTTATATTTTTACACTCTGCAATAGATTTTTAATTGAAGATCATTTCTATCATGAACTGCCAAATTGTGATACTTAGACCTTGGTGAATTATGAATTTTAGTTACTGTTAAACCAAAACTAAGACGCTTGACTGCTTACTTTGGACCAGTGAAGCCAAGTTTTTATACTTTTATTTTTTTTAATTTTGGGGCATACATGTTGAGCTATTGAGTTGGACAAGTTGTTAATTTGCACTAATATTTACTTCTATTAAATTCACCAACATTTTTGCCACTTTTGAAGCCCATTAAGCTATTACAGAAGAATCTAGCCATGCTTCATGGCCGTTTAACTGGGGAACTTTTCTCAGAAAGTCACTCCTTCTTGTTAGAAAATCACACATGTCTGTGTGTTTTGTTTTCCACTCCTTCATAATATTTTTCTAACAAGATTATATCTTAGGCATCTTTTCAAAGACCTGGTAGCTTTCAGAGCCAGACCAACTTACAAGGCTACACAGTTAAGGCCAATATTTTGTTTTTTTTTGAGCAGAAGAAAATCCCATCTAGAAAATTCCTAGATAAAGATGTCCTTTAGAGACAAGTTTAACACAGAAATTGATCATTTAATTTCACAGTTTGGAGATTTTTGAAAATAAATGTTAAATATTTTTCTCAAAATATATTTGAGAACATGGTCATGGCACTGACATTTTTACATTGTCTGGAACATCCTTCTTTTTCTTCTAGTTAAGCATTGAGAGGATTATTAAAGACGTTTAAAACACTTCATGATTACCTACTTAATGAATATTCTTTATAGAACTGTCTCAGTGGTGTAGATACTACTGTAAGGCTTTCATTGTGCAAACAAATGTCAGAAAGGTGCCACTGGTTCAGTCTTTGAGTTGGAGCCAGCATTCCAGGGCTTACACACACAAGGTCTTGCATAGGTTCTTGGATATTATTTTCCAGATCCAATAGCACTTTATTACTGGTTTAAAACAAATTGAAAAAATTTCGAATTCAATCCATACAGTCTCTTCTCATCATCCTTCAACTGGTCAGTATTCTTCAATGCATTTAATGATAACAAAGCAACAAAGAAGGATAAGAATGATCATTTATTGAGCACTTATTGTATCATATATTGTGGATATTTTGCATGGATATGGATCCTCACCATTTTGCATTGTTGTTCCCATTTTACAGATAAGGAAACTGAGGTTTAGGTAGGTTAAATACCTCTTGTAAGGTAATATAAATGATTGGTAGAGTTAGGATTTCAGTTCTGATTATTCTGATTCCAAGGTCTGGGTCCCTAAGCATATATTTCTGTGCTTTGACTTTAGCCCTCAGTGTTCCAGAAAAGATTTGATCAGTTAACATGATGTTGTCAGTGAGGCTAATAAAAAACCTGCATTGATAAAGGCAGAAATGCTATACTAAAACATGCATTCAGTAGGGAAAACACTCTGGATTAACTAGAAGTTTTAAGAAGAAAAAGGAGTCTTCTTGAAAAAGATGGGAGAGGATTAGAGTGTTATGGGAAGACCTCAAACTCCAGGGCAAGAAGAAAAGTATAAACACAGCACCAGTATAAACTGGAGGTTTTGGAGGCAGAGTAGCACAGTGGTCCATGAACTTGTGCTTTGGAGCCTGAGAGACTTGAGTTCAGATCATAGTTATTTCACTTGCTGCTGCATATCCTTCCAGCAAATTATCTTCTTTTATTTTCAGTTGTCTTCATCTCTAAAGTGAAAATAATAATGTTTAACTCATTGTGTTCTTAAAAAGAATAAAATGTGATGACAAAAGTAAAACACTTTCTGGAATGCCTGGCGCATAAAAAGTATGTGTATCAGTTATTCTTATTATTACTTTTCAGTAGTTAGAAAATAATATGAGACAGGAAGATCATAGGAGAATGGCAGAAGTCACTGAGTGCTTATAGGAACCAAAGCTTTCTTCTAAAGTTAGGATGTGACCCTGGCTTCAAGACATCCTTGAGAATGATCCCGTGGTGTCCACACTGTATGCCATGTCTCTCTAAGCCCTGCATGCTATCAGTCCAGTGGGGGAACAGCTCAGGACATCCACAGAGGGAAATTAGTGGTTTAGGGTTCTAGGGTGGGTGCGGACAAAAAGGAAAACAGCTCACTTTAGACCAAATCACCTGGCGGTGCTCAGGAATCTGAGAGTGGGGGCAGACTTTTTCCTTTGTCTGGTGGCCCTGGGTTCTGAGAAGGCTGCCCAGCCCCCTCTCCTTACTTACCATAGTTTTCTGGCAAATAGGTTCAAACATTTTAGGGTTATCCTAACTCCAAGAAGTACAGACACCTTTTATATTGTCCTTCATTTGTCTCTGAAGCTGATGGGAAATCATTCAATTAAAACGAGCATGGCAGAATACATAAAACCACAATATGAGTTTAAGAAAATGAAAACAGCACTTCAAAGGCATTTTGAAGCCTATTTTTATGAAATGAAATTTTGTTTCATTTCCACTGATTTCCTAGGTGAAATTAGGTGACTGTCTGGGTAGCATAATGATGATAATGGGGGGAAGCCATACATACTCAAATGACATATGTAAAGCTTTAATAAAGAATGAGACAGACTCAGGGGAGTGCATTAAATTGAGTAATAATTTATTATTTAGAGACCTCTACCCATTTACTCATTTTTTTTTTTCCTGGAAGATTGACTCTTCCTCTAAGGTGTTCTGTTTTCAGAAGGAAAAAAGTAACCGTGTGTGTGTTCTGAATGCTTGTGTTGCAGTTAGGTGATGGCTTGAGTTTGGTACCCGGAGTAGCCATCCTACCTGAGAACCATCTCGGCTACTGTGAGGGGAACAACAGGGTTGACAAGACTCTGCATGTCCTATAGGAATGCACTGCAATTATTTCCAATCACAATTAACCTGATTAGAATAATGGACAGGAAGTGTCCCTCTGTAGCTAATGCGGTTTGGCATCAGCTGACTGAAATCCTTTGATAATTTCTGCACAGATGGCTGGGCTGAATGCAGCACTTTTTAAATTATTATTTTCATGGTCTCTTGGTAGGCCAAAACCTCGACACCGACAACAGACCTCCCCATTAAGGTGGACGGCGCCAACGTCAACATCACAGCTGCCATTTATGACGAGATCCAACAGGAGATGAAAAGGGCCAAGGTGTCTCAAGCCCTGTTTGCCAAAGTGGCTGCAAATAAAAGTCAGGTGAGTGGATTTTTAAAGAGCAAAAGTGAGGCTGGAATTAGACTGTTCTCCTCCTCCCACCAATAAAAATACATCTGTTCCTATAATAATAATAACAATAATAATCCCTAGGGAACCTGTCACGTTCTTGCTTTTTGCGCTCCAGTTTGCTTTTATTCCCATCAGAGTTCACAATAAAGACTAAGTCAAAACCCAGATTTTTTTTCAATTTTTTTTTTTTCTTTTCCAAAAGAATCAGCCTTGAGGGATATCTCTCCCAATTCTGAATACTGCTATGTATGCTTTTTTTCTTTCTTTTGGGTATTTGAGCAAAACTTGGTGTGTTCAGAACAGCATCTTCCTGAGAACAAGTTTTAGCCAGGTCTCGTCACCTCACTTATTCCCACCAGGGGAATGGATGACTATGTTATAATAACTGCTTTTCAACCCAGCCCCAGAGACACCTTGCAATGTCAGGTGTTTCTTTTATGTAGAGAATACAGTTGTTTTTCCAGGAGAAAACACACATTGGGGACTGCAGAGTGAGTGCTGAGATCTTTAACAGAAAAACAGAGAAGCTTATCCAGTACAATTTTGCAGAGTGCTGCGATTGTGGGGAATGGAATGCTCCAGGGAGAAAGTAGACAGATGCTTAGGTTTTTTATTTCTGAAAGCAGCAACAGTTGAAGGGCTGTACTATCTGTTTCAATTTGTTTAAAGGGACAACTACTGCCCTGTCCTAGAATGGGTTATGTTGAGGTGCCTACTTATTTATTTCTGGGTTGAACAATTAGATGCAGGGTGAAGGAAACAAAAGTTAGTTAAAGCTTAATTTTGAGAGTCCTTTGATTCAGAGCTTGATTTCCTCTGTGGGCTTGCATGACAAATGCTTTCATCCCTACATATGTAAATGGTAAAATGGTCCATCCTCTCCTGAACAGATATGCTTTGTGCTGTAGAGAAAGGAAGTTACTAAATCTTGTTTTAAATAAGATGGTTTTTAATGAAAATTAAGTTTTTAAAATGATAGTTAAATGCTATATGTATACTAATTATATGGTTTGGGGAACAGACTTTTTTTAGCTGTAATTTTGCAGTAACCTAAATTATTTTTCAGATGCTAATAAAAGGAGAGCAATTTTGAAGAGGGTTGATATATTTGTTTCCCCTATTCAATTTTTATGTCATGATTTTTCCAGATTATTCTTTCTCTCATCAATGAAATCATTGCAATGTAGTTGGCTAAGATATCATGTCCAATCATAGTATGAAATACATGAAAAGAAAATACCATAGAGCCTTCTTAAACTGTTAAATGCATAAAATCCCATGTACCACATGGCAAAATATAATGAGAGTTGGAGCTGTTAAACGAATAAAGCTGTTAAATGCATAATGCCACTTGGCAAAACTACTGTGCATTTAATGGTTTTCCACTGTGTAATAAAGGACATATGTGGTAAATGTGCAGTAAGTATAAAACTACACAATTGCTTTTGCAAACCTGCCCCTTAGTCGTGACTTGATGTAAATATCAAAGTTGCACTCAGCCCTCCTTTTATAGCTGCTTTCTAGAAAAACTCAAGGCCATAGTCTAAGAACTTGATTCAGAATGCTTGTCGTCTTCCTGTTGACTTGGCACTATTGCTTCTGAAAATAGTGTTGACTCCAGCCTCCCCAAGTAGTTCAGGTGGCTGATTGAAAACTGTGTTTGCCAGTTGGCACAAATGTAGCTCTCCAAATTTTTATTGCCTGCAGAACTCAGTAGCCCTGTTTCTGTAGAGCTTGGAGTGAAATATAGTTCTAGGACCTGATGTGCTAAAAGGTGAGATTGAGCCTAAATGGAGATAAGATGCTTTGTTTCATGTTTGTTTTCCATTAGGGTGGTGATTTCATTCACATTTATGAATAAGGAACTTTATTTGTAAACAGCTGACAGAGATTTGCAAATCAGGTGTTAAGTGTCTTAAAAACGGCACTGTCAAACAAAATAAACTTAGCTGATAGTTTCAAAGGCAATTTAACATAAGATATTCACTCTGCTTTGTAAGTACTACCAGCATTTACTTGATAAAAAGCATCCTTAATGAAGTCAGTGGCATGATGTTGTACCTTGCACTTGTGTTTGGTACATGTCCATAAGGGTTTTGTGTGTGTGTGTGTGTGTGTGTGTGTGTGTGGAGTGACTGAGGAAGTAAGGGTACTCCGTTCTCTCAGAGGTAAAATTAGGAGAACCTTGAATAGGAACTCTTGTGAACTGGAGTGGGTTTGAGCCTGGAAGGCCCTGTTCAAACACATATACTAACCCCTCCTCTTCCATTTTACATGTCTTAAAATAGAAAGGAACCCTCCATTAAATCTTATTCATTCCTTGCTATGAATTGCTGTCATCATAATAAAAATAGTAACCTTACACTGCCTGTGTGTTAGGCAAGCTTTGAATGAAGAGTAGGAAAAGGAGAGGACAATTTTTAGAGATTGAGAGTGGTGGGGCAAGAGTTTCCTCGAGGGCTGTAAGAGTTTAGAAAACAGGCATGGTTGGAGAAGGGGTTCAGAAAAGGAAGTAAGAGTGACAAACATTTGCAGTTATGCCTATGGTCCTGATGGTGAAAACAATATTACTGGAAAGTGTGTGTTTCCTGAGTGTGTGGGTTACATCAGGGTGCATTTGTAGGGTCGAAGACCACCTGTTCCTTTAATTGGGCTCTGGCTCCTTTGTCACGGCCAGGCCAGCCCATCATCCAATTCTACTGACTGCCTCCTGTCTGATCCTTGGCCTTCATGTGAGAGAAGCCAAAGAAAGAAAAGCAGGAGGAAAAGTATGTTTACGTACATTTCACCTTTTACTTTTGTTTCATTTTCAATTTAGGATCAATTTTAGGTATTGTGTGTGGATGTGGATGTGGGTTCTGAAGACTCTCTTTTCTTTCTGCGGAATATTCAGATTATTGGTCTTCATGGGATGGGATAAACTATGGTCAATGGTTGTTCTCTGTGAGCCAGGAGTGGGGGTTCTCAGTATGAACCATAGTGTAAAGGCATATGGCATTTCCCTCACAACTTCAGTATGGCCCTACATACAAAGGGCCCCCAGAGAATAAGCACCCCAGTGTTCAGTCTAAGTGACTACAGGAACTCTGTGTCCCAGTCCCTCAGATTCTGTAGAGTTACTCTCCCACTCTCCCTTCCTCCCCAAGTGCAGTTTATCACATGTGATCTGGAAAATGGAAATCCAGCAGGGAGCAAACACAGTGACCTGTGTGGCATCCCCACTGCAGTGCTCCAGGGATGGCCATGTACTTCATGACAGCATCTTTAGCTACATTTCTTTCTGTTGACATCAGCTGCCCCTTTCCCCAGATGTTAACTCACTATTCCTCTCCTCTCTATAGAAGCTATAAAAAAGCTTCTCTTTTTTATATTGCTTTCAGTATTCAACTCATGGAGTGCTGAGGTTGATCTGAGGTTGGCTTTATTTTGAAAAGAGAGTGAAATTTTATTATTTGTACACCCAAAGAGCCAACTCTACATATGTCTTTTCCTATTAGGTTTGGGTGGAAATAGAGTAGGTAGAGGAATGGGAATGGACTTATTACTGTTCTACTTTGCCTTCATTAAACAAATGAATAAAAATGTTAGAAGGGCACTAGGTTTGCTTTCTTTTTTTTTTTTTCTCTCTCTCTCTTTTTTTTTTTTTTTTTGGCGGGACAGGAGGGTCTTGGTTTCTATTGTTAGGAAGGTAGAGAGAAGCTGAAACACTGAAAAAAGGGAAATAGACATCCTGGTTGTAAAACTCAGTTGGTGGTAATGAAAGGGCCAACCCCAGAGTCTGCTGGTATAAAAGAGGGAGTGACCTGGGAATAAGGGGGCGGTCTCTGAAGGGATGACATTGTATGATATCCTCATCATCGCCACCAGGATTTAAAAATGCCTGCCAGTCCTCGAGTTCTTCCTGCCCCACATACCCTCCAGGCCCACAAGCTGCAGGAGCTACTGCTCTGATCGAGAATGAAGGAGTCCTGACTCCTACTGCAGAAGACGGAGGGAGCACAATTGTGACCCTGCCACAGTGGGGAAAAGGAGTTTCTGGCCTTCGGTATGCAGTTCTCAAATAATTTCCTCCATAGAAGATGTGTTCTTCATGGTGACTGGGTTTCAATATGCCGCATACTTTATGAATGCTATGATTAAATAGATTTTGTGTACTGATTGGCCTTTATTCCTTGTCATTGTTTCACCAAGAAAAGATATATATATTCATATTCCATGCACTCACTTACTGACTTAACAAACTGTAATCCTAAGTAGAAGGCTTCTTAAACTTTAGATGTAGATTATAAACTCAGATTTTATGAACATTCTTTATTATAAAATATTTCCTTATAGATGATCTAATTTGACTAACAAGTTAAATGATTTAAAATACACAGGACTCCACAGCAGATCCTTTTAAAGGTAAAAGTAAAGACAGACAACCGTACATAATGAAAAATAATTGGCATATCTTTCGGTTTGTTTCCTTCCTTTTACTGCTTTTATATCACATTCAGTGTAGTGCTAACGTGTTTTCTTCATTCAATCATGGGTTGCCATATTAATTTTTGCTTTTGTATATCTCTTCTTAAAAATGTCCCAGGCACAAGTTAGTTGTACATATTTCCTTTTTAAAGAAATAACTTCTGTTTTATGATTACTTAAGTAATAACATCCTCATTTTATTTTTATTCTTTAATTCAAAGGCATTTCTTTTCTTCTTTAATGCTATTTATTTTGAATAGGTAGCATATGTTCATTATATAAGCTTCAAAAGGGACAAAAGAGTATACAGTGAATAGTCTTCCTCCATCCCTCACCCCTTAGCCATCCTTAGAGGCAGCCACTGCCAACATTTGTCCTCTATCTTTGGAAATACAAGTTTATAGGCTTTCTTTGTCCCTATGCACAAATGATTAGCATACTTTACACACGATGTTTTCTTTACAAATCCTAAAGGTCTTTCCATATCAGCACACTTAGTCCTCTTATTCTTTTAAGCTGCTATGTCATATTGGATGGATTGGATGCACCACAATTTAACTCTTCGTGGGTATGTAAATCATTTCTAGTCCTACCATATTGAAAATAATGATAGGATTTACATTCCTGTGATGTCCTTGCCAGTGATGCTTGAGGGTCGCTGCCTCTATACCTTCACCTAAGGCATTTTGAATGACTTAGTTGACTACAGTTTTGGCCAATATAAAATGTTTATATTAAACAGAAGCAAAACAAAACCCTGAACAACTGGAAATTCCCACATCTCCCTCTTCCACCAGGTGGGCTCTGCATATGTCTCCACATATGATCCCTGGCTAGTGGTCCTGTTCCCTTGTACCTGCTGTAGCATCTTTGGTCAGAGCTGCATGCGGCCTTACTGTGTTCCCCTAGGCCCACCTCCTGGCTGGGGCGTGCAGGTTCTGCGATTGCTGCCAAAGGCCCATCAAGATGAGGGCCGAGTGTCCTTGTGGGTCGTCAGGTGGCAAGGAGAGATCGCACACCCCCTGAAATGTCACCTGCAATGCCCCATCCTCATTTTAAAAAATAAAATGAAAAAATATAAAGGCAAAATATGAATAGCCCATAATTTCACAGCCCAGAGGTAGTTGCTGTTAACCTTTTAGTCTTCTAATGTGTGTGTTTATATCCTGGTTGGAATTATACTGTAATAAGACAGTTATAAATTATAAATTTTTAAACCACCTTTTCTCATGGGAGAGTATATTTATGAATTGTAAAGTATCTTCAGTCTCATTATTTAGTTTCTTAGCCTTTAGAAAATATCACACAAGGATCAATTTTGCCACTTTGCCCTGAAAGTGGTTTGACAGTTACCTTATTTTTTATGTTCCCTTATGGAGATGGCTTTATTGGGACTAGGATTGCTCAGGCTATTGGGGCTTCCCTGGTGGCTCAGTTGGTAAAGAATCTGCGTACAATTCAGGAGACCTGGGTTCAATCCCTGGCTCAGAAAGATCGCCTGAAGAAGAAATGGCAACCCACTCCAGTGTTCTTACCTGGAGAATCTCATGGACGGAGGAACTTGGTGGGCTACAGTCTATGGGACATGACTTAGCAACTAAACCACCACATTGGAAGTAAATGTTTGACTGCCCTGATCTCTGGTGTAAAGAGTGACAGGAGAAACTGGCCGTATGATGCCACGTGTAGAATGAGGTGGTGGTCTCGTCTCACTCCCAGTGTTTTCGCTTCTGCCATCTTGTCTCAGTGTATAAGGCAGACTAAAATGAGGTGTGTGGCCTTGCCGCCCCTTCCTGATGGGCAGATTTTATTTGAACACATTTTGACAACCTTTCAAAAAGCAGCTTCTACTCTTGTCAACTGGGGCGTGTATACTACAATGTCAGTGCTGTCCACCAAGCTTACATGAAACAAATTAACATATTTACACTACAATTCCCATTTGAAAAAAATTCTTACAGCAAGTAGTGAAGAAATTAGGCTTCTCAGTATTCTCAAATGCCAAATTAAGTGGACAATGAGTAAGTACAGTGATGCCTAAGCATCAAGTCAAATCCTTCACTTTCTTCCTTTTTCTCTCAGCATAATTCAAAGGAATAGATTCTTTTGAGAAATGATCAACAGAAATTCCCTCAAGATCTCAATTTTTACATCATCCCTATAGTGAGAAATTGGGTTCTTCACAATTGATTATGTTTATGTTTCATGCCCTAAATCTAGCCTTTATGGGAATCCTTAATTAGATATCAGTGAAGGTTAAAACGTAGAGTTCATATGCAGTTCATAAAGTATCGGGTACCTTTACCCATTGCTAAAATCTCTGTGTTGGGTTTAAGCACATCGTGATCTATTGCAGAAACCTTTGAGTTGCATTCTTTTGCCTGTTCATGATGCAACACTTTTAGAAACTTGAATATGACTTTGAAGCAAATCAGGTTGACATATTATAAGCCACCTTTCTGAACTCTCCCAGCCTTCTTTTGGAGATGATATTGAGTTAAACCATGGTTCTTACAGTTGGAGAATGTTGGTGCTATGACTAGTTCCTACTATTTTGTCATCAGTTCAGTTCAGTTGCTCAGTCGTGTCCGACTCTTTGTGACCCCATGAATCACAGCACACCAGGCCTCCCTGTCCATCACCAACTCCCAGAGTTCACCCAAACTCATGTCCATCATAGGGACCATTTAATCATCTTGGTTTCATAGGTTGAAGACTAGGATTAGACACACTAGGTCTTAGGGTACAGTCCAAGGAGGCATGCCCTTTCAGAGTCACATTCCTTAATTTTTGCACATTAGTTGCTTGCATGCCTCACTTTAGTCCCAGTCCTCATCTTTCAAACAAGTTTTATTCCTGGTTTTCTGCTGTGTCTATTTTTCCTCCCCACACTTATGAGTTCTTGAGGCAGTGTTCATAATATTAATAAATAGTACTTTGTATATAATAATACATATTAATATATATACCTTGTATCATTTTATGTGTGTATATATATATACCTTGTATTATAAGTATATATGGTATATATCATAGGTATATTATGGTGTGTATATATATATATTATAATATATATACCTTATATCGCAGGTATCCTGGAATTTGGATCTGAAGTCTGGGACTAGAAATATTTTGGTTGTTTTCTTCCTGATATTTTAGTCTAGTACATTTTAATGTTAAGATGTTTTAAATATTTAAGTGTAGAAGACTCCAGATTCATTCTTCTTTTTGACGGTATTTTTCTTAGATGCATGTTCCCATGTGTGTAAGTATGTGTGTAATACTTGTGTAAAGTCATCCCAAATCTCTATACTATTATATAGCTATGTATAGCCCATATTTCCATGGTGAAGGCAACAAGATTTTATGAAACCCCTTCTTAACTTGAGCCATTTATAACAGAGGTTAAGGAGTTGTTCTGAAATAAAATTTTCATTACTCTCAATTACAGATTCAATCTTTACAAATAGATCCATAGAAATGTGAGACACATACCCAGAGACAGCTGAAAATTAGTCCCTGTGAAAATACAGTTTAGAACTTAGTGTACAATTTTGAGAAATAAAAAAAGAAGCAGATCATTTTTACTTATTACATTCAAGGTGTAAAATAATTAACCTTGAACTGTAACCAAATGCTCAGCACAAATCTTTTTTCAGGTTTAGATGACCTCCTCGTCAGGGATTCATTGAAGCCCTTGACAAGTCTCCCTTGCAGTTTAGCCTTTTATCCATTTCAGTTTTCATGATTAGGTTATCTTGAATCATTAGGGGGTTTATTTATTTTAATAGACACTTATTGGATTCATGAAAAGAGAATTCAGTGACTAAGAAACAAGAGCTGAATATTATCTGGCTCATTTCGCACTTCAGAAGAGTCTCAACCAGCTGAGGAGAAATTCTTTCACAGTTAAAAAGTTTGTTTGGGGACTTTATGTGCTTCCATTTAGAAAGCGAACTGTCTGTGGTTAATAATATGAATTTTCTTTTGAGACACTCAGAAAATGTTTCCTTTTGGTTACATATGCTGACATTTTCTGTATTGAAGATGTGGGTGAGTAAATGGCCTTTTACATGTCTGTTGCAAGAAGCCTTGAGTCATTCTCCTGAAGAGAGCTGTTCATTTGTCGACTTATTCATTCATTGGAGTTCCTAGACGGGCAGAGACAGTGGGGGCTTCTTACTATTTGTAGACGGAGTTCACTCATTAGCTCTCTGCTAGGTTCCTCAGGGCAGACGGTAATGACTGACAAGACCTTGGTCTACAAAGCAAGTCCAACCTTACTTAAGAAGAACAAATTTATTTACTGTATCTCTCTTTGGAGATCAAATCAGTCTGTGGACTTGCATTTGTTTCTTAGCAAGTCCTGGTTTGTATTTGTTCAGAAACGCTATGAAAACTAGGAAATGTGTCACCAACACAGATTTTATTTTTAAGGAAAAAAATGTGGGAACAGGCAGAAGTTGGTGTCTTGGGGTAGGAAAACAAGTAACTTAGTACACAGTGAAATTTCAGTACCACGGACAGGAACCCCACTTGTCCCATCTCCTTCCCCTCCCCCATCACTTAAACCTAAGGCATGGAGCTAGGATTAAAACCCATATTTGATGAGCTCCAAATTCAGACACTAGGCTGTATTATTGTTTTCTGAAAGACCTCCCTGGTTATTTGAATATTCTCAGCATTTGTTGTGTAGTATGTCACATTTATTGTATGTTTGAAATTTTTAAACCTTTCTTTTTTAATAAGGATAATAGATATTGTTCTTCTTCATTCATATTCAATATGAGAGAACTTTAAAAATTCTCATTTGAGCAACAACAACAGCACATACACATGCATGTGTACACACACACAAATGATTAAAATAATGAGAGTTAAATGATATGGTTTGGTGTTTAGAATACATGTCATTTTTTATTGAACAAAAAAACTGGAGGATAAAGCCTATGCAGTGTGTAATTTACCACTAGCAGGCCATTTAGGACCTGATTAATACCCAGCAACATGATTTTACTATGAAAAGAAAATATATCTAGGCTAGGGTAAGTGGAGTTCTTAACTTTATCATAGTTTTTTCTCCAAGGACTTCTTGTTAAAAAAGAAGAGAGGAAGGGAGGAATGGAGGAATGGAGGAAAGAAATTAAAAATGGAAATACTATTCCGTATATGTGCGTTAGAATACAATATTTATCTTTCTCTTCCTGACTCACTTCACTCTGTATAATAGGTTCTAGGAAAATGGTACTGAAGAATTTATTTACAAGGCAGTGGTGGAGCCAAATTCAGACTTAAATTGAAGAAAGTAGGGAAAACCACTAGACCATTCAGATATGACCTAAATCAAATCCCTTATGATTATACAGTGGAAGTAAGAAAGAGATTAAGGGATTAGATCTGATAGATAGAGTGCCTGATGAACTCTGGACGGAGGTTTGTGACATTGTACAGGAGACAGGGACCAAGACCATCCCCATGGAAAAGAAATGCAAGAAACAAAATGGCTGTCTGAGGAGGCCTTACAAATAGCTGTGAAAAGAAGAGAAGCGAAAAGCAAAGGAGAAAAGGAAAGATATAAGCATCTGAATGCAGAATTCCAAAGAATAGCAAGGAGAGATAAGAAAGCCTTCCTCAGTTATCAATGCAAAGAAATAGAGGAAAACAACAGAATAGGAAAAACAAGAGATCTCTTCAAGAAAATTAGAGATATCAAGGGAACATTTCATGCAAAGATGGGCTCGATAAAGGACAGAAATGGTATGGACCTAACAGAAGCAGAAGATATTAAGAAGAGGTGGCAAGAATACACAGAAGAACTATACAAAAAAGATCTTCTCGACCAAGATAGTCATGATAACGTGATCACTGACCTAGAGCCAGACATCTTGGAATGTGAAGTCAAGTGGGCCTTAGAAAGCATCACTAAGAACAAAGCCAGTGGAGGTGATGGAATTCCAGTTGAGCTATTTCAAATCTTGAAAGATGATGCTGTGAACATGCTGCACTCAACATGCCAGCAAATTTGGAAAAGTCAGCAGTGGCCACAGGACTGGAAGAGGTCAGTCTTCATTCCAATCCCACAGAAAGGCAATGCCAAAGAATGCTCAAACTACTGCACAATTGCACTCATCTCACACGCTAGTAAAGTCATGCTCAAAATTCTCCAAGCCAGGCTTCAGCAATATGTGAACCGTGAACTCCCAGATGTTCAAGCAGGTTTTAGAAAAGGCAGAGGCACCAGAGATCAAATTGCCAACATCCGCTGGATCATGGAGAAAGCAAGAGAGTTTCAGAAAAACATCTATTTCTGCTTCATTGACTATGCCAAAGCCTTTGACTGTGTGGATCACAATAAATTGTGGAAAATTCTGAAAGAGATGGGAATACCAGACCACCTGACCTGCCTCTTGAGAAACCTGTATGCAGGTCAGGAAGCAACAGTCAGAACTGTACATGGAACAACAGACTGGTTCCAAATAGGAAAAGGAGTACATCAATTCTGTATATTGTCACCTTGCTTATTTAACTTATATGCAGAGTACATCATGAGGAACGCTGGGCTGGAGGAAGCATAAGCCAGAATCAAGATTGCTGAGAGAAATATCAATAACCTCAGATATGCAGATGACACCACCCTTATGGCAGAAAGTGAAGAGGAACTCAGGAACCTCTTGATGAAAGTGAAAGAGGAGTGAAAAGGTTGGCTTGAAGCTCAACATTCAGAAAACAAAGATTAGGCTCCAAAATCACTGCAGATGCTGATTGCAGCCATGAAATTAAAAGACGCTTGCTCCTTGGAAGGAAAGTTATGACCAACCTAGATAGTATATTAAAAAGCAGAGACATTAGTTTGCCAACCAAGGTCCATCTAGTCAAGGCTATGGTTTTTCCCGTGGTCATGTATGGATGTGAGAGTTGGACTGTGAAGAAAGCTGATCACCGAAGAATTGATGCTTTTGAACTGTGGTGTTGGAGAAGACTCTTGAGAGTCTCTTGGACTGCAAGGAGATCCAACCAGTCTATTCTAAAGGAGATCAATCCTGGGTGTTCATTGGAAGGACTGATGCTAAAGCTGAAACTCCAATACTTTGGCCACCTCATGTGACAAGTTGACTCACTGGAAAAGACTCTGATGCTGGGAAAGGTTGGGGGCGGGAGGAGAAGGGGACGACAGAGAATGAGATGGCTGGATGGCATCACCGACTCTGTGGACATGCGTTTGAGTGAACTCCGGGAGTTGGTGATGGACAGGGAGGCCTGGCGTGCTGTGATTCATGGGGTCGCAGAGAGTCGGACACGACTGAGCGACTGAACTGAACTGAAGTGGAGAAACAGACATAGAGAATAGACTTATGGACATGGGGAGAGGGGAGGAGAGAGTGAGGTGTATGGAAAGAGTAACATGGAAACTTACGTTACCATATGTGAAATAGATAGTCAATGGGATTTGCTGTATGGCTCAGGAAACTCAAACAGGGGCTCTGTATCAACAAAGAGGGGTGGGATGGGCAGGGAGATGGGAAGGAGGTTCAAAAGGGAGGGGATATATGTATACCTGTGGCTGATTCATATTGAGGTTTGACAGAAAACAACATTCTGTAAAGCAATTATCCTTCAATAAAAAAATAAATTAAAAAAGTGTAAAGAAGAAATCAAAGAATTCTTTGTCATATCAGTTAAAAAGCCTTCAGTGACTCCCATGGCCCGTAAGATTAAGATGAAATTTCTTTGCATGTTATTCTTTATAATCTGCCGCCCACCTCCTTTTCTAGACTGCGCTTTAGCTGCAGAAAGTTGCTTCTGATTACCAAATATGTTACTTTTATAAGCCCCTGCATTTGCTGATACTGCTTTCTCTGCTTAGAATGTTATTCCAGTCACTTACTCTCCCCACCTGGTGAAACTCATCTTTATTTTTTAAGACCCACATTATGAATCCTGTTAATCTGTAATGACATTTTCCTTGAATTTCATGGTCAGAATTATATACTTTCCTGTTGGTGATCTCAACTAACCTTTTAAGTAAACAGTAACAATAAAAATTAAATGAATTACAACTTCTTATAGAGGGGATAGAGAATTGAGTAAAGTTTTCCAGCAAAGGGAGTAACATGAGCAAAAGCATGAAGATGAGAATATATCAAGCCTATTCAGGGATTGTGAGTAATTCACAGTGGCCAAAGCACAAGGTCCATGGGAGAATTGGTGGGAGATGAGACCATGAGGGAAAAATAAGAGCAAATTGTGGTTCTTATTGTTGCTGCTTCTAATGTTCCTAAATTGTGAACTAGAGGTGTCTCGTTTAAGTAAATCCTCAGTAAAACTCTCAGTTTACTAAAGGATAAACTGTAGGGCCGTTACTCATCTTTCAAAAAGGAATAATAATACATTTCTTCAAGTAGTAAGGATTCTTGATACATTTACAACTTGATTTGCTTTGTAAAGTTAGATTTATGTACAACTTTTTAGGAACATGTGGGTTGTAAATAAACTATCTCTTGACTGGTGTAAGTGTCACCTCACCTGCATAGTTGGGAAAAGGTGGTCAGAGTTGTTTTCTCTACTGAGGGAAATATATTTGTTTAAGAGACCGATGAGATGATTAAAATGAAATTTTAATAAGTATTATTTGCTTATGGCCTGAATGCTTGGGAACTCTTTAACCATTGATCAAAAGGATGTAGCCTTTGAACTTATATGCTTTCTTTGTGTTCAGAGTTTGAAGGTAAAAGTGTTTAAATTGTAAATTTCTTGGCATCATTACACTTAAGTTCCATGTACATTTTCCTATGTAAGTTCCAAGTATTCTCTATATTTTTTCAAACTTCTTTTTTTGAACACATTTTAGACTCACAGAGACTTTGCAAAATGTTACAGTTTCCATATATTTCTCACCTAGCTTCCCCTAATGTACACTGTATTACAGTGCAGTTATCAAAAGTAGGAAACTACCAATGCTTTAATACTACCAACTAAAAACTTTATTTTAATTTCACTTTTTTAAAATTAATACTATGCTAAATATTAATAGTATTTCCACTAATTACCTTCTTTGGTGCCAGGATCCCAATCAGGAACCACATGGCATTTAGTTATTATCCTTAGCTTTCTGCAGTTTGTGACCATTGCTCAATCTTTTCTTTCCTTTTTTTTTTTTTTGTTTTTTTTTTAATGACCTTTTCACTTTTAAAAAGTACTGATTGGTTATTTTGTTGAAAAAAGTCTCTCAGTTAGGGTTTGCCATGACTTGACTGAGATTATGCATTTGGGGCGAGTCTGCCTCAGATACCATGTTGTGTCCTTTGCAGTGAATCATATCACAGAGTTCTCAGTGTGAATATGTCATTGCTGGTGATGCTGACCTTCATCACTCGACCAGGGTGGTTTTTATCCTTCGTACTTTGACTTGGTGGCTAATCATTATCGGTTGTTTCTGACAAATAACCAGGAAACAGATCACAGATTGTGGAGCTGGAAGGGAACTTAAAGATCATCTTTTGTAAACTCCTTCTTTTATAGTTAAGCTTCCAGAAGATCTAAGACCTTATCCAAAGGTCACCCAGTAATTTATTGTCATAGCAGGAACCTAGCAGTTCAGTCTCCAAACTGAATATTCTGCTTCCTAGCTGTGCTCAGGTACACGTAATTCACTCTCAGTTTTCCCATACTAAAAAAACTAAACTGACTTTATGAATATTCAGCCAACCTTTGATCAAAGCTTATTTCCAGGCTAAAAGAGAAATTACAGCTAGGTATATATTCCGCAATTCCTGGTGCTTGCTCACATGGCTGGCCAAGGCTAGAAATCAGATGAACTTCTGCATCAGCATCTATAAAATGAAAATAATTCTCCTGGAATGCTCCACATAACACATAGGGAACAACAACAAAAAACCTACTTGAGATTTTTAACAGAAAAAGGAGATTTGTTTATTAATAATTCATGAGTTCCCATTGAACATGCACGACAGAAACAGTGCTATTCAATAGAGAATACTGTCATCTGTCACTGTTTTATTTGACATTTACACTTTTTTTTTTTCGCCTGATACTGCAAAACTTTCTTGGATGGCATGCAAAAATTATATAAATGAAAAAAATCCCAATGTGGGACTCTTTATCTCTTCTGTGGTGGGTTCACTCACAATACATACATGTGTGTGCAGGCAACAGCGTGGCCCTTTCTGGCAAATTCATTAGCCACCAAACAAACTAATAACAGACCCTTTTGAGAAAACAGAGATAAGCTTCCCAAATGGGCTGGTGGAGGAGTCATGTGAATCAAAAGATGGAGGGTGAGATGGGAAGTGAGGTGGAAGAATGGATTTCCGGAAGATAAGCACCCAAATCTGTGGAGTGAGCAAGTGAGTCAGAGTGAGAGGAAAGCGAGTCATGGCTGCCGTGAA
This sequence comes from Moschus berezovskii, assembly GCF_049115385.1. Taxonomy (NCBI): domain Eukaryota; kingdom Metazoa; phylum Chordata; class Mammalia; order Artiodactyla; family Moschidae; genus Moschus; species Moschus berezovskii. The sequence goes on from NC_142461.1 coordinate 48,807,200, forward strand.
GAAAACTGACAAAAAATACACTACCATTTCAGACGCAGAGTAAATATTTATAGATGGCATTGCAGGAGCTCCTCTAGTAGGAATATCGGCATTTAGTAGATGAGCAAGTTAGGAACTCCTTGTGGTTTTGTGTTACTGTAAGGCTCTTGACAATGTTTCTGCTCTGTAGGTTAGTTATTATTTATAAAAATCACAGAACCAGCTGATACATTCATAAGCTAATTATTGAAGCAGCTGGGTACACATGGTGCAATATGTCCAAGGCTGTGAAGTATCACAGATTTCTTGGGGCCTGCTGTGGTGGGGGTGCACTGTTGAAGGCTCCATCCCTTAATCTGATCAGCCAAGCAAACACTTTGTGGGGAAACTAGATTAATAACCCTCTAAATACCATGAATGTGCTTCATCTTCAAAACTGGGTTCCCTTAAACATGCTATTAGCTCAGCTCCATCAGGGATTTGAGGAAGTTCTCCGGTGCCCTAAGAACAGGGTCTTGTTGGCTACCTCCCTGTGCCAGAAATTAATTTGGTTTGCTTATGTCTGCACACATGATCACACTTGTGTCTAATCCACTCCCTAATAGCTTCAAGGTCAGGACCTTGCTTGTCAGTGGGCAAATTGAGCACTACACTTCTTAAAGACTGATGGCAGACAGCGCCCAGTCCATAACGAGGCCTGTAGTTTGTTCTAAGTGATTGTAATGAGTGCAGATTATAACAGCGCATATAAATCAAATGCAGCAATGAATGTTGTGCGAGACATTCCGAGTATGTAAGTGGAGATACCACTCAGCTGTCACCTGTCTCCTTTCAAGCTGTGGCTTCCCACAATGCAGTTCACTCCTCATGCGGAACAGCAGGTGCTGTCCTCCTTAAGGTCTGGATATCTCAGAACTTCATCTTTTAACAGATGCAGATTTTTGTTTTTATTTTCTGTTCAACGATTGGTCTCCATGCTGTAGCCTCCCCTGGGAGATGTTAAACATACCTGTTTGAAACATTTGAAAGAGTTCAGTTGGAGACTTATTCAGATCTGTGAAAAGACAGAGAAATGGGAGCTTGCTTTTTTTCCACAGATGGCTTATATTCCATTTCAATAATTTTTTGCTTTGTACAAAGAAACCCTTGAGGAAACACTTTGGGACTAGGAGTGTTTTTAAAAATATAATTTACTTTTTGATAGGGATAAAAAATTGAATCATCTTCAATTTTCATATATGTTACACCTTGAAAATCAACCATTACCTGTCTCTCAACTGGCAAAAAAAAAAAAAAAGAAAAAACTTTGAAAATACTTGGAAGCACATTTCCAAGCAAATGATTAGATATCTTGTTTTCATTCTTCCTAGCCCTCTAACTCTCCCCAGCTCCCAGTTTATTGCAAGAAAAGATCAGGTCTGCGCAAATGTGGCCTCTCACTTGTAAAAACAAGGCAGTGTTGTGTTACAGATTAGTTTATAAATCCCCAGTGGCTTCACAGTTCAGTGCCTACAGCTGCTGCAGATGGGTCTGGGTTTTTGTCTCTTCGCAGTGCTGCAGCCGGCAGTTGAAGGAGAAAATGGAATGATCAGGTTATTAACATGGAGGCCGCGAGGAAGAGGCTGCACAATGAGAACAGCTGGTGTTGCTGTCTTGGCTGATGCAGCGGAGATAATCAAATCTTGCCTTTTTTTGGGTAAAGGCAGAAGACACAGTGGAGAGTTAGACAAACAACAGCTTATGATATTATAAGGGGTTTTTATAATGCGTGTCAGGAACTTTCATTGGTTTACAAGTTACGAGATAGAATTTGCGGAGGTTTCCAGATTTCTTACAAAGTCATGTGTGTTTACTTATGCACCTTTTTAGAAAAATTCTTATTCTTGCAGGAGGCATGATATGGGACCGTCCTTGTATTTAAAGTGAGCGACGTAGCTTGGAAATGATGGGTTAGAAAGCTACTGGGTAAAATATTTTGACATGAGCCAGTGAGCGATGTTGACAGCATCCTCTGTATTATTTTCATATAATCCATCATTATTTGCATTACATTTTCTTTCTCGTGCAGTTGCGAGCAAGAGAACATCCGGATGCCAGAGTTGGGAGGCAGACATTTGCAGGTGTGACCCGTCCAACTGCTTACCTTCCTGCAGGTGTGGCTGAGGCAGGAAGGTGATGGTTACAAGGGCCTGGAGCCCAAGGCATTCAGAGGTTGAGCAGATATACTCTTTTCTCATTCTAGCAAAGGGTGTTACAGAGAAGTTATTGATCTTTGTGAGACTATTTCCTCCCTAGAGAGGAAATATTTCTATTTATATCTAGGTATTTCCTCTTCAGAATTTGCCATTTTGTAATACATATTTGTTCATTTTCCTTTTTTTCTTGGAATGGAGTACTATCCAACTGGGTGGGTAATTTTAAAATTTGTAGCTGACTAACATGAAGCGACTTTTGCTGAGAATTAGAGAGCTACATGCATCCTTGAGTTTCTTTTACAAAGGGACTGTAAATTAATTGAGAATGTATTCAGTAAGAAGGGGAAAATTAACAAGACTGAAGATTCTCAGGTATTGGTGTAACTATATGTGTGGTCATTAGTTGGTTTTCAGAGTTGCCAAGCTGTTTCAGTGTCTCCCCAGTGTGGTGGGAACAATTTTGTTGTAAAAATATGATAAGCCGGTATGGTACTTGACTGCACTCAAGCCCCCTCTGCGGCTGTGCACTCTACAGGTTCATTCAGTGGCCTTCTCTGTTTCTAGGGCTGGCTGTGTGAACTGCTCCGCTGGAAGGAGAACCCCAGCCCAGAAAACCGCACTCTCTGGGAGAACCTCTGTACCATCCGTCGTTTCTTGAACCTTCCCCAGCATGAGAGGGATGTGATTTATGAAGAGGAATCAAGGCATCATCACAGCGAGCGCATGCAGCACGTGGTTCAGCTTCCCCCGGAGCCAGTGCAGGTGGGCGTCCCCTTCTCCCCTCAACCTGGACAGGGCTCTTGGTGCCAGCAGCTGTTGAAGGTCAAAGGGGCAGACCATGTCACCTGCCCTCAGAAGGGGTCTCATTCCATATCCCCTAAAACAGAGAACCCTGTTCTCACAGTAGGCATAGTGTGTATGTGTGCCTGTGCATACATGTTCTCTCTCTCTCACACACATGCAAACACACCTGTGACTGAGAAGTCAAATCCAAAGGCAGCTACTGTGACTCAGACAGTAAAGAATCTGCCTGCAATGCCGGAAACCCGAGCTGGATCCCCAGGTTGGGAAGATCCCCTGGAGAATGGCATGGCTACATATTTCAGTATTCTTGCCTGGAGAATTCCATGGACAGAGGAGCCTTGTGGGCTACATTCCATGGGGTCACAAAGAGTCAGACATGACTGATCGACTAACACTTCATACTTCCTGGGAGTATTTTATTGATACTTGTGGGATTGTGAAGCCAGAGCACTGGTGGAGAATTAAATCACATAATTAGAAATCATAGTTTCCATCAGTGCACTTTCTAAAGGAAAAAAAAAAACTCTGAAATACCTAATGAATTGATTCAAAATTCCTCAAGAAATGTTTCATTAGGCTGAGAGGAATATCCACATGAGCTAGGGAATACCACTGAACTCAGCTGAACCTAAGAAAGAAGTTGTGATAGATTCTTAGTATTTTTAAGTGAGTTCCTGCTATCTTTGGTTTCCTCTCTTTTAGAAATCTACCTTCATTGGGTTTGCCTGTTTTGTTTGCTTAGATTTTATTCTCATTGAGATAAATTATATTCTTTCTGAGAGTCACAGAGTTTAGCTGCTGACCCTTGCTGTTATCTAAGATCAGTTACTTTGGGGAAGAAATAGCAGTGAGGGTTTCTATAGTTTCTCCCCTTCAAGTTGTGCTGCAAAGTGTTTTGGTAGACTGCGAGATTTGTCCTACTGCTCAATGCCACCAATCCCAGCTGCTGTGAAAGAAGATCACCTGAATCTCCTTGTGTATAGCAAGAAGGGGACGATTGAGGCGGGTGTGCGTGAGTGTCTGCACTTGTGTGATGGGTGGAAGGTGTGGGTGAAGGAAGGCTGGGGTGTGGTGTCTTGATCGGATAGCATGAGAGAGGTGGTGGAGGACACGGTTCTGAAATACTCTGCCTGAGGCTTCCTGTCTCCTTTCCCCTGCTCCACCCTCACGTGCCTGGGGAAGAAGCCAGAAGCCACTGGAGCCATTATGTCACTTGTCATCCAAATATTGACATCTCAGTCAATGCTCTTGTGCTCTCATTGGTCACTTTCCAAAGTCACAGAATAAGCTGCCCAGATCATTAGACTCGTGAGTTCACAAAGCTACAAGCACCTGCAGGAACCTCTTCTAATATCCACAGTACACTCAGGGAAGGGTGGTCACAAGCGGTACCTGGTTAATAAGTGGCAGAGCTGGCTCTCCTGGCTCTGGACTAGTGTGTGGGTGATTCATTCCCTAGAGATGAGCCCCAAGTCTTACCTTTCAGGACCAGCCTCTCCCTTCCCTCCACTGTCCTTTCCTGCTGGGGCCTTGTCCAAACACCAGGGCACCTCCCTAGAGATAATTATTCCAGCTTGCTGAGTCACGTGGAGCAGTGGTTTATAGATTTTGAGATTCAGTTGAAATTAAAAAGGGGCCCATTATAATTGCCAACCTTTTATTTTAGAAAATAAATTTATTCAAAAAATTCAAGGGACGCTCCCATTTATTATTCATATATTTATATAATAAATACTCATTAAATAACAAATTAATGAAAAGGATAGCCTCAGACAAAAGATCTTACAAATGTATACATTTAATCATATGAAAAACTCACCATCACCCTTATTTTTCTCATTTTAATGTGAATTGACCCAAACTTCTATGTTGAACCTATGACCAACTTCAGGAAACCACTTACTTTGTGTGGACTTTTCATTCAGAGTCTATCTTAGTCAATCCAGGCAAGGTAAAAGGCTCCTCTGTCCATGGGGATTCTCCAGGCAAGAACACTGGAGTGGGTTGCCATGCCCTCCTTTAGGGTATCTTCCTGAATAGAAGTGAAAAATTGATTTATTATAAACATTAGTAGCATTTCTTTTTTATCATAGGATGATGGCAAAGTTGAAAATTTGGGATAAGAAAAGTAACACCTATTCTCCATTAAAATGAGGATCTCCCTTCATTTGGATGATGGCTCCTGCATATTCTTGTCTCTACTCTTCTTGTCCAGAAATTCTCATCTCTAGAGGTCCCTGTGTTTAGGTAGCTAGAAGGGATATTCAGCATTATATTTTGTATTTTAACTGACCAGTCTGAGTAAAGTAAATCTTAGAAGCAGACAGCCAATCTATGAGTTTTATTACCTTTTATGCTAGTATATCAGAACTAGAGTGTGCTAACAATATTTAATGGCTAAGAAAGAGTCAGTCTGTAATTTTCCTTCAGTTTTAAGCACTTTGTGGCTATTAACTTCTGATATCACTAAGATAATTCACTTATTTTATAAAAAGTTATTCCTATCACTCAGCTCTTAAGAGTTTACAAATAAGGTAATTTTTTCTACATTGACTTTTTCTCGGCCATTGACCTTGATCTCATAACTGTAGAACTCTTCAGTATATCATTGTGTGTGTGTGTGTGTGTGATTTCTCTCTCAGTGACACTGCTTTCAATGCTGCATTCATATTTTGTGGCAAAATAGAAAGCATTTGATTAATTGTTTATTACAGTCGTGATAGGAAAAATGAAGAGAACTTGAACTAGACAACAGAACTCTGGAAACTGGAGAATAAAGTTAGCACAGCTTCTATGACTTTGGACAGATTGTATTCAGAAAGATTCCAGATTACTAAAAAGTGTCTGTGATTGTCCAAAAGTTAAGTCATTGGACGCAGGGTTGAGATTCACTGGTGCCCTTATATCAATTAAAATTTTAGAGAAACATAATTGCTTACACATTTTAGGGATTAAAAAATTTGTATATTGGTAGTATTAGGTGATGTTGCATTTTGTCTAATTAGGCAGAAAATACACTACTATTAAATTGTTAAGTATGAGTGAAATCAGGGATTATTAAGAGTCTCTGATTATGCAGCATATTAAAATGCACATAGAAATCTACCCTACTTGTGGTTATGGAAGAGTGCCATTTAAATTTCTTTAAGTAGTTAGCGTACACTATTCCCAGTTTTTCTTAAATTATAAAGATATGAAGTAGTGACCTTTGTACATAATTACCCACCAGAGGAGTCTGTCGAATTAGGGCTCCACGGATGTATTGGATAAAAGAAGAAGCTTGGAATAAGCCCCTCCCCATTCAGTGAATTCTGTGAAGTCCCTTAGAGTCAGAGCCTCTTTCCTTCCAGAAGAGAGGAAATTTTTCTTGCCTTTTGTTTGCAAATAGTTTACTAATTGGTAGTCTTATATTGCATACAGATGTGTTTCTTTTTTTAAGCCCATGAAAGATTTTTAAAAATTCAAGCCCCCATTTAGAAATTAAGAAATTTCACTTAGAAATCCAGATTTCACAATCCAGAAATTCAGGAGATCTGACTCAGTGGGCCACATGGCTGGAGCTGGTGGTCTCCATTCTGGACACACACAGGATAGCAGTCTCCATCCTACTGCACAGGCCTCACCGCCCTCACGCTGTCTTCCATGCACACACGTCCAATTCACTTTGTTCATTTAGGCTGCTCCTGTCCCATCACTGCGTCCCTGTGAGGCCAGCTTGCCCCAAGAGTCCTAAAGCCACATGTGCCTTGCCCTGCGGTTCTTCCGTGGTAGCCTTTGTGCACCATTTATTTTTCTAATTCTAACACCTCAGAGTCCTTGAAATGCATATTTGATGGAATTTCCCTTCTGGGATGAACCTAGGTTATAGTTGGGCTTAGGGCCATTGAGGGGTATAGTCAGTCCCAGAGACTTGGGGGTCCTGGGAGAACAAGATTTTTTTCCTTAGTAATTCAGATCTCTCCAGGTGATATAGATTTGATGTCATATGGAGTTATCTGATTTCTCCAGTTTTCTTGTTGGTATTCTTTTCTGAAACTCTCATTTAAGTTCCTGCTGTCTAGAAGGTGACCTTCCAGTCTCTGAATACACTTTATAAACTAGATTCACCTACACTTATGGCCCTTCAGTGGAGGCAGTATTGCCCCAGGGGGTAAAAATTGATTCTTGGGGTGCATAAAAATCTTCAGTTTACAATTGTTTATTGCTCTCCAAAGGGACATAGTACATAAAGAGATGTTCTGTATACCTGGTATTAAAATTTCATGACGCGGTGGGGAGATGATTAGGAAAAAATGCCTAAAAAGGCTCCTGTGGGGAATAATAATGAAAAATGTTGCAAAATGCTAACATACATAATGCTTATATTTCATGTATGGGTAGCACAACGACCAACATAGATGAAATGAGATGGTATGACAAACGAAAACATTCCATGAAAAAGATAAATTCCATTTTTTTTTCACACCAAAAAATTGGAGACAAAATTATTTCTTGTGGTTATAGTGATATTCCCCCAAGTGGTTATTACAACCCGAGGCCCTATAGGGAATGGATATCCTCACCTTAGAATCAAAAACTAGTTAGGGTATTCATTATTACCAACTCTATTTTACAATTGGAAAAACTGGAGCAAAGACGGAGGGCCTTGCCTGCAGCCAGAATCACCAGTTGAATGAAAACACAAGCACTTTTGGCATCCAGTCTTCCCTCTGACCACACTTCTCCCTTAATGCAGCAGAGAAGAAAGGACATTGCTCATGCTATGACTAGGTCACTGAGTGGGGCTGATTGGAGAGCATTTGCCAAATTGTTTGTGTCTGTGTAGTTTGTGCTTTATTGTTTTATTATATTTCCACCACCGTGTTTCCAGGGGTTATTTTGTAAGTTCAGGAATTCTGAGTTTGCTGCTATGTGGTTTCCTGACAAGTCCTTGTTTTAAAATTCCATGCCATACGCTGAGTAAGAATGTGAGACCTGGTGGAGGACAGCCGACTCCAGTCTCATACCTCAGCTCGTCTGGGTTGCTGTCCACTCAGGGGGGTCTCAGTATTTTCTCAGCTACTGAATCCTTGTGCTGATCTCAACCAGTGCTGACTTTGCCCTCATGGATATGTGGCAGTGTCTGGAGATATTTTTTATTATTATAACTTGGGGATGCTACTGGCATCTGCTAGGTGGAGGCCTAGGATGCTGTCAAATGTCCCATAATGCAGACGGCAACCTCCCCTACCCTCTAAACAAAGATGTATCTGTTGTACACTGCTGATAGTGCTAGGGCAAAGAAACCTGTATAGAAACCCCATCAAGGTTGGGGGGGGGGTAGGTTATCTACTTTCACATGTGAGACAGTGAAGCTTAGAGAAGTTTAGTAACCTGCTCAAAGTGAGACCTTAAATCTTCATTTGTCTACCTTCAGTGTTTGACTTTTTCCTCTGAACTAGAAAGAACTGCTAAACATGCAGCAGCCAGCCTTTCCCAAATACTTGCTTTTAGATGATATTAGGCAAAGCTGTTTATGTACAGCCATCATTCTACTGAACAGATCTAGTTTCATTAGCTTCTTTTTTATAGAGTATTCAGTGCTCCTTGGTGTGATGTCAAGGAACTGATGCAACTGAAATTTTCACTTTTCATTAAGCTTCTCTGGCATTTTTGAGATAGCTTTGGAATGTGACTCTCATTGCAAAGTTTGAGGATACTTGAAGTCTCTGATTAAGCACTGAGAATTTGATCATGCCTTTTTGCCTCAGCTGTAGGTTTTATTTGTTTGTTTATTTTTTCAATCTTTTGGCTGCACCATGCGGTGTGTGGGATCTTAGTTCCCAGACCAGGGATCTAACCCATGCCTCCTGCAGTGAAAATGGAGTCTTAACCAGTGGCCTGCCAAGGAAGTCCAAGCTGTAGGTATATTTTGATTTGTAAATTTGCTTTCAAAAGGACAGTGTATAAGAAAATAAATAAGCTAGTTAATCAATTAAGGATGTTTGCAAATTCTTTAATCAGGTTACTAGAATCTCTCCCATCTTGGATTCATTCCAAGCTTCTCTTCAAACCCTGCTGTGTGAATATGGCTTTAGAGGTTTGAAACTCTACCTGAGTCATGAGGGAATGTGCAGAGACATGCTTGCTGTTTTAGATGAAATATTACAACAGTTGGGTATAAGGAAGTCCTCACTGGGGTAAACTTTGAGAGTCCCTGACCATCAGTCCAGAGCCACACTAGCCTTTTCTATATTCACATAATATTATCCTGCAGGCATTTGTTTAACTTGGAGAGGTTCTTCATTTCTTCGTTACTAATTAGCCTTTCAGCACATCCAAACTTTTAAATTTGTCACTGGGAATATAGAAAGATTTGGAGATTATTAGAATGAACTCTTTATTCTAGAACATAGACATTTCTATCTCAGGTTCAGCTTCTTCCAAAGTATAGTGAATTAGTTTCTCATGGTGGTGATGTCTAACAGTTGAATAATTTTCTTAAAGTTGGTACTTGGTAGATTGGACATTAGCTGTGGCTTTGCTTTCTTTAGAGATTTCAGCAAGTTGTTTGTCTACTTTTTAAAAGTTTCTTAAAGTATTTTTTTGACACGACATAGAAATTCCAGCTTAAATATTGGATATAAATGAAAAGAAATTGAGGGAGATAGAACTTGATGAAAATCCACCTGTAGCACTGTGAATATGTGTAGTTTTCTCTGAACCTGGGACTTGGAATTTGTGTAGTTCATGGATTCACCCTCTCCTTTGCTATCCTGGGTATAACATATCTTCTTCCATTGTCAGCTTCTTCCTGCTATCATCGTTTTCTTTCTTCTATTATCTTGTTTACTGTTTACTCGATATTTTCTCTACCACATGACTTCTGCTTACTACTCATAGCATTATAATTCCAAGCTTCTCAAAGCCTTGGCCTGCCCACCACCTCTGCTCTACTTTACAACTTTTCTGTATGCTTTTATCAAATCCAGCTTCTGTTACCCACTCCTTATTTACAACTTTAGATTCTTATAAGGAGAAATTGACTGGTCCACCTTATCCCCATGAAGGCAAACTTTCTTGACACTTAATTCCCAGCCAGTAATGTGAATGCTCAGTTTGGAGGTCACTGCATTTTAGAGGAGGAGCTTTGTTGGGCACATGGTTAGAATAAGCTCCAGGAGCGTGGGGAATGGAAAGCTAGCTGGCTGCGTACCACCTGCAGGTAACCTGTGAATGGTCTGTCCTTGGGCTGGAAAGTTAAGGCTGTTGAGTAGTCCTGCATCTATCACGGTAGATAGTAACAGATATGATTAACAAGTCTAATATAAAATTCTCATGTCAAAAGAGATTTATGTGACTTGTTCAATACAAAGTGCTGTGGACATGTAAGCAGTAGGAATCCAATGCCTAAGAGCAGTTTCAAGTTTGTGTGTATCCAAAGTGTAATGCCTTTATAGTTCATTACAGTTTTTCTAACATTTATCATGGATGGCCATGCTTTCAGGCACTGTGTTATAGATCCAGATAGGAATTAAAATTTTATAGTAATCTGTTCTGGGTCTGCCTATTTACTGCTTTAAAGTGGGGTCACTGATTGGCTAGGGTTATTGTCTTAATAGTTGGAGTTAGCTTTCTATTTCTCATTCTTCATGGGGTTGCTCCAGTGTTTTTGCTGAGCAGAACTCACCCTATGAGTGACTAAAACTTCACAACATGCCACCTTCCAAATTAAACATCTAGGGTTAGCTACTGGTTGGAAGTGAAATGTCAGGCAGCTGAGTTCCACTTCTCCCAGGCTTTTCCTGTCCCGGGGCAGCACAAAGAACCCTGTTTTCCTGAGTAACCTGCTCTTCCATAATTGTTGTGTTCCTTAAATAATAGTCTAATTGCATTTTCAAGAGGAAGTACAATCTCTTCAGGTCCTGCTGTGGGTTACTGGTAGACCCCTTGTTTTTCAGCTCCTAACACTGAGTAGAAGGCACTTTGCCCAATGCTACTCTGTGGATGAAGGGAAGAAGCAGGATTAGCTCTGTTACTTACATTGGGACCAGTACTTCTTACTGATGGAAGATTCTGCACTGCTCAGTGCTTGGAAACCACTAACAGCGCTAATATAAATTACATTTTTTAATGCCTATTTTTAAAGGTTTAAGGACAGCAGGGTACTCCTCATGTACCTTGTCATATTCTTTTCCTTCTGCTGAAATTAAAGATAGAAACATTATAAAACCTTTAGCACCTTGGCCTTTTCTTGATGTTCTGATAGGAAAACATTTCTTGATGTTCTGATAGGAAAACGATACTCAACGTAATATTTCTGAACATAAAGCTTAGTTGTCTTTAAAAAAATGGATCAGCATATTGCTGTGGAATTGTTAGTGTATCTTCTTGCCGTTGTTCTATTGGCCAACTCAGTGTGGCTATTTTCTTCCTCCTTCTCTACTTTCTTCTTTCCTTGCACTCTTCTTTTTTTCAGTAATCGGAAACACTTTTTTTTTTAAGCTGAAAGAATTTAGGGCAATAGCTAATAAATTTTGTGTCAGGGAAAACTGATTAAATATGAGCAACGTGGAACAAGTTGAGGGAAGAAGCAAAATAGACTAAGTCGGTGCCTTCCACATACATCGTGCCTTCTCTCTCACCCACAAAAAACAGCAATAAACTTAAATGAAGATACTTGTGGACATTGGGGTGTCATTGTTTTAATGAAGTTCCTTGTCATAGTTCATCTGTGAGAAGGAAATACCTTTCTTTATACTTTTATAGGTATCTGGCAAAGTCTGGCTTTTGGTAAAGACGATTAAAATTAACTGATAAAACTGGTACTTCCCTGTGGTCCAGGGGTTAAGGCTATATGCTTCCACTGCAAGGGTGCTACTTATTTATTCAACAAATATTGGTTGGGCTCCCTCAGTGTGCCAGGTATTGGTCTAGGCACTATGTATATAATAGTAAATAAAACAGAATTTCATACATATATAGAGCAGCTTTCCCTTTTACTCACATAGATTGCATTTTTAAACAGACTTTATTTTCCCTCTGCCTTGCCTTAATCTAGAATTCAGACTATGGTTTAGTAGAATCCATAAGCCTTACTATCCAGTCTTCTTGGGTGGTGCTGGTAGAGAACCCGCCTCCCAGTGTAGGAGATGTGGATTTGACTCCTGGGTCAGGAAGATCCCTTGGAGGAAGGCATGGCAACCCACTCCAGTATTCTTGCCTGGAGAATCCCATGGACAGAGGAGCCTGGAGGGCTACAGTCCATAGGGTCACAAGGGGTCAGACACAACTGAAGCGACTTAGCACGCACACACGCAAGCCTTTCTATTCACTGTTTCAGGAACCAGAGCATCTTGTAAAGAAAGAAACTACCTTCTATTTCTATTTTCAATGAACCTTTGACCAAATGGGAAAAAAGATGATAGAGTAAAGAAAAGGGCCTGGAAGTAACCTTAACTCCAGTCACAGGGCTGGGCATGTGACTTTGGATAGGAGTTTTATCCTTTAGAGTTTCCTTTTACTGTTTTGTAAACTGTTAGATTATGGATTGGGTGATCTCCATCTGAAACACTGATTCTGTAAATTGGTTCATCTATTTCTGATCCTCACTTGAGGATTTTAATGGAAATGAAAAAAACAAAAAAATAAAACACATTGCCCCTGGGAGGTTTAAGTGCATTTCGGAAAAACAAATTAGCAACGAAATAACAAATTATGAATACCTTATATGGGTTCAGAGAGATCTAGTTGATTTTCTTATGACTGATAGTTATGACAATTACAAGAGAAAGCCAGCCACTGAGTTTTAAACTATCGTAGCCAAACCTACCTACCGTGGCTTCTCAGATGTTTCTGGTTAGTGTGGAAATCTAATGTAGCTGAAAACTACTGCTGATTTTTATTAAGTCGAAGTCTGGAACTTCCCCTGTAATGATAGACAAACTTACTTTCAATGAAAGGAAAACTGCCAAAGTTCTGAAATTCATTTATTTTATTATTACTCGGTTTAACCCTAGAAATGGGAGATCAAGAAAACTAGATAGATTTGACAGTTCCGAGGTCACAAGTTCAATTTCCTCACAAGTTGTTTCTAGATGGAATTCACTGCAAATCATATAACCCTTCACCTCTTGACATGGAATCTTTTAGGGAACTGTGTATCACATCAAGGTCATCCTGATCACTCTGGGGCTGGGAAAATGACAGGTAAGTTGGATCAGGTGAAGGAATTCCAGTGACCAAGTCTGGAAAGCCTAGGAGGTTTGAGTATCACTTTCTATAACAGATCAGGGTGTACTGGAGTAAGCTTACACAGTGAGCAGGAATTGATGTTTTTAGGAATTTTGGAAGCTGGTTTCTACATTGTTAGTAGAGTGGAACTGGCCTTGGTCAAATTATTCACACTACAAGAACTGGCAAATGATTCAATTGGGACTTTATTTTCTCTAGAGAGCCAGTTGTTAAATATTTACCAGCATAACACTGAATAGACTCCAATTAGATTTTTTTAAAGCCTTGTGGATATCCATGTACTTATTTTTCATAAGTTCAGTTCAGTTCAGTTGCTCAGTCATGTCCGACTCTCCGCGACCCCATGAATCACAGCACGCCAGGCCTCCCTATTCATCACCAACTCCTGGAGTTCACTCAAACTCATGTCCACAGAGTCGGTGATGCCATCCAGCCATCTCATTCTTGGTCGTCCCCTTCTCCTCCCGCCCCCAACCTTTCCCAGCATCAGAGTCTTTTCCAGTGAGTCAACTCATCGCATGAGGTGGCCAAAGTATTTCAGTTTCAGCTTTAGCATCAGTAAGATATGCTAAAAACCATTGTTTGAAAGAAAGGTTAGGTGTTTCCAGAACTGAATGGCTGATTGGTATTACAGCTCATTTGTTCACTCAGGTGTCAAAGTAAGTAAGTGTTAGTACCTCAGCTGTGTTCTATTCTGTGACTCTATGGATTGTAGCCTCTGTCCCATGGAATTCTCCAGGCAAGGATACTGGAGTAGGTAGCCATTCCCTTCTCCAGGGCATCTTCTTGACTCAGGGATCACACCTAGGTCTCCCGCATTGCAGGCAGATTCTTTACTGTCTGAACCATCAAAAATAGTTATATATTTAAGCAGTAGTTGTTTCTACTTTTTCCCCTTCATGCTTTCCTTTAGTTTAAATCCATTTCTTCATGTTCAAGGCATTTGTCTTTGTATTGCCTTCTGTATGTGGTATAAAAGGCTAACTTGAGTATCTGGTTAGATTCATTTTGCAGAATAAGAACCATATACATAATGAGTTCATAGTCTGGGATTCCCTGGTGCCAAACACCCAACAGATTTGGGTGAAAACAGGGGAAGTTATTTTAATAGAGTACTTTCTTAGATTTGATGAAGTGAACCCTCACAGTGCACTTCAAAATGAGGAGTCAATTTTTTTTTTAAAATACTCTAAACTTAGGGAGCTAAATTCTATGATATGAATGCTTAAATATATGTGGATATGGAAAGGCCTTCCTATTTCTATTACAATTTGAATGAACAGAATGTGCCAAAGTGAGCATATACTGTTTAAGTACAATATATACATGCAAATGGTTTCTTAAATATAGTTTTTCTCATTTCAGCTTTTTTGACAATTCATGTCAACAGTGTACTCATAAGTGTGGTGCTAGAAGAGCAAACAGGGAATTGTGGTCGACAAATGTCAAACATTTCCATGTAGGTGTAATTTTAGGAGTATACTTTTGAGAGAAATCCTTATTTGAGTTTGTGCTTCATGTGAAATGAAAGCCTCCCAAAGAGATAGAGCTAAAGTAGTCAAACAGTGTGTGTAGTACTTTAATACAGTTGTTTCCTTAGTAATGAAAGGAGAGAACCAAATTGACGGATTCTCTTGCTTGTAAAACGTAATCTGGATCAAATGCATCAGTATGTTCTATATGTTGACGATTCTTTGATATATCTGTATTTTAGAACTACTGATGTACCAACGGAGAAGTTTTCTTGTCACTTTACTTGCAAGATATCAACCAGTTTATTTGGAGCTCCTAGAAATAGATATGCTAGGGACGGCACTCTGTACTCCAATAGTCTCTTCATATTTGCGTATTTGAAGCAGGATTGTCCAGTACACTCTATGAACATGTAACGTCCTCTGTTTTGCCATTACTCACATGTAGAACGTGTCTGTAATCAGTTTTTATTTTATGTCACATTCATCTGCATTTGCAGCATTTCAAAGACTAGTCTGCAACATCTTGGCACAGATGGGGAAAGCGGAGTTGCTTATAAGTTCCAGAACTACAAAGACACAGATCAAACATATGATATTAATAAATAGCTTGGATGGGGGTGTGGGGAGAGGGGAAGGATTAAAAATTAGGTTATTTATTTAGAAAGTTGAAAGTCTCCATTTGTGATCATTACTCTGTTCTTGAAAGGAAATAGGTGCTGGATTTTATGTTTTGTTTTTTGCTCCAGTCCTCACGTTTCCCTCCTCCCCCTTCCTCCTGTTTTAAATTAAAATCTAAAGACAGCCCGAAAGAGTATATATAACTGCAAAAAGGATGTGGTAAATCATGGCAGAGGTTTGTGATCTCACAGACGTGGTGGTGTCAGGGATGAAGACCAAAGGCGAATCCTTAGCTTCCAGTGGATTTACTTGAAATCCCTCACCCTTGTAGCCTATCATGGATAATAGCATATCATGGATAATTACATTTTTACAAACGGTAGAGAAAATCATTTTGACACACACATAGTGTTTTCCAGCCAGACCCGGCTTTTCAATCTTTTACAGCTTTCATGCATTAAGGCTCACATATTCTTTGTTTATTTTTAAAATATTATCATTAATAATAGGTTTGTTCTGTGGTCAACCTCTGAGTAGAAGACACTCAGGAAGACCCATTTTTCCCTGTTTTCCTCAAGTCAAACATTTGATACCTTTTCCTTTGGAGAAGTTTGTGCTACTCATGTTTTTCATTTAAAAAGTTATGGCAACCAAATTTTCATGGAGATTTTTAGGAGCTTTGGTCATTTTTTCAGCTTATTGCTATGTGAAAGAAAATGAATTATGTTTAGTGGCAAAGCACTGGATGGGGAGGGAAACAGAAGAAGAAATCATAGAAGAAATATTGTCATTGATTTGTTTGCAGTACTATGCAATGATGTGAATTCTGGCTGGGTGAACTTAGGGAAGGTTGTCCCCGTAGCCACTCAGCTGCATCAGAATTCCAGGACCCAGGAAAAACTGGGGGACAGTATTCACTTTTCTTAACCCTTTCTGATCAGATGTGGTATTTCATTTTGAAAATGAAATTAATTCCCCTGAGGCCTTTGAAAACTTTAATAATGCCCAATAAATAAAATCATATCTAATAACTCAACAGTTTCATTTGGCACCATCATCATCTTTTAGATGTACTGCAATGGCAGAAACATAAATACTTGCAGGCTTCTAAAGCCCAGCTTCTATTTGCTAAATAAACTTGGCTGCTTTAAATTCCTCTGTGTACAGTCATTAATACAATGCACTCTGACAGCATTTAATTAAAGTGCTTTTCTCTATTAAATTCATTAAAAATTCTGCCCCCCTCACCCCCCGCAATGTGTATAACTGCTTTCCAGATGCTGAGTGGCAGGGATCTATGAAGCTCACTTTAAATAACTTCTGATTTCTCTTTGTAAAGTGTTTATTACATTCAATTTAGAAACTGTTAAATATGACTTAGAAGAAAAGTCTGATTCCAAGACATATTCCCCATCCCTGCAGCAATTTCTTTAAAAAAATAACTCATCTGAATAAACATTTATTATCTATTTTTCTTATAATGTATCAATCCTCCTAGGCACTTAAACTGGGAGGTAATAAAGATATGATTTCCATATTGGATTGGTGAGTTTGCATTAGTTCTCAGCACATCCTTGGCTTGAATACGTTTGCCTGCCGATTCAGGGAAAGCGAACAGAACAGTCCAGTATTAATAGATTATTGACAGTTTAATGTCTTGGCACCTACTTAATCCATGAAGTATAATAACCAAGAAGCTGTCTGATATGAAAGCAATCAATAAGATTTTCAGTGAAAATCTTTCAGTTAATTGCTGGTCGACCTTAGAGATTTCCTTTAGACAATACTGTCTTCAGTTTAGACCAAAAGGACCATATTGATTGATAGAGTTTATTCAGAGATGATTATTTAATATCCATTACTCCAGTATACGTGGTAAAATTCGCCTTTTCTGTGTCTACCAAATGAATTGTCTTTTTGGCAGTGCTTTTCACAAATACTCCCTTTACCAGCTCTACTTTGAAAATATCTCATTAAATCTGTTCTCTTCTCAGAAATAGAAAGTTGGGAATCTTGAGGGAACACATGATCAAGTGTTTTAATATGATAATAGAGTTTTGATAGAATTCTTTGCTCAGTCTGGAATTATAATTCCAGCAGAGAATCTGACAAAGCTAAAAAGTGTGTTCTCAGTAAGAGTAATTATATAATACCTTTAAAGTACTGCACCTTAAAACAAAAATGTTTTTTAATGCCAAAATGCTTTTTTGGTTTCCATAAGTATAAATGAGATGGCTTATATTTAGTTTCTAGATTTTTTTTTCATGGATTTTTTTTTCTCTATGATTTATTTAGTTTTAGTTGCATGGAAACAAACATGTATTAATAACAAATGAGTTTTGATAAAATATAAATAAGCCACAAAGGTGGCCGCGGAGCAGCCAAGGCTGTTTCTGGCCCTAACTTGAAACCATTGACTTCACTCACTTTGGACTGTGTGGTGTTGGAACTGCAGTGATTGGCTCAAAGTGTGGGCAAAAATACTTAAATTAATTTTGTTACTCTTCTTTCCTTGTTGGTTCTTAAACACAAGTTAACATCATCCTTTCTACTCTAAGGATGACCATTTTGGCATTTCATGTTTGTTTTGGAAAAGACCTGCAGTGCTCTCCATAGCTTTATTGTGTAGATGAGCAGCATCCATTCACATTTCAGTGCCATTACTATCGCAGGGTTTTATTGTGATACATAGGATCCCTTTTTAACCAAACGTCTAGTTTTTATAATTTGATGTTCTTAAACGTTTCTTTCGTTGTGTTATATGGATTCTCTCATTGTTATTTGTTGTTTTACCTCCAGCAGCTTTTCTTGTTGTCGAAACTGTCTGCTTCAGGCCTTCTGAATGCTGTTGATAGTAGAAATATTTCTGGAGACTGAGGAGGGAGGGAGAAGGGAGCAAGCTGATGAATATTTCAGTTTTTATCCCTGACCACCATGAGACCCTAAACGTACTTCTTCAAATGTCAATGATTTTCAATCAGATCATTTCAGAGTGGGGGGTGGAATTAGAGAACTGCACGAACCACTGAATAGTGTTATTGCTCTACACAAAGTATGTGTGTGTCTGTGAATCTAATGAATTATCATGAACTAGTATAATTTAGTCCTTCTCAGTACTAGGTGTATTTTTTTAATGAGTGCCTATATGAACTGGCCACTTTCTCCCCTCTTAAAGCTATTAGACATGTTCTAATTTCTCAGAAGACTTTTTGGTCTATATAATATTTCTGTTGGAGTAGGAAATAGCAACCCACTTCAATATTCGTGCCTGGAGAGTCTCATGGATGGAAGAGCCTGGTGGGCTGTGGACCATGTGGTTGCAAGGAGTCAGACATGACTGAGCAACTTACATGCAGTACAATGCTATATGACTATTGGGCTTCCCAGATGGTGCTAGTGATAAAAAATCCACTTGCCAATGCAGGAGATGAAAGATATGCAGGTTCAATCCCTGGGTCTGGAAGATCCCCTGGAGAAGGAAGTGGCAACTTGCTCCAGTATTCTTGCCTGGAGAATCCCATGGATAGAGGAGCCTGGTGGGCTCCAGTCAACGGGGCTGCAGAGTTGAACATGACTGAGCTCGCACACACCTTGGATATGGCTATTACCAATACAGATGTATTCTGAAAATTTTAGGATAAAGTTTAAGAATTTTAAGCTTCAACTATTCATGTAAAACACAGTGCCTGACCCTGTGCTAAGCGCAGAGTGTGTGAGTGTAACACAGTCTGTTTCTAAGGAACTCTCAGATTTGTGGAGAGATGGGTGTGCAGATGCTGATTGCAGCCATGAAATTAAAAGACGCTTGCTCCTTGGAAGGAAAGTTATGACCAACCTTGATAGTATATTAAAAAGCAGAGATATTACTTTGCCAACCAAGGTCCGTCTAGTCAAGGCTATGGTTTTTCCCGTGGTCATGTATGGATGTGAGAGTTGGACTGTGAAGAAGGCTGATCGCTGAAGAATCGATGCTTTTGAACTGTGGTGTTGGAGAAGACTCTTGAGAGTCCCTTATACTGCAAGGAGATCCAACCAGTCCATTCTAAGGGAGATCAATCCTGGATGTTCATTGGAGGGACTGATGCTAAAGCTGAAACTGCAATACTTTGGCCACCTCATGCGACAAGTTGACTCACTGGAAAAGACTCTGATGCTGGGAAAGGTTGGGGGCGGGAGGAGAAGGGGACGCAGGAGAATGAGATGGCTGGATGGCATCACCGACTCTGTGGACATGAGTTTGAGTGTACTCCAGGAGTTGGTGATGGACAGGGAGGCCTGGCGTGCTGTGATTCATGGGGTCGCGGAGAGTCGGACGCGACTGAACTGAACTGAACTGGGTGTGTGGACAGATGATGATAATACAGCATGTAAGTAAGTTCAGAGAAATAAAAGAACAATGCCTAAAGCCTGATAGGCTGGAGGACTCAGAAGGCTTCCAGGAAGTAGTGCTGCTCTGGATCCCTTCCAGAATTCCTCACTAGAGGCACTTTCCAGACAGAGGGGACGGGGAGGCAAAGGCATTGAGGTTAGAGTACACGTATGAGGACTGGAGCTTTTAGAGTCATTGGAGCACAGCCTGAAAGACTGCGCTGAGGAGCACAGACAGGGCTGGGGCGCATGCTGCAGGCAGGGCACCCAGCTTTCCAGAATGAGCGAGAGGACTTGAAGACATTGGCAAGACGTTGTGTTGGCTGTGGCAGGGGGGCCTGTTGGGAAGTAAACTTAGGCCAGAGATTATAAAGGTCCATATAACAACGGTGAGAGTAGGATGGAGAGAGGGAAATTAACCCAGCAACTATTTAAAAGGGATAATCAGCAGCAGGTGGGATTGGCTAGATGTGGAGGTTCAGGTCGGGGGAAGGAGTCAGTGAGAACTCTCAGATTGTAGCTGGGGCAATTTGAGGGTCTTAGAACACCAGTCGAGAGTGTTAACGATTGATTCCCTGATAATGTCAGTTGTAAGTGTGTTTGTTTTGTACTGAGTTTTCAGCTATTAAATTAAATCCACCCCTAAGCAGCTCCACATTTGGAAGTATAATGACTTGACAGTTCTAGTTTCTGAGGACGACCTACACAGGATAAGCAAATATGCTTAGAAAAGCCAAGGCAATGTGGCACAAAGACAAAATCGGACTTGCTTTGTGAAGCCGGGTAGATAAGGATGCCGCATGACCAGTCTCATGGGAATATAATGGTTCATTGCAACTTGGAAACTGAAATCTTTCTTGTGGGAAAAGGAATTGCCGATCCAGTTTCTTTGCCCTAGGGAGTCAGGAACTGGGATTTCTCTTTCCAGTGACCATCCTTGGTATCCTGGGAGATAAAGATTTATTTTCTTGAGTAAACCACAGTCTGAATAAGACTGCCTGACCCTGTCTGCTTTCCATCTCTCACCTGGTGTATTTACCACAAAGTTTAGAAGCAAAAGTTTCTCCATACCTGGTTACTGTTAATAAGATCATTAATGTGGAGAATGTAAAACCAGTATCCTCATAATTAATTAAATGTGGTTTCAAATTTAAATGAATACTCTAGAATTAACCTTCTGGATGTTTTACTTCACCTGATTTAATTTTTCCATATTTTTTTTTCTTGAAAGAAAATAATACCAAGGAAGCCAGTCTCTGATGAAATTAAGTGAAGCTGAAAACTAAAGGCTATATTTGATAAGCTCTCCTTGACACCTTTTCTTTGCTAAGCCACAAGGAATCTTTGCTGACACTCTCTAGAGATTGGTGGCTTTTACCTCACTGTCTGAGGAAAAAATGCTTCTTTGATCATTTGACTTTGTTTACCCAGTTTGGACGTTACGATATAATAAACCATACTGTGTCCATGGTGTGGTAACTCTAGATACTTTGTCTTTTACCAGAGTGGTTGATTATAATGCACTGCTTGAGATTTGCTTTCTATAAAAGGAATATTTGTACTTTTATGTGTTTGATTCACACAGTGCAGTTTTCTCAAGTCCTGTTATTAAGTGGTTACATCCAGAAAGCAAAAAAATATGCTGAGGTAGTGTTTTATTGGTGAACATCTAATATTTTCACTAACCATAACTGTCAGATTGTTCTGACTTCTGAGTGCCCCAGCTGTAAAAATCAAACAGAAAATGTGGCCTATCATAGGATTCTAAACCGCCCCATGTGAGACCTCAAACACATGGATTACCTTCTTTTTTCTTTTTGCCCTGAAGTAAAGAATCTAATCCAAACACCCTTTTTCCTTAAATAATTTAAGCCCTCTTCTTTGAGAAGCTGGAATGCAACATAACTGCTGTGTCACTCATGCCATTACAATTATGGGGAATTTTCATCTTAAGCTGAGTCTTGGCTGAGTTCTGTCAGGATAAAAATCTCCTTCTTCTGCTGCAGATTTTGACAGAATTGGGTATATTATTTTTTAAAATGATATCCAAAGATAGAAAAAGTAAAAATTCGTTCATTACCTACTCAAAATTAACATTTGGGAGAGGAACTTCTCTGTGATATATTGTAATTGTTCCTTGTTTGTCTTCACTTTTAATCATAAACTGGAAACACTGAATAGTTCCCTCTGTCACTTCTGGTGTTATTTTTATATTTTAATTGGAAGATGTTTATTCATACTAAAATGAATTTTTGTTCAAAGCATTTAAACAGAATCATTTTTGTATTTTCCAGCTAACAGCAGCAAGACTGTTTGTTATGTGTTAGACAGGGATTTGTAATATGTAGATCAGAGTTCAATTTTGTGTATGCATTTTCTCATCTGATGAATAAACACGACAGAATCCATTGCTATTGTGAGATTAGTTTGTTATCGTTTTTAAGAAACAAGCCCAAAGGATAGTGAACCACTTCAAATATATACTAACTGTAGGAGTTGAATAATTAAATTTATCATATGATCCCCAAGTCACATCATATAATCTGTGTAAACCAGGAAGAATGATGCTTTAGTTCAAGAAGCTTATATAATTTATTGAGATCCTTTAACTTAAAGTATATATATCCTTTTCCTCCATGTCATCTTTGTTTCTAAGTCATTCTTTACCAATAGGTGTTTTCAAGTTATTTTTGTCACCGGATTTCTAAATAGTAAGATATTTGAAAGTGGTTTGAATTTTGACTCTAGTACTTTTCCTCAGGAATCATTATTTTAGGTCTTCATTGACAGAGCTCTTGGCTGGCTACATGAAGTCTGTTCTTGTAAAATGTATCTATTTTCTACCTTCTTTAACTTAACGTGTTTTCACTTAAAAGGAATTGAAACTCTGCTCTGATTAAACTTGTTAGACGAAATTTCTTTACCTGAAACTGTTTCTGTACAAGCATAACTCAGAGGTATTACCAGTTCAGTTCCAGACCAGCAGATAAAGCAAATGTCACAACAAAGTGAGTCCCACAAATTTGTTTGGTTCCTCAGTGCATATGAAAATGATGTTTACACCATACTGTAGTCTATTAAGCATGCATTTGGATTTTGTCTAAAAAAATGTACATACCTTAATTTAAAAATACAGCTAAAAAATTCTATCTATCATCTGACAATGTGGGGTTGCCACAAACCTTCAATCTGTTAAAAAAAAAAGTAGTATCTGAGAAATGCAATAAAGCTGAGCTCAATAATGCATTCTATTCTTTTAAGCTTGAATCTTTTTTAAAAACTCAAATTCCAGAGCTCACTGGGTCAGGTATCACTGGCTTTTCAAAAGGTTGTTTTCATTTGATTTACATTTTACTTCAGTTGAGAATTATTTAGCTAACTGGATTAACTGTTTAATAATTCTAATAGATCATTCTTATCCTGAACCTTTGCATATCTTTCTCTCTTGCCCTTTTGCCATTGATGATGTGTCATGAATTTCTAGGTTGGTTCTTTTAATGACATTATGAATTCCAGGTACTCAATTCATCCTAGCATTTTACACTCTTCATTATCTTTAACTTAAGAGCTCTTCTTCCATCCATGCTGGTGCAAAAGCCACTCAGCTTTTGCTGAACACACCATGATGCTGCTGCTGCTGCTGCTGCTGCTCAGTCACTTCAGTCGTGTCTGACTCTGTGCGATGCCATAGATGGCAACTCACCAGGCTCCCCCGTCCCTGGGATTCTCCAGGCAAGAACACTGGAGTGGGTTGCCATTTCCTTCTCCAATGCGTGAAAGTGAAGTTGCTCAGTCGTGTCCGACTCCTAGTGACCCCATGGACTGCAGCCTACCAGGCTCCTCCGTCCATGGGATTTCCTAGGCAAGAGTACTGGAGTGGGGTGCCATTGCCTTCTCCAGAACACACCATACAGGCATTTAGAAATCAGAATACCATAGGTAACTGTCAGCTCTGGTCATGTCATGTTACTCTTTACTCATTTTCACTCAAATATAAGGTCTTTAAGGCTTCCCTGGTGGCTCAGCTGGTAAAGAATCCCATCTGCAATGCAGGAGACCTGGGTTCAATCCCTGGGTTGGAAAGATCCCCTGGAGAAGGGAAAGGCTACCCACTCAGTATTCTGGCCTGGAGAATTTCATGAACTGTATAAGTCCATGGGGTCACAAACATATGGACACGACTGAGCGATTTTCACTTTCAAAGACACTTTAACATTACCTGTAGCTTGAATCTGATCTTCAAAAGATAGGCCTTCCCTGTTAATTTTTAGGCAGAGTTTTGTGTTTTAAGATGACACTGCAAACGGTGGTAGAAGTATATGGGAAGGGGGGAAATGAACACTCATTGGTGTCAGGCAAATGGGGCTTGGGTGGGTGGGCCGAGGGGTGTTTTCTCCTAGGAAGAAAGACACAGGGTTGTAGCCTGGACCATCCTGAACAATATACTCTTCCTGAATTATCCCATGAACAGTTTGTGGAATGATTTTGGTCATAATAGGTCCTGAATGATCAAATAGACTTATGTATCATGTGACACTGATGAAGGAAAAGTTTTCATTGCTAATAGGTTCAGTATATGCCTATGTTTTATCTCTTTGGCATACTAATAGGAGAGAGATTTGTTTTTTATTTGTCATGGAGTCTATTTGATGGAAATACAGCTCCTCATCTTGGTCCTGCTTAATTTGCTATCAACTCATCTCCTTGTATTAGAAAAGCAGCTCGCCCAGCTACCTCTAGAGTCTGCAGACTCTGGCCACTCAGTATATAGTCAGATTAAGGACTACAACACATTTTTTTTTTAACCCAAACCATACCAAAGTTGTTGGTATAGTTGTTCTCAATTTGTTACTAAAAAGGAAATGATATAAGCCAAAGGCTGTTTTAAGAACTATGCTTCCTCTAAACCCCCAAGTTTGTTTTAACAGATTATGTGTCATAGTGTTTTTATGCTTTTATCTTTGACCAAAGTGTTTATTTTGAGAAACAATTATTAAACTGCATTAAAAACATGCACGATGTTCCAATGCCATCTTGGTTACAATATTAAAGGAAACTCAGACTAAGGCTGGATGAAATTGAACACATATTTCCATGTCAGACTTCCTACCATTTTGCTTGTTTGTATTGATTTCTCTTGACATGGTCTTCTTTTATTGAGCACTAGTCTCTTTTTTTTTTTGGTTCTTATTCTCTCTCTTCCCCCTTCCTCCCCTCCCCAAACCCCCTTCCCATAGCTGTATGTGCTAACAGCAATTGTAAAAGGAGACCAACTTAAATTAAACCTGCCTGGAGTCAAAATGTAATCTAACACCTGTAGTCTGCAATTTGTCATCACTTCATGGATACTATTTTTTTTTTTTAATAACAGATTTCCTGAGTTTTGACCTTAGGATACTGTGTAATCCAAAAAAAATGGCAACAAAACTAAACCATAGTTTTTAATAAGTCTTATAATGTTAGAATGTGAAATTACAACCATAAGAACCAACTCAAGTAACACCATTTGAAGTTAGAAATAGTGCTGAGTTGTACATCTAGGCGGATATATTTTGCCTGTGAAAATGTCTCTGAATGATAAAGTCAAGAGGCAAATGATAATGCTGTGTACTTTCTCCTACACTTGTTCTCTAATACCTTCCTAGGTGACTGAGTTCAAGTTAAGGATGTTTTTAACTCTAAGATCCATTTTGAGTTTTATAGTAAATGGTTTCATTTTCATTAGGGCTAAGACAGAGCTATATATTCAGTATGATTTATGTGGTATAGAGTTTTCAGAGTTTTTAGTGTTGGGATCTCCTTTCACTATTCCTGTTAAGGACTCCAATAATGTGCATATGAATACTTACCATATTAGAAATTAGTTCTGAGAAAATGTAAATGTTTATTTTTTGAAAATAACTATAAATAATATGTGTGTAAATGATATATTTTAATGAAGATCACTGTATCCCCCCCCAAAAAAATATAAGAAGAGTACCATTGTTTTAAATATATTTTTGCAAATATTTTTAACGTCTGACTTAATGGAAGACCTCTGAATTATCATAATTGCTTCTGTATTCATTCTGATACAAAGTATAGCTTGTAGTTTGGTTGAAGTAAATGAAGAAAAGCAACCCTCACACAGACATGTAATTAGAAAAGGAAGGGATATTTTAATAGCCTTTCCAGGAAATTATGATTTTCTTTTTTGATACAAAACTCTACAAGTGGTAGTTTCTTAAAGATTAGCTGCAGAGTGGAATCTAAAATGATATCAATGAACTTTCATGTTTTTTTACATTATAATTCATTTGTCTGCCTTTCACTTTGAATAAGTATTTTACCTATTCATAATTTTATGCTATCAATATTTATAAAATAATGATGTAGTGAGTTATGCAGATCTTCTAAATATTGACAGATTTCACTGTATGACATATTTTTTAAAAATTCTTAAATCATCACCAGTAACATCAGGGAGGTATTTAAGTATAGGGGAACTAAGTTTTTAGTGGAAGCTACAAGTTTTCCAAATTTTTTAGTTTTGCTGGGAAGGTAGAATTTAATCACTGGCAACAAATTGTACGGATTTTTTTTTTTTTAATCAACAGGCTTACTTCATTTTTAAGAAAATGTCTGTCACAAACCTAAGTCTGAATAACCATAATATGCCTGTTGGTTGTTATTTCAAATAAAAATGATATTTATTTCATTACAAAGGTGCTGGTTCAGCTCTCAACTCACACGATTGCACAAATGCTCTTTGCTCAGACAGTAAAGAATCTGCCTGCAGTTCAAGAGACCCAGTTCTATCCATGGGTTGGGAAGATCCCCTGGAGAAGGGAATGGCTATGTACCCCAGTATTCTTGTTTGGAGAATTCCATGAACAGAGGAGCCTGACAGACTACAGTCCGTGGGGTTACAAAGAGTTGGACATTACTGAGTGACTTTCACTTCACTTCTTTCTCATGAGAACTATTTTACTTAGGTATATCACAGAAGTGTATTATCTCTCTTAATCCTTATAAAACTGCAAGGAAGATTTTATAGATTAATAAACACTGTGGTTCTGAGAAAGTAACTTGCTCAGAGTTGCACAGCTAGTAAGCAGATGTGCTTTTTAGGATAAAGACTGGATTCAAAACCAGAACTTTGTAACCTCACAACTCCTGCTAACAACTTTTATATAAAAGCAACCTTAAGGATTATGCGGTGCCCTGGAGGTGATTTTAACATTAAAAAAATTGTACAAACAAATGCCACAAACTATTAGATGTAAGTTCCTGTAATGAGTGATGGTTTCTTTACTTTAAAGCATAGTTTTGCTAAAGGTGAATAATAGCAAGAAAAAGTAAGTTGCACAGAACAAAAATAGTAACCGGCCTGCAATTAGAGGAAGAGAGAATATGGATTAATCTAGTGCAAGGAGAAGGCAATGGCAACCCACTCCAGTACTCGCCTGGGAAATCCCATGGACGGAAGAGCCTGGTGGGCTGCAGTCCGTGGGGTCGCTAAGAGTTGGGCACGACTGAGCATCTTCACTTTCACTTTTCACTTTCATGCATTGGAGAAGGAAATGGCAACCCATTCCAGTGTTCTTGCCTGGAGAATCCCAGGGACAGGGGAGCCTGGTGGGCTGCTGTCTATGGGGTCACACAGAGTTGGACACGACTGAAGCGGCTTAGCAGCAGCAGCAGCAGCAGTGCAGCAGAAGAAAGATGTACTGAGCACTTAGGTGTGCCAATGTGTAGCTCACAGTCCAACAGATGAGAGAGATGTATGATAGTCACATTAATTATTAATTACCGATGCTAAATTCTTCCCATTGAGTTTTGAGCCAAAATTAAAAGTCTTAAGTGCTGATTTTGAAAAAAAGGGAAAATTAGAGGGTAGAGCTAGGTTGTTGAAACTCAAGACAAATATCTCAGTTTTATATTTTTTATATATAATATATTTTAAAAATAGCAGCACTGACTCATTCATTTAACAAATTCTAATTGAGTTATGCATGAGGGCTTTCCAGTTGTTCTAACCAGTTTTTCTTATTGTCTGTTAAGTATACTTTCTCAGAATTTTTAGTAGAAGAATGCTTTCCTTCTTTGGATAAACTATTTTACCTTCTGTTATTTTTGTTAACATTCTGTTAGTTTAGATGAGGTAAAATTAAACAAGTAAAAAGAATTCTGTTATTGACTCAAATGCAGTTAGAAGTCATCTCCTATTGATGTTCACCACCATGGAGAACCTGAAGCTCTGGTGACACTCGCTCACTCCTGCGGGTGAGGCTTGTCAGAGAGAGAGAGGGATGCGGCCACCTGGGAGCCGATTTTAACCCATTACCTATTACCCCACTAGATCAACCATCCTCTATAGTCACCTCCTTAATAATTTCTCATTTTCTCTATATAAAAAAGACCACAAAATCCTGGCATATTATAAGTAATCCAGTTCACCCCATAATGATACAGTGAATTATATACTTTCCTAAACTTAATCATTCAGGATCTTACTTCCTTCCCTGCAGGCAAAAGCCATTATATTTTACACATGGCTCCCAGCTGGTTTTCATTGAGGCCTTCAAAATCTATTTGAACACTGAGCAGTTTAAGAAGAGCTGCTTTATCTTTCTTAGTCTTTGTCATGGTACCATTTTGTCCTTGTGTTTTTAAAATTTTCCATCTCTAAGGCAGAAAAGCAACATATATCCTTATTGTGCTTTGTTACTGGGCAAGGAGGTGTTGGGTTTTATTTTGAAGTTGTTGTCTCTTTTGAATATATTCACAGCCTTTCTTTCTTCATCGCTGTATTCCTGTTCTTTTATACACATGTATGTCATATTTCAGCCCAAAGAGATTTCAGTGAATAAATAAGAACGCACTTATTAAACTTTTAAGTTTCTATTTGATTATATTCTACCCATAACTTATTCATCAACACTTGACTGTTAGAGACAGGACTTCTTATTAGAAAACTTTGTAGACTGCTAGGTCCAGTTATTACAGACTCTCCAAAAATATTTGATAAATGAATTCTTTTTTTTTTACTTTTTTAACCCAAGGTCTATGGTTTTGTTAGGTAGGTAGAATAGGGAAAAGGAGTCCAAAATGGCGGTGGCCAAATGACAAGGAAGGGGAAAGCCTGTGAAAATAAAACAAAGGAAGGTCCGAGGACCGGAGTGAGGACCTCAGGTAAAACAGCCAACACTCCTGGCTGGCCCAGTTTACATAGGGCAGTCCCAGGGGGAAAAAAGCATATAAAAAGAGGAGCCAAAGCTAGCTCTCTCTCTCTGCCGCTCCTCTCTTCATGTCTTTGGATGGATGTGCCCTCACGCCTTGAAGATGGATTTTCCTGCTGTCTTCTAAATAAAATAGAGCTGTAACACTGAGTTGTAACACTGATTTGTCTAAGAGCTATAACACGGTGCGTTCGAGACCTGAGAGCTATAACATGATCTGTCCAAGACCCGAGAGCTGTGACACACTGAGGGGGCTTTAATGTCCGTCACTCTTTAAACATAATTTCTTTTATATATGATAAGCACTTCCAGTGAAGAAGACAGTCATCAGTTAAATGTAAGTTAACTGTTCTTTTGAGGATAGAAGTGCCAATGCATCCTTCTGATTGTTTTGATGATAGTATTGCTATCTGTGATACTGCATTGCAAGTCCAGTTATATATATGAGCTGAGTTTTTTTTACTTTCTCTCTCTCTCTCTCTCTCTCTCTCTATATATATATATATATATATATATATGCTGCTAAGTCACTTCAGTCGTGTCCGACTCTGTGCGACCCCATAGACGGAAGCCCACCAGGCTCCCCCGTCCCTGGGATTCTCCAGACAAGAACATTGGAGTGGGTTGCCATTTCCTTCTCCAATGTGTGAAAGTGAAAAGTGAAAGTGAAAGTGAAGTCGCTCAGTCGTGTCCGACCCTTAGCGACCCCACGGACTGCAGCCTACCAGGCTCCTCCATCCATGGGATTTTCTAGGCAAGAGTACTGGAGTGGCTTGCCATTGCCTTCTCCGCTATATATATATATATATATATATGTATATATATATATATATACAGGAATATTCTCTTCTCTCTAGTGATACTGGTGGTTTCAAGTCCTACTGTGTTTTGGGGTAGATCAGGTGATATGATAATAGATCACAGTAAGGGTTTCCCTCACCCTGATAGTAAAATGCCAAGGCCCTGCTGCTCTGGCTCTGGCCCTGACCACCCCTCACTTGTCATTTCTGTCTAGCGGAGGGCTGTCTGATGCCATGTCCTATGATGTCAATGACAATGCTGCTGTTGGAAATGTGCTATATCTGTGCTGTCCAGTGTGGTGTTGTACAGTGTGATTATCCAGCACTGGAAATAAGGCTCGTGTGCCTGAGAGGGCTAAGTGTTTTTTCTTCTTTCAGTTTTAATGAATTCAGACATGACTGAGCGACTTCACTTTCACTTTCACACATTGGAGAAGGAAATGGCAACCCACTCCAGTGTTCTTGCCTGGAGAATCCCAGGGATGGGGGAGCCTGGTGGGCTGCCGTCTATGGGGTCACACAGAGTCGGACACGACTGAAGTGACTTAGCAGCAGCAGCAGCAGCTGTGTGTGGCTAGTAAGCTGCTGTATTGGGTGGCACAGATTTAACTTGCTGCCTCCCTCGATGTTCTTCAAATATACTGAGTGTACTTCTTCCTCCTAGCTTGTTCATCTGCTATTTTCCTCTGTCTGGGATGCCCTTCTTCATGGCTGGGTCCTCACTTCCTTCAGGCTTCTGCTTAAATGCCACCTCCTTAGGGAGCCTTCCTTGAATCACTGAATCTAAAATAACATCATCTCCCCCCAGTTCTTTTCCATATGCTTTGCTCTATTTTTGCTGATAGTATTTATTACTGCCTGATATCTTATTTATGGTCTACCTCCTTTACTCTGAGCCTTTGCTCAGTTTTCCCATGTGATCTTCCTCATAGAAGACAGGAGAACAGCATGTTTAAGGACATGGGATTTAAAATCAGATATGTTTTAGGTTCCCAGTCCTGCTAATTAGAATCTGTGAGACCTCTCACAAATTACCTATACTCTCTGAATCCCAGTTTTCTCATCATGAATGGAGTAAAAATACCTAGTCCAGGATTATTGTGAAAATGAAATGCATTTATAGATTTAGGCCAGTGTTTAGGTTCATAATTTTTTACACTAATGTAAAAAATGCCACCGTCTTTTATTAATGCCACCATCTGTTATTATTAGCATTATTATTGAATCTACCTAGATATTTCACTGCTATGAACTCTCGTTATATTTAAAAATAACAACAGAAGCTACAAAAGAGAAAGAGAAGAAGACTTTCAAATAAACCTTTTAAAACTCTCTTTGTAGAAATTATCAGAAATGAATTGCTGACCAGTTTAAGCTCAGTTGTGATGGAGAAAAATCCAAACCAAAATGAACTGGGATGAATTGTCAGGCTTCAGTTTGCAAAGGTCATGAGGAAAGGGATGGATAGCTATCTTTACAGAATGATATATTCTGTTATTTGGGAAAATCATGTGAAGAGAGATGATGGACTTTAGGAGTACAAAGGTCAGCTTCTGGGCCCATTTTGAAAAAGGGGAAAAAGTATGAGGCTGGAAAATGTGCAGACTTGGGCAGATTTATGTAACTATCTGGGTGGCTGTTCTATCATACTTACCTTTATTAAAAAAAATCAGAAAACAATCATCTGGGTTTGGAAAGAACTTGTTAGAAAAGAGCATATCTCTGTTTAGTTGGTAGGGCATTCTCTGTCTTGGTTGAAATAATTGTAAATTTTGTAGTTTCAAAAAGTCAATCAGCCAGAAATATATGCCTGCACTGTCAGATGATCTGAGGAACAGGATGGTGTGTAGTCTATCCAGCAGGAATCAGTGACACAGCCTCAGGCTAGAGTTACTCAGGGTGCTGGCTGGGGACAGGAACTAAACTTGAGTCATTCTAGTTAACACACAAGGAATTTCAAATATCCCTGAAAAGTTCAGACAGAAAAACCAAAATTTAGTCAAGTGGGAGTTCAGAAATCAGTCCTATGAAGAAGTGACTTGATCCTGCTGTTTAGATGGAGGATTTGGGAAGAGAGTTTGGACTGCCATCTCTGTCTTTTGGCTCTACTCTACTTTTGTTCAGAGTATTCACACCATTGGAAGAAGTGCTGCACGACAGTAAGAATTCCCTGCTTGTCATAATAATAAGCTACTACAAGTGGCTAGTGAGGAAATGTAGGCAGTTCTTTTTGCTAAAAATTATATACAGACAATAAGCAACTCTCTGCCTGGAGTAATCAGAAAATTTCAGGAGAGTAAAGATAGTTGAGACTTGGGGACTCTTTTTGTCTCAGATATTATGCACATTGTACTCTTTCCTGTCTGGTTAAAGATACTAGAAATATCATTTAACTTTCTTCATGCAAATGCTGTTATGCCTTCCAGCTCAATATAGAATATTGAACTAACCCAGGATCTCTCACTTTATAGATCATTTCTTTTGCTGTTATTTCTCTGAAAAACATCTTCCTCTCCTATGAGGGCAGCGACATTGTCCTTGTTCCTTGGAGACCTACTTTCTTAGACTGACTGTTCCCTATGTTTAAAGTTTCCAACTTTGAGGGTGCTCTTGAAATGCTCCATGTTTCCAGGTTGTTATTGATTCAGTTAGCACCTTCATGAGGAACTGTGAGGACTAAATGAGTTAATCATGTTAAGTTCTTAGAAATGCCTGGCACAGAGTAAGCGTTCAGTTAGTGGTAGCTACTATGATCATGTTTTCCCATTCCATGTGTGGCTTCTCTCTATCTGTGCATTACTACTGCTAGGTTCAAAGTTAGAAGGGGAGGGAAAATAGGGCAATTGGTGGGACCTCAGGAGAAGAACAAACCCTATCATGCAGAAAGATTATAGTAACTTCAAAGTATAGTTTTGGAAAATCTCTTTAAATCTAACCAATGCACAATGGAAAACCCCTAAAGAACCAATCTAATTATTTAATTAAATGGAACCATTATGCTGACTTTTACTACAGAAGGCAAGCATAATTTAGAAAATGGGGCATTTTAATTCTCTTTTGTTTTCCAATTAACGCAACTGCTCTAAAAGGAGGTCCTGTGCTTGAGTGTACATGTTCTATTAGTACATATTCCCTGCGTAATTTCAGTCTCTCTCTTATTCTTTCTCATCCAAAAGAAAAAAAAAAACAACAACAAAAACCCCTCACCTGTTGACATGGAGTTTTATTTATTACAGTGCTCAGGCTACCCAGATTACAACCTTGGAGCAAATATCTTCCTGCCGTCAAAGCTGCCCTGAACACGCAGGCCCACCATGCAGCTTGCCTCTCCCTGTGGCTATAATTAGGACATTGAAGTAATGGAGCTCTCACTTTTTTGCTGATGCCAGCTCACCACAGCAGACCACATGAGTTTACTCTTAGTTGAAAGTGGTAAAGAAAATGCCAAGAACATTCATTTTAATTGGTCAACATTATATGGGCCTTTAGTGCCACCGTTTTATGGTCCTCTGTTTTAGATTTCTTTCTGCCACCGGCCATCAGCCTATTATGATGGGTGTTCTTACGTGCATTTGATTATCCTTTTATTGTTATTTTGATTGTTACTTGTTTATGAATGATTAAAAATTTCATCTTTTTTTTTTTTCTACCTAAGTAACAATTTAGTCTGCCCTAATCCGGGAGTTGGTGATGGACAGGGAGGCCTGGCGTGCTGTGATTCATGGGGTCGCAAAGAGTCGGACACGACTGAGTGACTGAACTGAACTGAACTGAACTGAATAGCTATTAAATTCCATAGAAAAGACTGACGTTTTCACATCAGTGAAAAATTAGTTTTTCATCAAATAGTCCCTGAGATTAGGAGAGATGGTAGGGATTTTTTTCTTAAATGCTTGCTCTGATGCTGGTATTTTGTAGTCTAAAAAATGGGTCATTAGGGTAATGTGTGGTGAGGGTGGCTGTGGTGGTACCAGTGATACTCTAGTGTAACTAGACATGTTTCTTATGCATTGATTGGACTGAGTTCACTTGAACTCTGGAAAATGTTTAATTTGTTACTCTAACATGGAAAACACCATGTAAAATAGGAGAGAATGGTAAAAGAGAAACATGTGTTTTTTTAAAAAGTGAACTCACTATTCTTAAAGGTCTTGGGGGCAGGGCTGATCCAGGAAGTTAGACACTGATCTGAGCGGAGGAAATACAATGTTTGCCTTTGACATTGATAGAATACTTTGTCATGGGGACCTTCACAGTAGCCTTTTAATTACATAGCACTGCCTTTAATGTTGCAAGATGTGAGTAGTGGCCAAATTCCTCTTCAGTGTCCTATGTACCTTCTCCCCTCTCCAGGAAGTCCTTCTGACACAGGCCTCTGAGGAGGACAGGGCAAGTTGTTCTGACAATCTCCTCTGTGTTGCTTTCTTTCTTTAGTCAGATTGAAGAAGTTCGTAAATAAATATTAAAATGGGAAACTATTTCATGCAGAGAGGACATTGTAAAAGCAGTTATGAAGATCAAGAATAAGTTTCCCAACTGGTGTCAAATGCGGCTTCCCTGATGGCTCAGCCGTAAAGAATCTGCCTACAACGCAGGAGACACAGGAGATGTGGTTTGATCTCTGAGTTGGGAAGATCCCATGGAGGAGGAAATGGCAACCCATTCAAGTATTCTTGTGTGGACAGTCCCATGGACAGGGAGCCTGGCAGGCAATAGTCCAAAGGGTCACAAAGAGTCGGACAGTACTGAGTGACTGACCACAACTAGTGTCAAATGACAAAACTAATGCAATGTAATGATGAGTTTGATGTTCTTTATTCAAGGGAGACAATCCATGGATGGGGGCTACAGTTCTTCACAAGCAGTGGAGCAGTTTTCTGGAGGGATTTGGGGTATCATTTTAGAGCATTGGAAGTGGCAACACAGAAGACAGGGCATGATTGGTGGGGATTGCATATCTGACTTTATTTAGAAAGATCAAAGAACAAGGAAGTAAGTATAGAGCCCAGAGCTGGCGTTGCATTCGGGGATGGGCTGAATGGACACCGTGATTCTGGTCAAGCAGAGCATTTACAGCCAACCACATGAAAGTTCAGTCTGCTGGCGTGGCACCAGGCAGGAGTGGCCCCAACTTGGGTCTAGAAATGTTTTTAAAATATTAGTTTTGTTTTATTTTTAAGTGGGGAATAGGTAGAAATGAAAGAGAAATTTAAATTAATTACAACTAGAAAGTCTTGACATGAAGGATAAAAAAAAAAAAAAAAAAGGAACTGAGCTGCAAAACAAAGAATTACTAGTTTGTTCTCTATCCTCAATGGTGGACTAGTGGCTAGGATTCTTGGTTTTCACCCAGGCTAACCAGGTTCAGTTCCTGGGAAGGAAACCAAGGTCTCACTTCAAGACACCAGGCATTGCTGTCTCCTTGACATTAGTGATATTGAGAAGGTCTATTTATGAGTATAAAGTAGTCATCTAAAGTTCATAAGTTAATATAAAGTTGTAAGTTTATATATATATATATATACATAAATTATTGTTTAAAGATTAAGATCAGGGTTAAAAGAAAATAAATTTAAGTTGTTTCTAATTTTATGGTGTATTGATTTTCTGACTCAAATACTATTCCTCTGTTACACTTCAAGAATAATTTATGAGGCTGATATAATAATGACTTATCATTTATTGGATGTTTGGTCTAAGCCAGAGGTGAACAAACTCTGGCCCATGAACAAATCCAAGTTACCTCTTGTTTTTATAAATAAAGTTTATGGCAACATAGCTATGCTCATTTGTGTATGTTCACATTATAAAGATATAATGGAAACATTGCAACAGAGATGATGAGGCCCTGCTAAGGCTAAAATACTTCCTACCTGGCCCTTTGCTGAAAAAGTTTATCAACCTCTGGTTTAAGGCAGGCACTGTTCTTTACATGCAATATGTCATTTAATCCTTACAGCATCCCTCGGAAGCTAGTGTCTTATCCTTTCATATATGATGAAATTGAGGCTTAAAGATGTTTAGTGTCTTGCACAGAGACACCCAGCTATATGAAAGAATCTGGATGTGAATTCATGTGATCTCATTTGTAGAGCCTGCACTTTTCCTCTGGGTTCAGTTTCTTTGTCCTTGGGCTCCAGAGAGGTGGCACATCATACCGGTTATCAGTAAGACCCTGGAGCCAGATCCTTTGAATTTGAATAACCTGGGGTAACATGTGACTTAATTTCTTTGTGCCTCAGAATGGAAACATTACTATTATTAACCTCTTGTTTTGTAGATGAGATTCTGAATCTCCAGAAATTCAGTTAAGTTTTCAGAAGACCTGAACTTACAATGACTATGCATCACTAAAATGCTAAGCAGACAACGTGTATTTTAGAAGAATGATGGCTTTTGAAAGGTGAAATAGTGAATCAAATGTTATTATTATTATTATTATTTTTTTAATTATCAGGTCCTTCACAGACAGCAGTCTCAGCCAGCCAAGGAGAGTTCTCCTCCCAGAGAAGAAGCACCCCCACCACCTCCTCCGACCGAAGACAGTTGTGCCAAAAAGCCTCGGTCTCGTACAAAGATCTCTTTGGAAGCCCTTGGTATCCTCCAAAGCTTCATTCATGATGTGGGCCTCTACCCTGATCAGGAAGCTATCCATACTCTTTCTGCTCAGCTGGATCTCCCCAAACACACCATCATCAAATTCTTCCAGAACCAGCGGTACCACGTGAAACATCATGGGAAGCTCAAGGAACACCTGGGCTCGGCGGTAGATGTGGCCGAGTATAAGGACGAGGAGCTGCTGACGGAGTCAGAAGAGAATGACAGTGAGGAAGGCTCGGAGGAGATGTACAAAGTGGAGGCTGAGGAGGAGAATGCCGAGAAAAGTAAGGCCGCACCCGCTGAAATTGACCAGAGATAATGTGAACTCCAACAGGCAAAGCAATACACAGGTCCAAGGATTTTCTGTTTTAGTTTCTCTGAAAACTTTTTTTTTTTTTTTTTGCCTTATTTTATTTTTGTCTTTTTTGGTCTTTTTGTTCTCCTTCCTTTTTTTTTTTTACATTTCTTTGTTGCACAGGATACACCTGTAGACTGAATAAGTTCAGTATTT
The DNA here is from genome assembly GCF_049115385.1 of Moschus berezovskii. Taxonomy (NCBI): domain Eukaryota; kingdom Metazoa; phylum Chordata; class Mammalia; order Artiodactyla; family Moschidae; genus Moschus; species Moschus berezovskii. The sequence continues at coordinate 48,844,004 of NC_142461.1, forward strand.
CCGAATCAGACATCGCCTTGGCAAAGACACTAAAGTGTTACACTTTACAATGGATTGGATCGTAGTCATTATAATCACAGGAGACTCTGCCTTCATTATCCTTGCACTTATGGAAGAGACACCAGGCAAGTTCCCAGATGAAAAGACCTACGAAATAAATGAAGGAAGCTACAAGTGTGTGTGTATATGTATATGTATATATCTATATATTTACATATATATATTAAATTGCATGGGACAGAGAACTTTACAATCCGAAAGAATAGACTGTGAAATGAGTTCTTAAAGAAGAGACTTGTTTATGTATTAAAAAAAAAAAACCACTTCACAGTGAGTCGCTTTGGCTTTTTGATAAACTGCGGCCTGCTCTCAGGGTGGGGTGACTTATTTTTGAATTCCTATTTATTTTCTGTGTTTGTCCCTGATTTTTTTTTTTTTTTAATTCTATGGCTTCCTATCTGGCAGCTTGATGGGTAATTTTTGAGGTATGTATTTAACTAAATAAATCAACACTGCCAAAAAAGTAAAAGAAAGAAGAATAAAGTGGAAAAAAAAATCAGGGCACCTTAAAATGATACCAGTCAAATTAATCTTAAAGACACAATGCACACTTAAATGACTCGATGTGTTCCGTTACTCAACTTGTCGTTACTGTAGTGAACAGGTGCATTTCTGTGGAATTCCAAACGAGCGAAGCTGAAATTCAGTGCAGAGAAAACTCGTCTATTAGTGCAGCCTCGATAAAATGACATTTTGACATCAGACAAATGGAATTCACAGTATGAGCCACATTTTATTGTGAAATTTATTTACCTGCTCGTGGCTTCAGATCTTAAAATTAATAAGCCTGCTCATTTTAACTTGTTTATTGTTGCTGTTTTCTTTTTCTTTTCTTTTTTTAAAAATAGAAAATAGTTCAATGTAATCTTAAGTTAGAAAAGAAGTTGCTGCCCAGGTAAAGGGGCTCCTTCTCAAATAAATCCCTGTCCCTCCAGCTCCCGAGAGACGTTTCTCATTTCTGTTTCGCTTTGGGCGTCTTCTTTTTCGTACACATTCCATCCACTTAACCAGACATTTTTAGTCCTTGCTCTCATGCACCTCATCCCTTCCCTGCTATGGGAGCAGCCCTAACGAAAACCTGTTTTTAAATCATTGTGCAGCTCCAGGCAATAGAGTAAGCAAAGCAATTTCAGTGGAATCACCTACTCATCATAAACTGAAACATTTTCCCAGTTACCTACATAGCAGTTACCTTACGTAAAGCAGAACTAATGCCGACTGGCTGTTTAAGGGAATGAGCATTAAAGCTGCAATCTACTATAGTTCTCCCACCGTCTTTAGCTTCCCATCAGAAACCATTACTTCCCACTTCTACTTCTAGTCATTGCAAGAGGAGACCTCACCTTCAGAACTGACCAATCGAACCTAACCTGTACTTCAAGGTGGCCATCAAACAGTCCCACGCGGTTGGATTTTTTTTAAGAGTTGTGCTCTCATGCAACCTTGTCAAAGACCTCATGCAATATCACTTTGAAAGTTATTTTCTGTTTACTACACAAGCATTGTAATATAACTGTTAATACTATTTATATATTTGAAAGGTATAAAAGGTCGGAGTTAAAAAAAAAAACCTCTATTTGTAGATATTAACTCAGAACTTACGATATACAGGGAGAAGACGTTGCAATACAAGCTAATTCTAGCTGCTCAGTAACCTCTGGAGTTTTTAAAGGGACATTTTCCTGTACTTTTTCAAATAATGATGTTTAAAAAATTATCTTGACATGAGCGTCATATACCTTTGCAAAAGGATGGTGGTTTGCAGTCAAGCCCTGGGCCCATCCTTCCTATTTCTGTAGTATGCTGCAGCTTTAATCAGAAAGTCCGTGGTTGCTGCTTCCTGATCTCCGAGTTACTCTTTTCCAAATTGTCTTCTTACACTGTTGCTGAAGGTCACTCTGTACATGTAATGGAAACTGATTTTGCCAAGCTCTTACAAGGTGGTTCATCTCTCGATGGCATCCGCATTTGGTATCTTTTACACTTCAACCAAAAATTTATTAGGTATTTTTCAATGCTAAGTCTTGCCTTTTATTTTTTAATTTCACTGCCAAGTTTGCAGTGGTTCTAAGTGAATCTGTGGGCATTTTAGCCTGTGGTCTTGCCAGATCTTTGCGAATTACAATGCATATATGTCTATTTATTCAATATCTGTCATATAATATCTATTTGGAAGAAGAAACTTTCTCTTGTAGTGCCTCTTGACAAAGCACAATTTCTCGCCCCACCCCTTTTTTTTTTGTGAAATGAAAAAACAAATTGTGTTTTATTGCGGTATCAACAATGTGAATAAGGATTAACATATTGTAAATGTTCTTTTTTCCATGTAAATCAACTATCTTTGTTATCACTAAGTGATAATTAATTTTTAACTTATGTGCATTGTTAGGCTGTTAGAATTTTTTGGTTGTTAAAATAAAACGCATTCAAAAAATATGACTTTGTCAAGTGTTTTATTGGGCGTTGCCTTCTTTCCCACTAAAGTTTTCATGTGGAATGAGACCTGGTGAGTGTAAGGAAGCTCCATTCCCTTATTTACAAGACAGCTGTACCTGCAATTATAGATGTTTGAGTCCTACCAATGCAAGAATTTAATCATACATATAAAGGTATCTGCACCTCTGTGTGTTTGTAAATGTGTGCATACTCACATCCTGAAGTTGGCAGCTGGGGGAGTCATTTGCCTAAACATTTTGTGGTATACAAACAAAACTCAGTGCATAAAGATATATTTATGGGCTTGCTTCTTTATTTTTCTAGTGAATATTTTCTGTTTATAATTAAAAACCCACAAATGACTGCATGTCAGGAAACTTTTGGAACACATATGTCCATGGTTAATGGACATAATAAAAGTCTTTTATATTTAGAGCTGGGTACCATAATGTGAGCATAGAGGAATGCCGGAAGGATTGATGTATCTGAGAAATGTGTGAAAATGATTTTTTAGAAAGTGCTCACAATGGAAAAAATTGCTCAAAAGACCAAAGTTAATAAGGAAGGAGCAAGTGCTTAGCATCAGAACTGACAAAGACAAAGTCAATTAAAAAGTGATTTTTTCTTTTGATACTGTAGATTGTTTTTCCTGTCTTTTTTTTTCTTTCTTTCTTTCTTTTTGTCTTTGGCACATGGTTGACATACAGATGTAATTTTTCTTTCCTTTTTTCCTCGATTTCACTTTCCTTTTTCCCCATGATTGTTGACAGCCCATGGACTGTGTAGATAAGTTTTGACAGTTTGTGGAAACTGGGTGTTTACAGAAAGGCAGACAGCTCCATAGTATAGAGCACTAAAGATTTTTGAAGAAAAATTAGCGGTTCAGTAGTGGATGAAACATATATATGCAGATGTACATGAATTCTGCTTTTGGGATAAAGACATGAAAGTAAAGCATGCGTGAGATAGTCTGCCTTTTAGCACAAATGCTTTCCATCTTCATGAGGTTGTGTTTTCGGGGGTCATACTTCATCCAAAGTGACAAACAAAGCTGAGAGGCTCTGCCCAAGGATGGGTTGGCTTTTGTCTTTTAGAAGGGGGTCTGTGCTCGCAACTTTTATTTCCAATAATACAAAGAGGTTTCTTGACTATATGTTAAGTCATGTCATCTCAGAGCTATCACTTTATGGGTTGAGTTTTTTTTTTTCCCCCTTAGAGGAGATATTTTCCTTTACACTGTTATTTCCCTTTCTGCAAAGGTTTAAACAAAGATTTAAAAGTCCTCACATTTTTTCTAAAGAGCAATCATGGCATCATCATACAGTAAACATTTATTAAGCATACACTCTAAACCAGATAATTTGCTAATAACTGAGGTGACAAGGAAAACTGTATAATTTAATGCTGTCCCCTCAAAGAGCTTATAAATTAATGGAAATGTATGCCAATCCAGAAAAAGTGAAGTTGTCATCCAATGGTTGTCCTCAGACAGATGTGTATTTGTTTAGTGAGTGGTACAAGCATGTGCTATAATTTAGAGAATGATAATTAGCATTATTTGTGAGCTAGAATGGCCTTAGGATTGGCTGCATATCATTTTTAAAATTACAAAGTAGTAACAAGAGAAGAATTTAACTGTTTCTTACATGAAAGAAATTGCTGGGATAATCTGACTTCACAAAGTTGACAGGGACTCAAGCTCCTTCCAGTTCCACTTCTCCCTATGTTCCTGTGTTCCCTTTTCCTTATGGTTCAGGTTGATTGCTAGAGCCTTGCCATCACACCCACCTTTCATGGAAGAAGGAGTAAAGAATGGCATACTCCCTTTCTTTTGTGGGATGTCTTCAAGTCCTACGCTTAAATACAAGGGAGAGTAGTAAATGTTCCTAGCTGTTCTATTAATTTCAGAGAGAAGGGGAAAGTAGATATTTGGTGAGCAACTCATAGCCTCTGCCAGAGAAGGTATCTAAAAGGATGTTGAAGATAATAGATAAGAGGAAGATAAGTACAAAAGTGCATTTGTCCTGCTGCTACTTCTGGTACCTTGACCCTCTTCTTCCTTTCCATCCTGTGTTCTTTTCCTTGCTAACTTTAAGAATCAGAACACCACTTCTTCCAGGAAGCCTTTCTCATCTGCCCTCAGTTCAGTTCAGTCACTCAGTCATGTATAACTCTTTGTGACCCCATGGATTGAAGCACACCAGCCTCCCTGTCCATCACCAAATCTTGGAGCCACTCAAACTCATATCCATCGTGTCAGTGATGCCATCCAACCATCTCATCCTCTGCCGTCCCCTTCTCCTCCCATCTTCAATCTTTCCCAGCATCAGGGTCTTTTCCAGTGAGTCAGTTCTTTGCATCAGGTGGCCAAAGTATTGGAGTTTCAGTTTCAGGATTAGTCCTTCCAATGAATATTCAGGACTGATTTCCTTTAGGATGGACTGGTTGTATCTCCTTATAGTCCAAGGAACTCTCAAGAGTCTTCTCCAACACCACAGCTCAAAAGCATTAATTCTTTGGCACTCAGCTTTCTTTATACTCCAACTCTCACATCCATACATGACTACTGGAAAAACCATAGCTTTGACTAGATGGACCTTTGTTGGTAATGTCTCTGCTTTTTAATATGCTGTCTTGGTTAGTCATAGCTTTTCTCCCAAGGAGCAAGCATCTTTTAATTTCATGGCTTTAGTCACCATCTACAGTGATTTTGGAGCCCAAGAAAATAAAGTCTCTCACTGTTCCCACTGTTTCCCCATCTATTTGCCAAGAAGTGATGGGACCAGATGCCATGATCTTAGTTTTCTGAATGTTGAGTTTTAAACCAACTTTTTCACTCTCCTCTTTCACTTTCATCAAGAGGCTCTTTAGTTTTTCTTCATTGTCTACCATAAGGGTGGTATCATCCGAATAGCTGTGGTTATTGATATTTCTCCTGACAATCTTGATTCCAGCTTGTGCTTCCTCCAGCCCAGCATTTTTCATGATGTTCAGTTCAGTTCAGTTCAGTCATTCAGTCATGTCTGACTCCTTGTGACCCCATGAACCGCAACACGCCAGGCCTCCCTGTCCATCACCAACTCCCATAGTCCACCCAAACCCATGTCCATTGGGTCAATGATGCCACCCAACCATCTTATCCTCTGTCGTCCCCTTCTCCTCCTGGCCTCATTCTTTCCCAGGATCAGGGTCTTTTCCAATGAGTCAGCTCTTCGTATCAGGTGGCCAAAGTATTGGAGTTTCAGCCTCAACATCAGTCCTTCCAATGAACACCCAGGACTGATATCTTTTAGGATGGACTGGTTAGATCTCCTTGCAGTCCAAAGGACTCTCAAGAGTCTTCTCCAACATCACACTTCAAAAGCATCAATTCTTCGGCAATCAGCTTTCTTCACAGTCCAACTCTCACATCGATACATGACCACTGGAAAAACCATAGCCTTGACTAGACGGACCTTTGTTGGCAAAGAAATGTCTCTGCTTTTTAATATGCTGTCTAGGTCATAACTTTCCTTCCAAGGAGTAAGTGTCTTTTAATTTCATTGCTGCAATAACCATCTGCAGTGATTTTCGAGCCCAGAAAAATAAAGTTAGCCACTGTTTCCACTGTTTCCTCATCTATCTGCCATGAAGTGATGGGACCAGATGCCATGATCTTAGTTTTCTGAATGTTGAGTTTTAAGCCAACTTTTTCACTCTCCTCTTTCACTTCCATCAAGAGGCTCTTTAGTTCTTCACTTTCTGCCATAAGGGTGGTGTCATCTGCATATCTGAGGTTATTAATATTTCTCCTGACAATCTTGATTCCAGTTTGTGCTTCATCCAGCCTAGAGTTTCTCATGATATACTCTGCATTTAAGTTAAATAAGCAGGGTGACAATATACAGCCTCGACGTACTCCTTTTCCTATTTGGAACCAGTCTGTTGTTCCATGTCCAGTTCTAACTGCTGCTTCCTGACCTGCATACAGGTTTCTCAGGAGACAGGAAGGTAGTCTGGTATTCCCATCTCTTTCAGAATTTTCCACAGTTGTTGTGATCCACACAGTGAAAGGCTTTGGCGTAGTCAATTAAGCAGAAGTAGATATTTTTCTGGAACGCCTGTGCTTTTTCAGTGATCTGCCCTGCCATTGTGGTTACAAATCCTCCTATTCTCACATAGCATCCAGAGTATTCCACCTTCACAGGTCTGTCCCAGGTCTTGTTGCATATTGTGGTTGCTATATTTGCTCAGTGGGAAGGTATGAAGTTTTTCTTTGCATTTATCCATGCACCGAAGTGGGGTGGGCTGGTGGAAATAGCAGGAGCCCTGGGGGAATAGGTGTGACAATGTTTCCTCTGGCTCAGCATGGCCAGGAGTGACACACTGAGTCAGAGACAGAAGTGAAGAATGAAAAGTGCAGCAAGGGCAGGTGATTTAGAGCCCTGCCAGCTCAGCATAGCAGGGTGATGGTAGAGTCAGGACCTAAAGCCAAGACTGCATGTCTCCAAAGCTTGCATTTTCTCTCCAGGATCACACCGCCTCTCTTTATGTCCTAGAATATCCTAGAAAGGCTGTATGAACTGCACGTCAATTTGTTGGTCAACATGTTTTGTATGAGATGACCTTTTGACTTCACCCACTTTTTCATCATCTTGTCTGAGTATGACATTTCTGAAGGAAAGACCTATTAAATAAATCCCATACTCTGCTAGTAAAACTGTCCCAGAAGAATCTAGAAGTTGTTTCTTTGGTGACATTTTAAGAAATTTAAAATGTTACCTTCACATATGAAGAAATAATTACAAAAATATTCCATTAGCACTGGAACGAATGGTGCAGAGCAATGTTTAATTAAAGACAGAACCGTAATTTATTCACTATCCATTAACAAGCACCCATTTTAACACAAAACAGTACAGACTAAGGGATTCCTGGGAGGCTCTGTAGCAACTCTGGACTATATAGTCCTAGGAATCCTCGTCCCCTGCAAGAAAAAGATAAGGAGAAAATTCTAGATTTACTCTCTCAAGTTGATTGTGAAAAGGCAGTGAGCTATCCTAGTGTCTATTTCTTAGCAGTTTTGCAGCTTGTTGTTTTTCAGATCTCCACTTTATCCACAAAATGGGGATGATAATTCATAGATCTCAGATCTGTTGCTATGATTAAATAAGATAGGTAGAAGCATCTAGAACAAATCCTTCCTTTCTCTCTCACTTCCAAAAGTGAAATAGAAGCAGGATATAAGATGTTATAAATGATTTTAAATGCTTCAGATGGGTTTTAGAGTAGGATTAAGTCTGATGTTGTTAGGCATGGTTTTACATGATTTATAGCCTGAAGGGCTACTGTGCTATTTATTTTTTGCTTTGCCCCCCGCTTCCTTTCTTCCACTCTCTCTCATTACAATCTCTTTATGCCCCTCCCTCCCTTCTTCTCTTTCCTTCTTCCTGTCAAGAGCTATAATATGGTCTTCTTTCTAAATGAGAGAGAAAATGAAAGAGAAAGTTTAGTAGCCTCCTGAAGTCTTCAAAAGTAGCTGTTTAAGCACGAATGGCACCCCGCTCCCTTGTTTTTCCCTGCTTCACTCTCGCTCCATCCCGGTGTGTTCTGTAGATTCTGTCTTTTCCCTCGGGTGCGGCAGGCACCTTCTTTGCTCCCCCTATTCCCGGATCCATACTCCTTCCTCATCTGCTATGAAGACACCAAGTGTCCCCTGAGCTGGAGACCTCCCCTTTCTACCTGTAGTATGGACCTTTTCTGGACCTCCAAACTGTCCTGTTCTGTTGCCTACTCACCACCTCCACCGAACATGTCCCCCACCGACTTATCTTCTTCCCCAAATTTGATCCATCCGCTGATGACAACTCCGGCCTTCCAGTTGCTCGGACCTAAAATCTTGACTTTATCCTTGATTCTTTGTCAGCAGAGTTCTTCAAAATACTTTCATGATATGACAACCTCTCCCCTTTGATACCACCGCCAGCTTGGTGAGAGGCACCATCATCTCTTACCTGATCTGACTCTCTGACCTCCTTCCCTTCCTCTCTCCCTGCTTCCTGGGCTCCAGCCGTGTTGGGCCTCCTGGCTGTTGTGGGAATGCAGGGCTCATTCTTGCTAGGGTGTTTACTCTTTTCCCTCTTCATTTTGCCAGGAAAGCTTTTCTCCCTGAGGCTGCAGGGCTCATTCCTCAATTCCCCCCAGTCTGCTCACATGTCACCTCCTCAATGACAACTACTCTGACCACCTTATTTAAAATTGCAAAAGATCCCACCCCTGCATTCTGCATCCCTTTTTTCCTAGTTTAATTTTTTCATGGCTTCTAACATAATCTATAATTTACTTATTTTTCCTGCTTTTATTTACTTGTCAGTTCCTTTACCCCACTGAAAACACCAGGAGGGCACAAAGCCTGTGTTTCTTTCTTTTTTTTTTTTAACCAATACATATTTATGTGAACTACCTTTCATAACAGTTTTCACCTAGTGAGATTTTTCAATTTTCCCAACTTCAGCCTGGATGAAGGATTTAAATTACTTTCTAGAGATGAACTTCGCCTGAATGTTTCTTTAGTGTGTAACCCAGGTACCCGAGGCCTCAGGAACTTCCAAGGCCGACATTTGTAAGCTCACATTTGTTTAATTTATGGTCTGTGAGTCTATGCTGTCTCGGAAGACAGAATATTGAATCATGGATTCTGTTGTCTAGCACATCCTCTATTCAAAGCAGAAAACCCTTTTCAGGTTGGAAGCGTCCTTGGCTGGAGGCCAGGCAGTCTTTGTCCCTCCATAACTAAGAGCTTATGGCTTTGGAACTCAGCCCAGTCCACCTTGGGTCAGCTCTGAACTGAACTCTTATGAATGCCACCTAAGACTGCATGGGCTCTTCCAGTAATCACCTCACATGTTTGAAGTCACATTGGATTTTGACCACTAAATCTTGTAACTTCTTAGGTTTCTTTTACTAACCATGCAATGCAGTCACAAAGACTCAATGAGTCACTCAGACTCAATGAATAGAAAGACACAGCTTAGGTCAAAGGAAGTGATCACCTTGTCCTCTTCAAACCTATCAGGCCACATTGCAGCATTACTGTCAGTTCTCATGACATGTTTTGGAAATGTATCAGTAAACTGCAGTATATTCAGAAGGCACAGGGTGATCAGGATGGTAAAGGACCTTGAAAGTTTGTGTGTATGTGCGTGCTAAGTCGCTTCAGTTGTGTCTGACTCTTTGGGACCCCATGGACTTCAGCCCACCAGGATCCTCTGTCCATGGGATTCTGCAGGAAAGAGTACTGGAGTTGCCATGCCCTCCTCCAGGGGATCTTCCTAACCCAGGGATCGAACCTGCATCACTTATATCTCCTGAATTGGCAGGTGGGTTCTTTACCACTGGTGCTACCTGGGAAGCCCATTGACTATTAATTTATTCAATTTAATAATTTTCTTATTCATCAACCAACAAACCAAATTTATGAAATATCTATTGGATTGAAATCACTGTAAGGGAAACGAAGTCAGGATTGTTAACTGACAACAGAACTAGCTCTAGTTAGTTAAGCAGAAAAAGGAATTTACTAAAAGCCATGAGAGCCCTCAGAGAATTTGGAGAAGGGTCAAGAAATCAAGTTTAGAGGTGAGGGTTAAGATCTGAGACTACTCCAGTGGAGACTACACTGCTGTCCCATGAGGTGTAGGCATCAAAACTTGGCCCCTGATCCAGGGCATGGATACCCCCTGTAGAACCTCTACCCCTGCTGCCTCTGAAGGCTGGGGCTCTGCTACTGCCCTTAACAGAATGGAATCTATGAGGCACATTTTTCCTTATCCCACTTCCTTCCTAAACAACGTCTCATGCAGATGCAACTGAATGAAATAGTCTAAGTCATAGGCAAGGAAGGTTGGGAAAGCATAAGAAATTCTCTAAACATAGGACAAATAGTTAGAAGTACTCAGAGACCCAAAGCATGCCAAATGCCAGCAGCAATGGGATTACTTGTGAGCTCTTTGAGGAAAGACACTGTGTTTTTTTAAATAATGTGGTGTTTGGTCTGAAATGAGAAAGATATAGTATGAATTCTGACTACTCCACTTCTTAGCTCTCTATGACTTTGAGCTATTATTTAACCTAGATCTCAATTTCCACAAGTTGAAAATAATACCTATCATGCAGTGTTTGAGAATCATGGTTAAAGCTTCTAAAGCACAGTGTGTGTGTATATGTGTGTGTGTACGCATACTCAGTCTTGTCTGGCTCTTTGTGACCCCATGAATTGTAGACCTTTAGGATCCTCTGTCCATGGAATTTTCCAGGTAAGAATACTGGAATGGGTTGCCATTATCTACTCCAGAGGATTTTCCTGACCCAGGGATCGAACCTGTGTCTCTTGCATCTCCTGTGTCTCCTGCATTGGCAGGCAGATTCTTTACCACTGTGACACTTGGGAAGCCCTTCTAAAGCACAATGCCTGCCTACAAATGCAAATTTACCCTCATTGTCTTTATATCCCCATTACTGAGGATGGAGCCTGGTACACAGTATTCAATTTTTTTTAATGTGGGAATGTTTGTGGATGTCACGGTATTTGGCTTCAAGAAAAATATATCAGTGGATAGGTAACATGCAAACCCCAAATACTAAAACCCAAGATGGAACAAATTAGATCCACTTTGAATGGGAAGGTCAGTGTTGTCCAAAATACTGGTGCCTGCTTTATTAGCCGGAGAAGGCAATGACAACCCATTCCAGTACTTTTGCCTGGAAAACCCCATGGACGGAGGAGCCTGGTAAGCTGCAGTCCATGGGGTCACGAAGAGTCAGACACGACTGAGCAACTTCACTTTCACTTTTCACTTTCATGCATTGGAGAAGGAGAAGGAAATGGCAATCCACTCTAGTGTTCTTTCCTGGAGAATCCCAAGGACGGGGTAGCCTGGAGGGCTGCAGTCTATGGGGTCACACAGAGTCGGACACGACTGAAGTGACTTAGCAGCAGCAGCAGCAGGTTTATTAGCAGAAACTCAAATCATTCTTTGTCCTGCTATCTTACTCCTATCAAAGGTAAAATTACCTCCATTAATTCTTTATTCAATTGGATCTGCTTAATATTTCCTGATGGCAGGTCAACTCATTAGATTATCTGGGAATATGTTTTATAACTGATTCCACGGTAGGCAAGCATCAAGTTGGGGTGCTTAATATCAGAAGGATGGCCAAAACATAGAAGAACCTTCTCTACATCAAAGACAGGTCACAGATGAAGCAGATTTGAAAGCCTCCAGACTCAAATCATGGAGGGAATTCCCTTAGTCCAGTGGTTAGGACTTGGAAGTTTCACTGCCAGGCCAGGGTTCAGTCCCTGGTAGGGGAACTAAGATCCTGCCAACTGCACCATGTGACCAAAAAAAAACCCAAAACTGTGGAACAATGGGATTTCAATCACTGTTGTGTCATGATGCCTACAAGTATACCTTGTTGCTTCCTGCAGGTGATCTTCAGGCCCAGGTCTGGTGGCATTGAGGAGGTCCAGCCCTGGGAATAGCTGAGAGACTTTGCAATCTTTAGCATCAGTGTAGAAAGGTGCACTTACACCCAGCCCTCTTCACCAACTGTGACTCTCAAATATTCGCCACTTTGGGAAATCCTATGTTGGGAAGATAATCCATGGTAATCACTGCCAGACACTGAGATTTCAGAGAGAGGGATAGCCACCCCTTCAGACGTAGTCACCAATAGTGTTGTCAAATTCATATTTTCAAAAAAGACAATCAACAGACAATAAAAATGCTAAAATTACCATCTGCTTTACCATCATTACATCAGAGAAAGGATCTTTAATCATGCCCAAAGTTAGGAGACATACTCTTGCAATGAAGTATGCTCCTAACTATGTGTCAAAAGTTAGCCAGTCTGTGATGAAATGTACGTGTCCTGTTCTTCTTTTTCTCCTGTTTCTGGGGAGCATTGAAAACTTTGTCACCACCTGAAGTTATTGCAGATGGATATCTGGGAATCACTGGTCTGAGAATTAGGCTGAGTATTTATTTCCCAGATATTCTTATCTTTTGATTGAATCAGGAGACAAAAGATCAACACTGAAGCCAAAACTAGTTCAGCCTTCTCAGAACTGACTCAACTGTGGTATTGAGTTTTGCTGCAAGGAACCACTCATATGGACCTTGCTGTTGCACTTGCTGTCACTTTTTTGATTCAACTGTTGCCTGTAATGTCTCTCAATGTCTCCCATGTGAAATTCCACCTGAGAAGTTCTTTTCCAGTTGAAAGTGAAAAAGATCATTGTCTCTCCAGTGGAATGGAGATGCTATTTACTTTTTCTGATAATGAGAATGATTGAACTTCTTGAATTGCTTTTTTTGCCTGGACCACTGGGAAGCTCAACGTTAATTCGAATGTGTACTCATAGCTGCTGAATTACCCTGTACTTCTAAATGGGAAAGAAATGACATGTCAGATTACGTAGAAAGCTAAGTCTGGACTGTACAGAGTTTTCAGTAGCAGGTCACTAAAAATTTCAACCTAATAAAATTTCTTCATACAGACAAATCCATTCTTCTAAAGAAATCAAGGAGCTCCCCAGGGTTCATACTCAGGCCACCTCCTACAAATGTGCAGTTCTTTATAGCACAGGTGTGCAGGTAAAGGGTTGAGTGGAGGCTTACCAAATCGTGTACTCTGGTATGGGATCTGCTTCCGATCAGAGAAGGGGCCTTTCTCTGTAGTTAACACCAAGGTATGGAACAGGCCAGGAGTGCCTCTGCCCACGCTCATGCACAGTCCATTTGCATATATGTGTCTCATTCCAGCATTTTCTCCTTCAATGTTAGAATGCCTGTAGTAAGGATCTCATGATCTTTGAACAGGATGTTCTCCGAGGCTGTCTTGGGTATCACACTGTGTGGGGCCAAGCTACATTTCTGCTTCAGTGGACTTTGAAATAATAGAGCTTTGCCTCAGTGAAATCTCCAACTTTTTCTCCCCTCATCTAGACTCTAGTAGAGAGGCCAAGACAAGAAACAAGACAGTTACCAAAAGCAATGAAAAATTGTTAGTCAGAACTTTTGACTGATTGGTGCCTCCAATTTCCCGCAACATGCCAGATGTACAGCTTCTTACTGTATGTAGTTACATATGTGTCCTTTGCATAAAGCCTCTCTGGCTAAACCTCAATCCCTGACTATTATATATTCTGAATAAAAGTGAAACATCTCAGCATTTGCAAAAATTCAAGATTTATCAACATATTGAGCTTTTACTAAGTCATGAATTCTTGATTTGTATTCATAGTGCTTTTGCATATTCATGGCCCTCTTTAGCCAAAGATCTTCAATATTCATTTACTATGGAGTGGTAAGTATATATTATTCAACTCCATGTACCAGTGGGTAAACTGATGCCCAACACAAGGCCTGATCAGAGAAGACGAATAAAGAGCAAGATGCTCTTAGCCCCACAGAGAGGGCTCACTCCAGCTGTCTCCCTCCAGAAATAAAGGCCCACGGCCTGCTTGTGATTCTCACTTCTCAAGCATCAGGGGACTCAGGATTTTTCCTTCTGGATTTGTTGGAAGGTCTTGGGTAGAGTTTTCTCTTAAAGTGCATGGGACAAAAAGGATAGCTTGGGAAAATGAAAAATAGCGTTCTTCCAAATTGCTTTGAATCCATGATGCCAAAGGTTAATTGACCAGATTAATTCCCCACAAACCTGGAGGAGAACAGATAGAGAGAATCATTCGTTTACTCCAATAACCAATTAATGACATTGATTGGGCTGGAAGGATCTTGTCTCTTCCATTTTTATGAGAGTAACAGAGGTCAATTTTCTTAATACCTTCCTTTCATACAATCTATTCCTTTATAAGTAATTTATTGAGGATTATAACTACAAAGTTTTCCAGGAGCTGATTGAAGAGGAGTTCTCAACATAAAAAAAAAATATTTCTGGCTAAATTTAGAAAACTGTGAGAAAATAAATCAAAATGATTCCTTGAAAGTAATCAGCCTCTGACACACATTGCAAAAGAATGTAGAATTTCTTAAAGTGCATGGGACATGCATATAATTTGTTTTTTTTTTTTGGCCATGCCATGTGACATGCAAAATCTTAGTTCTCCAACCAGGGATCGAACTAAAGCACCTGCAGTGAAAGCACTGTCTCTTAACCACAGGACCACCAGAGAAGTCAATTTATGATTATTTTTGAAACAAAGCCCTGAAATTTAAAGAAGCCGGCATGGATACTAAGCCACTTCATTCATGTCCGACTGTGTGACCCTATGAACTGTAGCTTGCCAGCCTCCTATGTCCATAGGGTTCTCTAGGCAAAAATACTGGTGTGGGTTGCTGTGCCCTTCTCCAGGGGGTCTCCTCAACACAGAGATTGAACCCAGGTCTCCTGCATTGCAGGAGGATTCTTTACCAGTTGAGCCACAGGACACCTAGTAAATTTGAATTTCAGATAATCAGCAGACAGTTTTTAGTATACATATGCCCCATGCTTATAGTAGTTTGGCTTACAAAATATTAACTCTTATTTTTATTAAAAATTATTGATTCATTTGTGTTTGACTGGAAGGAAACTATAGCTATACAATGCAAAAGGCAGCAGAGTCAAGTTCTTTGAAGTGACTGAAAAAACAAAACTGTGAAATCAAAGCCCTTCAACTTGGACTAGAATGGATCTTATTTTCTTTTGGACTCTGTCGACTTTCACTATTAGTAGCCAAAACCCTGGGTAGAAATCAGCATGTATCTTTAAACATTTCTTCAACACCAAATGACAACTTCCAGGATGCCTCAATTTACGCAAACAGGTGTGTCTCCTAAAAAGTTGCTTTAAGTCAGTTTTACCTGAATCAAATAATTCAGGGCTTACTCTCTGTTTAAAAGAATATAGAGGGGAGGTAGTTTGTAGATAGATAGATAGATATAAATGACAAGTTATCATATATAACAAATAATCAACCTCATCATTCAGAACATTTTTGATATCCATATTCTTTTAAAGTGTGATATTTCTATGAATGTCTGGGAGGCAACAGATGGCAGATGCAAAGTATTTAACCAAAATGAAGTTAATGAAGGGCCTGTCTATAAAGATGTGGCTATCGTTAAAGGAACCAGGAAAGCATGTTGGGTGTCCCAGGGATTAGCACTGGAAGCTGTTACTGCAAGCTGATCTGAAGGAGCCAGGAGATGGAAGGGTAAGAGGGGCTGCCTGAGAGGCTCTGTGTCCTCAGAATATTGACGTCTTTCAGACACCACAGCAAGGTAAGGGCATGAAACCATTTCTCCCCTACATTCTCCAGTCTCCTGTCAATTCCTCCCATTGGCCCCAAACAACCTGAAGCCAGAGGGCAAAGAGTCTTGGGTGATGAAAACATCTGAGATGAGCCTCCAGGACATGAGGCAGGGAATGGAGGGTGAAGGATAGACTCAAGGGCCATATAGAGAATAACTAGCACACTGGGTACACATTATCTTTCTTTAAAACTCAAATCACATGGTCATGAACATCATGGAAAAAGACTACCTTTTCTTCTTGTGTATGAATTTTCATCACTGAGTTAGTTTGGAAAATTTTCTGCAAAATTAAGTCAGTCTTAGAATGTCTAGTCAGTCTTGTACATATAAGAAGGGTTGAACATTGGAGTCAAATTATGTATATGGAACACAGACAAGAATTTTGCCCTAAAGTTGTGTTCTCTGTGATATGAGTATTAACCACACTAAAAGCAATTATTTTCAATATATCAAGATAACAGTTCTCTATCTTGATCTCAGGCTCATGTGCATACATTCTCTGTTCAGAAGAAACAGATGGTTAAGATGAAGATAATTCTCACAGTAATTGGTGGTTTCTTATAAGATTTTATTGGGGGGTAAGGGAATATCTAATTTGTTTGTGGAAGTTTGTGTTACTGAATGCTGCCATCTTTCTCATCGTATAGTAAGGGATTATTTTTAACAATGAATGAACTATTTCTTTTGTCAGGAACTATCATAGATATTAGATTTCAAAAGGAAGGGGCCATTGTTGTTATTCAGTAGCTAAGTCGTGTCTGAATCTTTGCGACCCCATGAACTGCAGCACACCAAACTTCCCCGCACTTTACTATCTCCTGGAGTTTGCTCAGACTCGTGTCCATTGAGTCAGTGATGCCATCCAACCATCTCATCCTCTGCTGCCCCCTTCTCCTTTTCCCTTCAATCATTCCCAGTTATGTGTCTTTTCCAGTCGCATCTTCTCATCAGGTGGCCAAAGTAGCAGAGCTTCAGCTTCAGCATCAGTTCTTCCAATGAATACACAAGGTTGATTTCCTTTGGGATTGATGGGTTTGATATTCTTGCAGTCCAAGGGACTCTCAAGAATTGTCTCTGGCACCACAGTTCAAAAGCATCAATTCTTTGACAGTGCTTCTGTGTCATGGTAATAAACTTTTCAAAATTTGAGTCACTAAAAAATTACCCTGAAAAAATTTACTCTGGAAAAACAAGACATTTATTTTGAATATTTGCTTCAGAGACATACTTCATTTTACCTGGTTTTCTTTTAGAAATCATAATCCCAAATAGTCCAAAAAAAATGCCTCCTCTATAATGGAAATGCTATGGTTCACTTAGAGTGGAAGGATTAAATACAAGGCAGCTAGATGTAAGACCGTCAGCAATTTATCTAACCTCTCAGTGCATTCATTTACCCATCTTTGAAATGGTAATAGTCATAGTATCAATCTTATTCAGGAGGATTTAATAAGTTAATATGCTCCTGACAAATGGTATATGTTCAATAAGTGTTAGTTATTATTATTGAAAAATTATTCATTTATTTAATGTCCTTGGGTAGAAAGGAATCTATGAGTATCAAATGTAAAGGGCAACAGAGTTCTTTGAGGTAGCAATGGAAATAGCAATAATTCAGAGCCTTACAGTTTGAATAGGATCTATTTCAAGAGATTACCTAGTCTAGCCACTAAAGCCAGAAAAGTTCAGCAGGTCATCTACAGTCTTTTAACCAAAACCCAGGGTGCTTCTTACTGCAATGCTTGTTTTATTCCTCCACCATGCTGCCTGTCCAGAGTATGCTTGCTGATCATTAACATTTGGGGGAATATTATGAACTATTTCTTTTAATTAGATAAACTTAGAATTAAATGAATTATATTAAAACAAAAGATTTTCATGTACTCCAAACTTATCACCACATAGTTATTTTCCAACCAGTTGCTGTCATTTCTGCTCTTGAGGCTATTTACACTTGTGTATGATGGAAACACTATAGAATTATGTGCTTCTCTGCATCTCTTCCCAACTCCATGTTTGATATCATCATGTTGGTGACAGCTCAATACTGGCCATGGTGGCTGTATTTGTAGCCTTGTTGTTCAGTTGCCTTGTCGTGTCCAACTCTTTGTGAACCCATGGACTGCAGCACGCCAGACCTCTCTGTCCCTCACCAGCTCCCAGAGTTTGCCCAAGTTCATGTTCATTGCATCAGTGATGCTGTCCAGTCATCTCATCCTCTGATGCCCTTTTCTTCTTCTGTCCTCAATCTTTCTCAGCATCAGGGACTTTTCCAATGAATCATCTGTTGGCATCAGATGACCAAAATACTGGAGCTTCACCTTCAGCATCAGTCCTTCCAGTAAATATTCATGGTTAATTTCCCTTAAGATTGACTGGTTTGATTTCCTTGGTGTCCAAGAGACTTTCAGGAGTCTTCTCCAGCACCACAGTTCAAAGGCATCAATTCTTTGGTGTTCTATTTTAGGGTCCAGCTCTCACAACCGTATATGACCACTGGGAAGATCATAGCCTTGACTATAAGGACCTTTGTCAGTAGAGTAATATCTCTGCTTTTCAACATACTGTAGCCCTGAAATCAGAAGACTGATTTATCCTCGGCAGGAAAGTGATTTGTAGCCTACAAACTGGCAAATTCTACAAATCGGCATACCTTCTCTTTCGCAGGGAGTTGGTTGTTAAACACTTATCAAGTAAATCATTGGTTGGACCCTGATCCTTTTTGCTACTGCAAAAGTGGGGTGGTAGATATTAAATTGAGCCTAACTTGTTAAAAAGCTAGATGTTTTCAGGGCAGTAAAATGCACAGAATGGGAAATTGATTTTAGCTGTTAATGAATTCTAATGAACAGCAATGGTAGAATACTGATCTCCTGATGTAAATTGATCTCTTATAGAGGGCTGTTTAGATCAATGGGTGAGGTATTAGTGGGGACAATCAAGGGCTTTTTATTCTTTGTTTGGGGAGATAGGGTTTGTCAGGACTCTCCCTAAAGATAGCACACACAGAGAGAAGTGACAAGGAAGGTTTGGAGTGAACACAGAGTCCCTTAACACCATTCATTCCTCTAGTTCCCATGGAAGAATGATACATAGAAATTCTGTGCCATCCACTAGGATAGAAGCAACAAAATGGCTGAGGCCACTAGGTCTGTGGGCCTGAGCAACTGGTCCCAGAGGAGGGCTTATTTCTCACTGTCACCTGGGGCCTCTCCTGAACTGGGGAAAGGAGATCGGCTTTAGCTAGCCAGGAACTCTGAGACCCTTAATTTAATGCTGTGGAGGTGGTTTAGTCGCTCAGTCATGTCCAACTTTTTGCAATCCCATGGATTGTAGCCCTCCAGGCAACAATACTGGAGTGGGTAGCCATTCCCTTCTCCAGGGGATCTTCCCAACCCAGGGATCAAACTCCAGTCCCCTGTATTGCAGGTGGATTCTTTACTGATTGAGCCACAGGGGAAGGCCTCTAGGTCAAATTAATTACCTAGTTTGTCTTTTTTCACATTCTGTCATTTCTGGCCCCAGGAAAGCTGTGATTGAACAGTGCATTCAAATCTCTGATCACCCTCCTTGTTAGGATCTCTGAGAACCATTCACAGACTTTGATTCTGTTAATCCACAAACATTTTTATTGTTGTTTGTTTGCAACTCATCTTTTAAATGTTTTCCTTCAAATTTTCTATCTGTAACTTGAGGTCAGGATGGGAACTCTAAAGCATCAATCAAGGGTGTGAGGCAGACTAGGGGACAGATGTGCCTGGTAGGCAGATCTAGAAAGGCTGGTGAATTAGAATAATCCAATGGCTTCAAGGCCATCAACTGAGAAACTACACAGAGTCAAAGAGATCTAGCTGCAACAGCAGGACTTCAGCCATGAGATGGTGCAAATGTCTGAATCCAGCCCCTTGGATAAGAGGTCAGCACAAGGCAAGGTCTGTGCTGGGACTTATCTGGGGGAGGAGGGTGGATTATGCCAAGTCTATGTCCTAAAGCTTGACTTTTCAGGCTTGAATCCTTGTTGAGGTATAAAAGTTCTATATACCTCAGTTTCCACAAGTAGTAGAATGGGAATAATAATTTTGCCTATATTATAGGTTTGTTGGGCCTCACTGGTGGCTCAGATGGTAAAGAATTTGCCTGCAATGCAGGAGACCTGGGTTCGATCCCTGGGTTGGGAAGATCCCCTGGAGAAGGGCATTTCAGCGCACTCCAGTATTCTTGCCTGGAGAATCCTCACAAACAGAGGAGCTTGGTAGGCTACAGTCCATGGGGTCGCAAATAGGACACGACTGAGCAACTAAGCATAGCATAGATTTATTGTGAGAATTAATACATGTAAATTGATTTCAGCAATTGATCTTCAGCAAGACTGCCAATAGTACACAATGGGGAAGAGAGAGCCAGCTTTCCCAATACTATTATTGAAGAGACTGTCTACGTGCAAAAGAAAAACTGGACCCTTTTCTTACTCTACATGTTGTTTTTCAGTCACCAGTTGTGTCCAACTCTGCAACCTCATGGACTGCAGCATGCCATGCCTCCCTCCCTCACCATCTCCCAGAGTTTGCCCAAGTTCATGTTCGTTGCATCAATGATGCAATGTACATAGAATCAACTTAAAATGGATTAAAGACTTAAATAAACATAAAACCTGAAACCAGACATAAAACTCCTAGAAGAAAAGCAAGAAGAAACTTCTTGATATTGGCCTTGGCAATTTCTTGAATGTAGCACCAAAATCATAGGCAGCAAAAGCAGAAAAAGACAAATGGGGTTACATCAAACTAAATGGCATTTGCACAGCAAAGGTACATATCAACAAAATGAAAAGGCAACCTATAAGATAGGAGAAAATGTTTGCAAATCATATATCTGATAAAGGGTTAATGTCCAAAAAATATAAGAAACTTCTACAATTCAATAGCAAAAAGAAAATTCAATTTTAAAAATTGACAAAGGAATTGAATAGACATTTCTCCAAAGGCATACATGGCCAACAGGGAAATAAAAAGGAGCTCAACAATACAGATCAACAAGAAATGCAAATTAAAGCCATAATGAGATATTGCTTCACACTTGTTGGGATGGCTATTACCAAAGTAAACAAACAAAAATAAACAAAACCCAAGAGATAACATATATAGGGAAGGATGTGGTAGGGAAGCAAATGGGTGTGACCACTATGGATAACAGTATGAAGTTTTCTTAAAAAATGAAAAATAGCAATCACACTTCTGGGAACATGCATGAAAAAGAATTTAAATAATAATCTCAAAGATATCTGTACTTCTATGGTCACTGCAGCATTATTTACAATTGCCAAGACATTGAAGCAACCTAAATGTCCATGAATGAATGGATAAAGAATGTGGTATATATGTACAATTGAATATTATGCAGTCTTAAGAGTGAAGGAAATCTTGCCATTGAAACAACATCAATGACTGGAGAACTTTATGCTAACTGAAATAAACTGGACACAGAAAAACAAATACTCTAAATACCTATATGATTATTCTAAGACGGTTAAATGCATTTAAGCAGAGAGTGGAATGGTTGTTACCAGGGAATAAGGGAGGGGAAATCAAGGAGATATGAGCTAAAGGATATAAAATTTCACTTACACAAGATGAATATGTCTTATATCCTACAGTATAGGATAGTGCCTATAGTTAACAATACGGTATCTCTAAAAGATGGTAAGAGGGTTGGTCTTATGTTATGTGTTCTTATTACAAAAAATGAGGCAGAGGGAGAAAACTTTTGAAAGTGATGGATAGATTTTTGGCCTGGATTGTGGTGATGGTTTCATGGGTGTATTGTTGTTTGTTGTTTAGTCACTAAGTTGTGTCCAACTATTTATGACCCTATAGCCTGCCAGGCTCCTCTGTTCATGGGATTTCCCAGGCAAGAATACTGGAGTGGGTTGCCATTTCCTTCTGCACGGGATCTTCCTGACCCAGGGATCGAACCCATGTCTTCTGCATTGGCAGGTAGATTCACAGATGTTTGCTTATCTCTAAACTCACTAACAGAATGGTTCCAAATAGGAAAAGGAGTACGTCAAGGTTGTATATTGTCACCCTGCTTATTTAACTTATATGCAGAGTACATCATGAGGAACACTGGGCTGGAGGAAGCACAAGCTGGAATCAAGATTGCCGGGAGAAATATCAATAACCTCAGATATGCAGATGACACTACCCTTATGGCAGAAAGTGAAGAGGAACTCAAAAGCCTCTTGATGAAAGTGAAAGAGGAGAGTGAAAAGGTTGGCTTGAAGCTCAACATTCAGAAAACTAAGATCATGGCATCTGGTCCCATCACTTCATGGGCAATAGATGGGGAAACAGTGGAAACAGTGTCAGACTTTATTTTTTTAGGCTCCAAAATCACTGCAGATTGTGACTGCAGCCATGAAATTAAAAGACGCTTACTCCTTGGAAGGAAAGTTATGACCAACCTAGATAGCAAATTAAAAAGCAGAGACATTACTTTGCCAACCAAGGTCCGTCTAGTCAAGGCTATGGTTTTTCCCGTGGTCATGTATGGATGTGAGAGTTGGACTGTGAAGAAAGCTGATTGCCGAAGAATCGATGCTTTTGAACTGTGGTGCTGGAGAAGACTCTTGAGAGTCCCTTGGACTGCAAGGAGATCCAACCAGTCCATTCTAAAGGAGATCAATCCTGGGTGTTCACTGGATGGACTGATGCTGAAGCTGAAACTCCAATACTCTGGCCACCTCATGCGATGAGTTGACTCACTGGAAAAGTCTCTGATGCTGGGAGGGATTGGGGGCGGGAGGAGAAGGGGACGACAGATAATGAGATGGCTGGATGGCATCACAGACTCGATGGACATGAGTTTGAGTGAACTCCGGGAGTTGGTGATGGACAGGGAGGCCTGGCGTGCTGTGATTCATGGGGTCGCAAAGAGTCGGACATGACTGAGTGACTGAACTGAACTGAAACTCACTAAGTTATACACATTAAATATATGCAGCTTTCTGGATGTCAATCATGCCTAAATAAAATATTTTTTAAAAAAAACAAAAAAGATCTCAATGAGTGGAAAGATGTCCCATGTTCATGCTTAGGAAGTTTCAGTATTGTCAGTTCTTCCTCACTTAATCTATAGAGTCAACACAATCCCAGTCAAAATCCTCAAAACTTATTTTGTAGATTTTGACAGATTGATTCTAAGACCCAGAATAGGCAACACAACACTGAAGGAGGAGAACAAATTTGGAGGAGTAACACTACTTGAATTCAAGACTTACTATAAACCTATGGTAATCAAGCAGACTTCCCAGGTGGCTCAGTGGTAAAGAGCCCGCCTGCCAATGTGACGCAGGAGATGAGGGTTTGATCCCTGGGTTGGGAAGATTCCCTGGGAGAGGAAATGGAAACCCATTCTAGTATTCTTGCCTGGGAAATCCCATGGACAGGGGAGCCTGGCGGGCTACAGTCCATGAGTTTGCAGAGTCGGACATGACTGAGCACACACACACAGTAATCAACACCCTTAGATAGTGATGAAATAATAGATGAATAAATAGATCAATGGAACAGACTACAGATCCCAGACACAGATTTACATGAATACAGTCAACTGATATTCGACAAAGAAGAAAAGCCAAGTCAATGGAGAAAGGACAGTGTTTTTCAGCACATTGGACATTCAACATGCAAAAAAGAAAAAAAGAGCTGAGACACAGATCTTATATTTTGCACGAAAATGAACTCAAAACAAATGACAAACCTGAAAGTAAACATAAAATTACATAACTTCCAGAAGATGACATAGGAAAAAAAATCTAGGGGTCCTTGGGTTTGGTGATCAGTTTTTAGACACAACACCCAAATCATGATCTGTGAAAAGGAAATAGGTAAGTTGAATTTTATTAAAGCGAAAATCTTCTGTTCTCTGAGTCATTATTAAGAGAATGAAAAGGCAAACCACAGATGAAGGGAAAATATTTATAGAACAAGTATTGATAAAGACGTGTACCCAAAATATACAAATAATTCCTAAAACTCAATAATAGGAAAACAGCAAAATAGAAAACAAGCAAAAGAGTTGGACACACACCCCATAAAAGAAGATATTGATAACAAGCAAGTGACAACATGCTTAATATCATATGTCATTAGGGCAATGCAAATTAATACAACAATAAGCTGTCTCTACAAGATAGTCACGATAACGTGATCACTCACCTGGAGCCAGACATCTTGGAATGTGAAGTCAAGTGGGCCTTGGAGAGCATCACTACGAACAAAGCTAGTGGAGGTGATGGAATTCCAATTGAGCTATTTTAAGTCTTGAAAGATGATGCTGTGAAAGTGCTGCACTCAATATGCCAGCAAATTTGGAAAACTCAGCAGTGGCCACAGGACTGGAAAAGGTCAGTCTTAATTCCAATCCCAAAGAAAGGCAATGCCAAAGAATGCTCAAACTACCGCACAATTGCACTCATCTCACATGCTAGTAAAATCATGCTCAAAATTCTCCAAGCCAGGCTTCAGCAATATGTGAACCGTGAACTCCCAGATGTTCAAGCAGGTTTTAGAAAAGGCAGAGGCACCGGAGATCAAATTGCCAACATCCACTGGATCATGGAGAAAGCAAGAGAGTTCCAGAAAACCATCTATTTCTGCTTCATTGACTATGCCAAAGCCTTTGACTGTGTGGATCACAATAAACTGTGGAACATTCTGAAAGAGATGGGAATACCAGACCACCTGACCTGCCTCTTGAGAAACCTGTATGCAGGTCAGGAAGCAACAGTCAGAACTGTACATGGAACAACAGACTGGTTCCAAATAGGAAAAGGAGTACGTCAAGGTTGTATATTGTCACCTTGCTTATTTAACTTATATGCATCATGAGGAACGCTGGTCTGGAATAAGTACAAGCTGGAATCAAGATTGCCGGGAGAAATATCAATAACCTCAGATATGCAGATGACACTACCCTTATGGCAGAAAGTGAAGAGGAACTCAAAAGCCTCTTGATGAAAGTGAAAGAGAAGAGTGAAAAGGTTGGCTTGAAGCTCAACATTCAGAAAACAAAGATCATGGCATCTGGTCCCATCACTTCATGGGAAATAGATGGAAAAACAGTGGAAACAGTGTCAGACTTTATTTTTTTGGGCTCCAAAATCACTGCAGATTGTGATTGCAGCCATGAAATTAAAAGACGCTTACTCCTTGGAAGGAAAGTTATGACCAACCTAGATAGCAAATTAAAAAGCAGAAACATTACTTTGCCAACCAAGGTCCGTCTAGTCAAGGCTATGGTTTTTCCCATGGTCATGTATGGATGTGAGAGTTGGACTGTGAAGAAAGCTGATCACCGAAGAATTGATGCTTTTGAACTGTGGTGCTGGAGAAGACTCTTGAGAGTCCCTTGGACTGCAAGGAGATCCAACCAGTCCATTCTAAAGGAGATCAATCCTGGGTGTTCACTGGAAGGACTGATGCTAAAGCTGAAACTGCAATACTTTGGCCACCTCATGCGACGAGTTGACTCACTGGAAAAGACTCTTATGCTAGGAAAGGTTGGGGGCGGGAGGAGAAGGGGACGACAGAGAATGAGATGGCTGGATGGCATCACTGACTCTATGGACATGAGTTTGAGTGAACTCCGGGAGTTGGTGATGGACAGGGAAGCCTGGTGTGCTGTGATTCATGGGGTGGCAGAGAGTCGGACATGACTGAGCGACTGAACTGAACTGAACTGAACACACCTTTTAGAATAGCTGAAATCCAAAACACTGATCAAATGTTGGTGAGGGTGCATGGCAACAAGTGTTCTCATTCATTGCTGATGGGATTACAAAATGGTGCAACCACTTTGGAAGAAAATTTGAGAGCTTCTCATAAAGGTAAACGTAATCTTACCACATGCCTGTTCCTAGGTATTTACCCATTTGAGTTGAAAACACATCCACACAAAAACCTGTTCAAGAGTTTATACTAGCTTTCTACATAATTGGGCTTCCTAGGCAGTGCTAGTGGTAAAGAATCCACCTGCCATTGCAGGAGATGCAAGAGACATGGCTTCGATCCCTGGATCAGGAAAATCCCCTAGAGTAGGAAATGGCTACCCACTTTGAAGTGTAGTGAGCTATATAGTCCATGAGGCTGCAGAGGTGGACACGACTGAACACATGCCTTCTCTCTCTCTCAAACGTCATTGCCAAAACTTGGAAGCAATCAAGATGTCCTTCAATAAGTGAATGGATAAACAAACTGTGGTATATCCAGACAATGAAATCTTATTCAGTGATAATGAGAAAGGAGCACATATCATGAAAAGATATGTATATTGCTAAGTGGAAGAAATCAGTTCGAAAGGGCCATCTCCTGTAAGTTTCCAACCATATGACATCCTAACAAAAGCAAAACTATGAAGATAGTGAAAAGATTAGTGGTTGTCAAGGATTCATAAGAAGGAAGTAGGAAGGAATAGGTGGACATTTTTAGAACAGTAAAACT
The DNA here is from genome assembly GCF_049115385.1 of Moschus berezovskii. Classification (NCBI taxonomy): domain Eukaryota; kingdom Metazoa; phylum Chordata; class Mammalia; order Artiodactyla; family Moschidae; genus Moschus; species Moschus berezovskii. Next base: position 48,870,303 of record NC_142461.1, read on the forward strand.
ATTCTGTTTGACGCTGTAATGGTGGGTCAGGATTTCTCTAACCCCACAAAACTGTACAAAGCGAAGAATGAACTTTAAAGTAAACTATGAACTTCACAATAATATATCAATACTTATTCCTTAATTATAACAAATGTACCTTATTAATGCAAGATGTTAATGACAGGGGAAATTGTTTTGGGGGGACAGTATATAGAGACATAGCTGCTCAATTTTTCTGTATATATGCTTGAAAAAAATCTATTTTTTTTTTTAAAGAAATGTGTCCATTTCATGGATGAGAATTCTGAAGCTCAGGACACAGAGAAAGTAAGTAGCTTGATAAAGCCACTCTGGGAGCAATTACATTAGGAGTAGGTTATTCAGAGGAGAACTCAGGAGCAGAGACTCAAAACTAGGAACCAGTTTTTCTAATCTAAGAGCAAACTCAGGGCTTAGGTAAAGAAACTAAGTGAGGCTCTTCATTAAAAAGGTATATGCTGTTGTGACATGAATGTGGGGGTCCCAACAACTGTATTTTTAAAAAACATTTTTGCCACATCACACAGCATATGGGACCTAGTTCCCCGGCTGGGGATTGAACCTGCATCTCTTACACTGGAAGTGTGGAGTCTTAACCACTGGAGCACCAGAGAAATCCCCCAAAACTATTTTAACAAGTGCTCCAGATGATCCTGATATGCACTAAGTTAAAGGACTGTCCTGGGCTATTGATGGGGAGTCAGGAATCAAGGTAGTGCTGGAGCCAGGCTTGATGGAATGAGGAGCAAGCTGGAGCTTGGTGTGGATGTCTGTCAGAACCCTCTTGGATGTTACTTAGAGCTTCCCTGGGCTGGGGGTGACACGTACATAAGGTGTTAGGATAGAATGCATTCCCTTTCAGGTATAAAAACTTGTCTATGGAGTTTAGGAGAAAAACACTCATTTTAATCCTGTTTCTGTGCTTTGAGACTAAGAAGAAAAATACACTGTATTTTTCTTCATTTTCATGACGTTATTTGAAGGAGGAATCTTTCATTCATTTAACAGGTATTTAATGAGTGTCTACTGTATGCCCAGGCATTAGTTAGGCTCAGAGATACAGTGTGAACAGATTGTACTGGTCTCATGGAGCCTTCATTCTCAAAGGGGCAGACAGGCAAATAATAAACAGATTTTTTTTCTTAAATAGGGTATTTCTAGGTTCCTTGCCTCTCATAAAGCTTGTGTTTTTGCATCTCACAGGAGACTTCCTCCCTCAGTTACTCCGTGTAAATGTACCACACTGTTCTGTAGATCTGGGATGAGCAGATGTCCAGCATCTTCCATGCAGAGAAGAATTATGTGCTTGAGTTGTTGCTGAATTCATTCTTCATGTGATGAAGAATGTACATTTCACATTATTTTGAATATTAAATGACAAAAAAAGGGAAAAGAAAATAAACCATGCAAAAACAACTGCATGACATTAGACTAAGGATTTAAATTCACCAAAAGAAGGAAATTCCAAATTAAGGCCAAATATTTAGGACCACACTGCCTTTTCAACCACACTGATGTGTTACCAGGATTCTTTCTTCACCTGGTGTTTTCTTGGCTTGTCATTTTGACACTCAGTGACTTGGTTGCTGCTCAGGGAGAAATGATCTCCACTCTCTCAGGTTGTCCTGTTTTCTTTGCTGGAATTGGCATTTGCCCACTAAGCAACTTCAAACAGAAGGGTCTGTTTGTTTCAACTTTTTCTGAAAGCTGATCCTCTTTATTAAAAGTTGCGGCATTGCAAAAGTAAGATCATAATCAATTTCAATACTGTTTTTAAAAAATGCCTCCACTCCAAATAAAAAAAAATCAAAGAAAGCTAAGGAGTAAACTCCAAAAGAAAAGAGGCTCCTGGGGAAATTGTAGGGGGAGTTTAAACCTTTGAACTTTGCATCAGTACATTCTGGCTTCCCAGGTGGCGCTAGTGGTAAAGAACATGCCCGCCAATGTGGGAGACATAAGAGGTGTGGGTTCTATCTCTGGGTCAGGAAGATCCTCTGGAGGAGAAAATGGTAACCCATCCTAGTATTCTTGCCTGGAGAATCCTATGGAGAGAGGAGCATGGCAGGCTACAGTCTATAGGATATGGAGCTGGATATGGCTGAATACCAAGAACTGCCAGTTGTAAGGCTGCTTTACCAAAGAGAAATCAACATATCTTTAGCTCTATTTTTTATAATTTTCTACCCCTGACTTGCTAAATCTACTCAAACTAGCCTTTTCAAAGCTCTAAATCAGTAGCTTTCAAACTTGACTGCATTTAGAACCCCTCAGGGAGCTTTAAAAAATCCCAGTGTTCAGGCCACAATCCAGATGAATTATATCAGAATTTCTGAGGATGGGATCTGGGTATTAGCATTTTTAAAGCTCTCCAAATGATGCCAGTGGGCAGCCAAGTTTGAGAGCAAGTGTTCTAAGTAACTGGTTAATAAGCCCCGTGTTAGGCAGCCATTTGCCAATAATAAAATAATTGTTCTGTGTCTGAGAGGAACAAGTGAAAGAACATAACAACTGATTCAGCTTTTCTTACCTTCCTATCTGAGACAGAGAGACCAAAAAAAAAAAAATAAAGAGGGGAAAAAAAGCTCAAGAGAGATTTGACACTATCAAGGAAAAATAAACTAATTTTAATGTACTTAATAAATCTTGAGCAGTAAGTAAGCCAACTGGATTATTTTTTCTTGATAAGAATGTATGTCAGTCAAAATAAATGGAGGCAATTAGGAGGCTGTGAAGATGAATTAAAATTCAGAACAAAAATATTATTTAGCAAGATAAGAATGACAGTGTTTGAACATATCCTTTATCCATTGCAAGTACAATCTTTTACCAGGTAGACAAGGTGGACTTGGGGAGAGGGGTAGTATCTTGTCAATGGATGGCTCTGCCTGCTGATCACAAGTTCAGGGTGAAGATCCAGAGAAAAGCCCATGCCTGAGTTTTTCTAACTGAGGTCTTAATGGAAGTAAGTGAGAGAATATTTGTGTAAACAGTAGCTTTCCTAGTATTTGGTGATGGGAAGTGAAGTGAAGTCACTCAGTCATGTCCAACTCTGCAATCCCGTGGACTGTAGACTACCAGGATCCTCCGTCCATGGGATTTTCTAGGCAAGAGTAATGGAATGGGCTGCCATTTCCTTCTCCAGGGATCTTCCCAACCCAGGGATCGAACCTGGGTCTCCCACACTGCAAACAGACAATTTATCATCTGAGCCACCAGGGAAGCTGCATCAGATTGTGTAGTGCTTGATATTTCTAACAGGCAGAAATTGTTTTCACTGTATCCCCAGTTGGTAGATGGGCACAGAGACACTTGGGGTCTTTTTCAGGGTAGTAATTGGTAGGAGAATAACTGAGTGACTCTGAGTTCAGGGGCATTCACAAAATAACAGGAGCAGGCATTACGTGGTTATGGTGCCAAAGACCACTTTGGAGTGATTTTTTAAAAAAAAGATTTGTTTTATGTCGGGGTTGTGATGGGTCTTTGTTGCTGTGCATGGGCTCTCTCTAGTTGCAGCCAGCAGGGACTTCTCTTCAATTCGGTGCTCAGGCTTCTCATTGTAATGGCTTTTCTTGTTGCAGAGCTCAGGCTCTAGGTGCGCAGGCTTCTAGAGTTATGGCTTGCTGGCTTTAGGGTCCTTGCTCAGTGGCTGTGGCCAATGGGCTTTGTTTCTTTGCAGCACATGGGATCTTCCCAGACCAGGGATCAAACCTGTGTCCTTGGCATTGCAAGGCAGATTCTTAACCACTGGACCACCAGGGAAACTCAGAATAAATTTGTTTTTGACTCATCGAAATATTACTCCTAATATCTCACATAAGAGATGAGCACTACCAGTCCCTCAAAATGATAGTTCTCATTTGTGCTTAGAGGAGATGATGAATGAAAAGTGAGTGATTTTCTGGTCTTTTTGGATAATCTGGATTTAAAACTTGCAGATTCTCCAAAGGCAGAATTATTTAATCAGAGTTGGCATAATGGATAGTAGTTCTTTCTTATTTTTTTCTCCAGAAAAGAATGTCTCCAGGTAGAAAATTTAAATTTAAATAGAGTCAGAGGCAGGACTCCAGACTCTGCCCAAGTCACTGCCTACTCTTCTTAGCTGTCTTCCAGGTCAACACACTGATAATGTGCCTAGAGAGTCAGGGCAGTGAAATAGTTGAGACCTGGGCTGTTCTCTGTTGGAATCCTAGTGCTTCCTTTCACCAGCTGTGAGGCCACCAGCAAGTTCTGACATCAAGCATCAGTTTCTTCATCCATTAAATGAGGAATTCATGATAGGTTTGGACACAAGAGTGTCCAGTATTGGGTCTGGCATGATGCTTGAGTAGGCAGTCAACCAATGCCAGGTGTTCCTGTTTCATTGGATTATTTGTTCCTATTTAAAGAATCTTTCATCAAGGTTTACTGCCAATAGATGTAGTATTTCTGTGTGACAGAGTTAAATAGACCCAGATTTGACCTGATATCTTAAATCACCCAAGATGGAATTGTGAGATATTTGTTATGCAACTGTATATTTGTTGTAAGTTTCATTTTGAGTCCTTTATCATAAAGAGAAGGTAGTTTGACTAATAACTGTAGTTGACCTGAAGTCAAAATCAACTCTCTGGGTGCTTCTAAGTATATATAAATTATCAAATGATGATGAAAATAACCTCTGACAGGCTCACTAGAAGTTTTAAAATGAACTGTTTCAAATCAATGGAGAAAGTATAGACACCATGGGATGACGAGCAGGATTTTTGTTGATATTTATATACATGTGGTCTGACTGGTCGACCCACAGTGCTCAAGCTCCCTGGTTGAGGATGGGAGCTGCCGCTTTAATCAGAAAAGATACAGGCATCTTTATCACATCATTTAGCCTTATCCTAAACTGCACATGAGGTGGAAAAGTCCAGCAGAGGGGGGAGCTGTACAGAGCTCCAGATTCTACAAACCAGGGCTCAAGCTCTGCCCTTCTCACTCAACCTCTTATCTTGAGTAACTGACTTATATCTTCTGATTTTGTCTATTCATCTCCAATAATAATAGTACCTACCTCAACAGACCAATGTGAGGCTTAAATGAAATAAAAGGTTTGGTACAGTGGGTGGCATAGAGTACATACTAGCTATTACTGTTGTTATAATCATCATTATTATTAGATTCAGGGACTCTTTCCAGAGCAGAGGAAGTTCAGGGGAAAGGAAATTAAAACTTATTCAAAAAAAAGAAAACTGAGCTGTATGTGTACGATAACCAGCTTCAGTTCAGTTCAGTTCAGTCGCGTCCGACTCTTTGCGACCCCATGAATCACAGCACGCCAGGCCTCCCTGTCCATCACCAACTCCGGAGTTCACCCAAACTCATGTCCATCGAGTCAGTGATGCCATCCAGCCATCTCATTCTCTGTCGTCCCCTTCTCCTCCTGCCCCCAATCCCTCCCAGCATCAGAGTCTTTTCCAGTGAGTCAACTCATCGCATGAGGTGGCCAAAGTCTTGGAGTTTCAGCTTTAGCATCAATCCTTCCAATGGACACCCAGGACTGATCTCCTTTAGAATGGACTGGTTGGATCCAGCTTAGTGAAGTCATTTGGCATAGGTTATGATGTGTATGTGTGGCTTTGGGTATTTTGACCACACTCTCCATTTGTCATTTTTTTTTTAAACTAAGAACTATTGACATCTTAGAAAATTATGTTAAGTTTGACCATCACAGAAAGATCAAAGACCTACCTAAGTGATCTCTTCTAACTCTGTCATAGATAATTACTGATGTAACTAAAATGAACATGTAATAGTAGATTGTTGCCTCTTTGCTTTACTTTTGGAGCTTTATTTTGTAATGAACACAAATTGTTCCTTGAGATGTCTATTGCTCCTCATGTGCCCAGCATGAGAAACCATTAAGTACACTGAAGACAACTTCCAGTCTATTTGCTGCTATTGGGTTAACTATTGACTGGAATTCTTATGTGTAACCTCATGTGTCTAAGGGGAGGGGGCCTGATGTCAGTAATGAATTAGGGACAAAAGACCATGATAATTGCCAGTAACATCTTCCATTCCAAGCTGTATTAGTTTCCAAGGGCTACCTAACAAATATTGCAAAACTAAGTGGCTTAAGACAACAGAACTCTGACACCAAGGTGTCATCAGGGACACCTCCCTCTAAAATTGACCGGGGAATCCTCCCTTACCTCGTCCTAGCTTTTGGTGGCTTGCCAGCAATCTTTGGTGTTCCTTGACTTGTAGATGCATCATCCAATCCTCTGTCCTCACATAACATTTTCCCTGTGTCTTTCTGTAGTCTTCCCTCTGTGTCAATCTTAACTTGATTTCTGTAAAGATCCTATTTCTAAATAAGGTCACATTCTGAGGTATTGAGGGTTAAGGCTTTAGCTTATCTTTTTAAAAATGATTTTCATGGAAAGAGACAGTTTATACCATGATACCAGGGATCCTTATATTTAGACTCAATGGGTCTCTGAGGCTCTACATCTAGTTATGGCAATTGAGGGAGTATGGCAGACGTCAGACAAATTTGAATGTCTCTCCAACTACAGTGCCATACGTTTCAGTCTCTTAAAAGTAAACTTTGTCATTATGTTGTGAATACACTGCATTGTATTTGTGTGTGTGTGTGTTAAAATTATAAATTTGCAAAAGATAAACATTTAGAATTCACTGTGTAAATTTTGCAGTCTTGTTATGGCATTTCTATTTCATTGGGAGCCTCAACAAATAAAAGTAGCCAAGGTTTCTGAGCATGAGTTGTGTGTCTTCATGGTTTAACATGATTTGAATCTCTTTTTTGAGGATTTATCCCAAGGATGCAACTATATTCCTTTACTATTTGCTTTCCATCAAAGAAACATTCAGACCAGGAAAATCTGTGACATATTCCATTGTAAAAATCAATTTCAGGAAAAGGAAATAACAGTTAATAAAAATCACAGGTTCTTACATGAACTAGGCACTGTGCTAAGGGCTTTCCTTATATTATAAGGTGCTATATTGATAGTTATAAAATTTATTGGAATTTAATAACATTTAGCAATGAGAAACATTTAACCCATAACTTTATTGACTGTGTAACTTTGAGAAGAAATATGGAAAGATTTCTCTTTTTAAATCCTGATTTACTTATTCTGATTTCCCCCAACTCTTGCTGTTTTACTTGATTATTTTGTATAATGTATTATTCCCAAAGTTTCTCTACTTCTTGTTTTAAGAATTCAAAAACAACACTGAAAAGGAAGTAGGTTTCTGCCTTCTTGACATCTGACGTGCATTGAATAATAGCCAATTGACTTTCATAAATGATGAATACACTAGTTGTGCATTTTATTCAAATATATACATATTTAACCACCGTGTGAAAATATCCTCGCATATCCTATTTTTACATTTACTTTGAAACTTCCTAGTCCTTGGGTATTTTTATGGTCAGGCACAGATGCAGGCAGTGATTGTATGACCACCCTTGGATTATGTATTGCATCTAATGAAATTAGCTTTTTTTTGCTCACCCCTGGGCACCCTTTGGAAATAAGACAATAGTCTCAGTTGTTTGTTTCCTGGATAAATGTTAATGATTAACTTTAAAAAGGAAGAATTTCTTTTATTCCACTGACTAATTTTTCATAATTCCATACAATTGCTGTGTACCTTATCTTTGTTTAATACATCCCATGCAAGATATTAGCTTCTATAATGCTAGTGTACGTTTATTTTTGGCTAAGAAGAAAGCACTACCGTACCTAAAGACTTTAGTTCTTTCCAGTTGGGGTGATTGTTTTTTTATATTAAGCCTTGTCTGCAGCCAGAAAATGTTGCATTCAGGATTTGCTTTAGTGGTAGTTAGATAAAGCATCAATCTGATTTATTTGGATACTACCTTTTGCCTGAATCCACATAATAACTAATGTTTTCCACATGTACCAGCAAATTTTTATGGGTATACTCCAGCACGATGTGAAATACTAAAGAAATGTGAGTTACTACTACTGGCTGAAGAGTTTGCAGCCTCTGAGGACTGTTCTGCAGGGTATGCTTAGGTGGACAATTCAGTGTAACATGTGGTAGTTGATTTATTAATCTGGGATGGATGAAGCATCTGCAGGGTATTTAGTGGAGGATTGGGTCCTCTGTTAGGGTTGAGAGAATGGTGTCTGGGCTAACCCGAAAGTCCTGCCTGATGGGCTGGGCTGAAGAGAGAAGCCAATTTGCTTGCCTGATAACTTGACATCTGAGTGTCTAGATCCGGGCATGAAGCTAGAGGCATAGCCCTGAACCTTGTATGTTAACTGCCTCTTCTTATTTACATATAGTACCCTAATGGCTCAGATAGCAAAGAATCTGCCTGCCATGCAGGAGACTTGGGTTCCACCCCTGGGTTGGGAAGATCTCCTGGAGAAGGGAATGGCTACCTGCTCCAGTATTCTTATCTGGACAATTTCATGGACAGAGAGAGGAGCCTGGCGGGCTACAGTCCATGGGGTCACAAAGAGTAGGACACGACTGAGTGATTAACACACGCACACACACACACACACTGTTTGATAGGTACTAATATTTGTTCCTATTGTATTCTGAGGGACATATATTCTGAGGAAACTCAGGCTAAACTCTTCTCCTTCTTGGTCAGATAATGAATGATGGAGCAAATATTTAAATCCTGACAGGTTGATTCCAGGTACCCCTTTGTTTGGAGTTAGCTCTTTATGCTTCCTGAAGGAGGTTATATGATAGAATGCAAAGTTTTGGGTCTTATGCGTAGACAGCCCAGTGTTCAAATCCCAGTTCTACACTTAATAGGTGAGGGTTTTTGAATTCATTACCTTTTCGGGATTCAATTTCATCATCTGTACCTGAGAGAGAGAGAGTGAGAATGTTAGTCACTCAGTTGTATCCAATTTTTTCAACCCCATGGACTATGTAGCCCATCAGTCTCCTCTGTCCATGGGATTTCCTAAGCAAGAATAGAGGAGTGGGTTGCCATTCCCTTCTCCATGGGATCTTTCTGACCCAGGGATTGAACCAGGGTCTCCTGCATTGTAGGCAGATTCTTTACCATCTGAGCCACCAGGGAAGGCCAATACCCAGCCTGATAATTATTAAATGTCCCAAAATAGCAGTGATTTCCCTTTGAACTGCTGACTTATATTCCATCCAGCACTTCAAGTGGATCTCTCAGCGTAGTCCTTACTTGCTGTGCTGAGAATGGCACCATCGTCGCTGGTAACCTGCCACTGCTCCCATAGATGCTTCTCAGATTTAGGGCCTTAGCTTAAGTTCCAGAAGTTTTGTTTCCCTTAAAGCAGAGGTAAATCCATCCAGACATCCTCCTTTTAAGTACCAAAGGCTGCATCTGTTTCAGACCAAAAATAATACCTTGTGATTGGAAATGTTTCAGTAACATTATTTGTGTGTTTTATTGAAGCAGAGGTTACAATTATTAGCGACACCAGGAATTTCAGACATTTAAACACAGTCTTGACTTCTCCAGAGCAAACCACATCCCTGTGCAATTATTAGTTTATCTAAATACCTTCCATCCAAACTTTAAACTGGAGCCAGACACTGTGGGAGGTGATTCCTCTGAGGACACTCTCTCTACCATGCTTCAGTGGCAAGCAAACGTGGAGCTCAGCTGGGGGTTGTGATAAAGGTGACTTGGTTCTATTAACTAGTAATTTGCTACCTGGCTTGGGTCACTTCCTAGTCACTGCCAATTTGGTTAAGTTATCCCTCCCTATTTGGAGCTGACCTTAAGGAATTAAAAGAACTAAAAACAGGGTTTCCTTCCCTTGGAGTCCCCTCCTTCTGTCACATGATCTCCTTATATCATCAATTTCAGCCTGTCTCTCGCATCCCAGCATCCCTAGAAGAGAAGGGAACTCAAACAAGTGAAAAAACAACCTGTCCTTCAGAGCCTTAAAATCTTCCCTCCAGTTGAGGGCTAAACATTTTTGTTGTTATTTTTGTTTACTTGTTTCATTTTAATAGTAGTTTGCAGTAGAAAGAAACTATAATTTCTTTTAAATTTGAGGTAAGTTATCAGAATGGGTGGGCTTATTGTATTACTAAGAGAAGATGAGTTTGGTTTCTTTTGAAAAGAGCATATGCCTTAAAAATGTTAGTCACTTTAGTCATGTCTGACTCTTTGTGATCCCATGGATTGTAGCCCACTAGGCTCCTCTGTCCATGGGATTTTCTAGGCAAGTATACTGGAGTGGGTTGTCTTTCCCTTCTCTAGGGGATCTTCCAGACCCAGGGATCGAAACTAGGTGTCCTACATTGCACATGGATTCTTTACCTCCTGAGTCACTAGGGAAGCCTTATCGCCAAAATTACTAAGACATAGGAATTATGATCTCCACCTATAGGTAAGTAACCAAAGCTTAGAAAGAGTAAGGCATTTGTACATGATCATATTGTGGCTCAGTGTTAAAGAATCTGCCTGCCAAGGCAGGAGATGCAGGAGACATGGGATTTACCCCTGTGTTGGGAAAGGAAGATCCCCTAGAGGAGGGCATGCCAACCCACTCTAGTATCCTTGCCTGGGGAATCCCATGGACAGAGGAGTCTGGCGGGCTATAGTCCATAGGGGCTGCAAAGACTTAGACACAACTGAAGAGACCGAGCATCAGGAACAGCAGCAGTATACATAGGTGGGGCCAGAATTTGAACCATGCTATCCAAAGTCAGTAGTTTTCCAGTCACTCCCTGCTGCTTAAATCTGGGAGAACAAAGATGCAAGGCTTGCAACCTTAACCACATGCCCCAAACTCATGTCACCTGAGTGATGGCCTCCAACAGGCTGATGCTTGCTGTTGCTGTTTTCAACCTGTCTGTTCTCCCTTAAACATTAAGCATTTAGTCATCCTGATCTGCAATTTGCTAATACTTATATCCAACAGGAAGTTGTGAATTGTGCCATGACTTACACTGGGGGAAGAATCCTTGAATTCAGGATTCAAGAACCAGGTAGAAGAGGGGGACTTACTGAAGACTTTAAGTAGGGCTTTGATGTGAACCTATTTGAGTTTGGGGAAATTCATTGACAGTAGCGTGGAGAACGGATTAGAAGGACTGAAGGCAAGACAGTTCAGAAGGCATTTTGCTGGTCCAAGCAAGAAATCATAAGGGTCTGACCAACACTGTCTCATGGCAAAATTTTAGAAGCACTTAGACCTTTTGTGAGTTAGTGTACCAGGTGAGGTTTCTTAGCAAGCAGTCCCAATATTGTCTGAGTGTCTCTCTTTGAGTACCTCTCCCATTCCAACACTTTGGGGGAGATGATTGAGCTCAGTCTTATCCCATGAGACAGTGGGGATGTTTTAAGTCAAGCTGTGTGAAGAGGTAGGGTAATGTGCACATTTTCATTTTAGAAAGATCACCCAGGCAAAACTAGAAGCAGGGAAACCAGTGAGAGACTTGCAATAATCCCACTAAAGATTATTAAAGCCTTAACTGAGTTAGTAATTATAGCAAAAAAGAGGAAAGGATGAATAAGAGAGGTTAAGGGTTTAGAATCCACTGGGATTGGTGGTTGTGCTATGGGAGGTGAAGTCTGAGAAGGATGTTGGGTTTCCCTAGATTTCTGGATTGACTGATGTTGGTGCCTTGTTCATTGGGGTGAAAGGCAGAGGAGGAAGAGCTCACTTGGCTGGGTCTTCTGGAGTTCAATTTGGGACTGTTGCATTTGAGGGTCTATGGGACCCCCAGGTGGAGCTAGAGGTCTAGGAAGCGGTTACAAAGATCCCCATCTCACAAGAGAGCGCCAGGGTGAAGGTCTTCTGAGCACAGGTATCAGTGGAAGAAAGTGGAATAGATGAGACTGGCAGGAAGACACTGAGGAAAAAGAACTTGTGGTTAACAGCTGGTTTCAGAAGAAAGGAGGTGAATTCTCACCTACCTGCCATCTTTAAAACACTTCTTTGTCAGATGGGGCATGTACAATGAGCCTTGCATTCAAATAGCAAATGTACCTGTTTCGTTCATTCTTATTGCAGTATTTAAAAAAAAAATTAAATCTGGAACCAAAATGTATCAAAACTAAAAGTTAAAAAACAAACTTAATTACTCTCATCACCCAACTTCACTTAATCTCTTCTATCACAACCCCTGCAAAAAATTTGATAAATCACAATAAAGGACAGAGACTATGGACCTAACAGAAGCAGAAGGTATTAAGAATAGGTGGCAAGAATGCATAGAAGAACTATATAAAAAATATCTTCATGATCCAGATAACCACGATGGTGTGATCATTCACCTAGAGTCAGACATCTTTGAGTGCAAAGTCAAGTGGGCCTTAGGAAGCATCACCATGAACAAAGCTAGTGGAGGTGATGGAATTCCAGCTGATATATTTCAAATCCTAAAAGAGGATGCTGTTAAAGTGCTCCACTCACTATGCCAGCAAATTTGGAAAACTCAGCAGTGGCCATAGGACTGGAAAAGGTCAGTTTTCATTCCAATCCCAAAGAAACACAATGCCAAAGAATGCTCAAACTACCACACAATTGCATTCATCTCACACACTAGTAAAGTAATGCTCAAAATTCTCCAAACTAGGCTTTAACAGTATGTGAACCAAGAACTTCCAGATTTTCAAGCTGGATTTAGAAAAGGCAGAGGAACCAGAGATCGAATTGCCAACATCCTTTGGATCATAGAAAAATAGAGTTCCAGAAAAACATCTACTTCTGCTTCATTGACTATGCCAAAGCCTTTGACTGTGTGGATCACAACAAACTGTGCAAAATTCTTCAAGAGATGGGAATACCAGACCACCTCTTCTGCCTCCTGAGAAATCTCTATGCAGATCAAGAAGCAACAGTTGGAACTGGATTTGGAATAACGTACTGGTTCCAAATCGGGAAAGGAGTACGTTAAGGCTGTATATTGTCACCATGCTTATTTAACTTATATGCAGACTACATCATGCAAAATGCCAGACTGGATGAAGCACAAGCTGGAATCAAGATTGCCAGGAGAAATATCAATAACCTCAGATATGCAGATGACACTACCCTTATGGCAGAAAATGAAGAGGAACTAAACAGCCTCTTGATGAAAGTGAAAGAAAAGAGTTATGTGTGCCCGTGGCTGATTCATGTCAATGTAAGGCAAAAACCACTACAATATTGTAAAGTAATTAGCTTCCAATTAAAATAAATGAATTAATTTTTTAAAAAAAGCTGGCTTAAAACTCAACATTCAAAAGCTAAGATCATGGAATCTGGTCCCATCACTTCATGCACATAAATGAGGAAACAATGGAGATAGGGACAGACTTTCTTTTCTTCGGCTCCAAAATCACTGACAGACAAGGAAGCCTGGCGTGCTGCAGTCCATGGGGTCGCAAAGAGCTGGACACGACAGCGACTGAACTGAACTGATGCCATAAGACATTCAGTGCTTTCTCTAGATGTCATTCATTCATTAATTCATTTTTTGCATTTATTTGTCCAGTTTTCCACTAAATGTTTATTGAGCATCTCTTATGTGCCGATTGCTGTTCAGGCCCTGGAATTCCAGTGTTGTATAAGACACATGAGGACCCCTAGCATCATGAAATTTACTTAAGGGTGATATTTGGAAAACACAGAAATATTTATAAGGAAGAAAACTTTAGCATGTCCATGGAAACATTGCCATATATTTACATTATCTCTTGAATCTAATTTAAAAGAAAATATTGGTAAAATTTTGACATGCATGCAAGTCGTAGTGGATTTCTGGATGCCTTTGTTTTCCATTGTTAAATTTTCTGAAATCTGTTGATCTCTAGGATGCACACTCAGGTAATTTTCTTTTCTTTTCTTTATTTTTTATGGCTTTTGAATAGACTACCCCATCTCCTCTCCTGTTAATTCTTTGCCTCTGAATCTGGATAGTGATAAAACCAGGTACCACACTATATAACTGCTCAGACCTTCCTTCCATGAGTGACGAGGAAGACTCCCGGGCAGTCTTTGGAATCTGTGGGTGTGAAATTACTCTTGATCCCCGGGAACACCATCCTCAGACCACTGGGAGCCTGGGATGCAGAACTGACTTGCCTTGGTCACCCAGGTGCATTTAAACAATCTCTTCTTTAGTAATATCTGGGAAAATGAAGTTCTTCAAGTCACAGAATTAGGTGATCGTACAGTGAAGCAGTTGGACCAGTCAAAACTGTACTTGATGAATGAATAATTCGAGAACTTCTTTATGAGAGTGACGGGTTTTTAAATGGCCACCATATGGGGGCAGGCAGGTGGCTGGCAAAGGTTTCTGTCCTTCTTTTGCTAGACAGGCTGCCCTCCAGCGTGCTGTCAATGAAGGGCACTGATACAAAGTGATTCCTGAAGCCTCTTGCCAGGCAGGGTCTTGACAGAGGCCACTTCTGCCTGAGCAGGTGGCAGGTGCAGGGCCAGGCTGAGCCCCGAGCTCGCCCGCAGTTATGCTGTCAGCCTCTTTCAGTTCTAATGCTTCATGACAACTGCCTACCTGGACTATGATAATGGCAGAAAACCTCTGCAAAATTGATGCGGGAATTTCACACAGGAGAGTGGCTTCTCGTGTTACGTGAGGCATAATGCTCTGGTTCTCTTTGCCAGTGGGAGACAGAAGGTTAGGGTCAAGACCTGGGCAATGGTGTAGATTTGAAATCCAAATTTCCTGTTGCCTCGAACTCCTCCCTGGTTCTGCATGTCAGACACATTTATTTTCTCTCAAATACGTGAGCCTGGACTGCTTTTTTTTTTTTTTTAATGTTACCAAAAGATTATCTTTGAACTGGATTCCATATGACATTATGTAACATAGAAGGCTGACAGTGAATGTAATGAGTCACTGCTTCCACTCCGGATCAAGTAGGATAAATCCTACGTTGTTGTTGGTTGTCTGGATCAAGCTGAACGTTTTGTGTGAATTATACAGCTGATTGAAGCTTGTTCAGCAGTTCATAGTTGATCATTTATACTGAATTGTTTAACATCCCTCCTCAGCACAGATCAAAACCACATTTTTATCCCAAACCTTTGTTTTCATTTGGGGCTTCCCTGATAGCTCAGCGATAAAGAATCTGCCAGCAATGCAGGCTTCTCTGGTGACTCAGATGGTAAAGAGTCTGCCTGCATTGCAGGAGACCTGGGTTCAATCCCTGGGTCAGAAAGATCCCCTGGAGAAGGAAATGGCAACCCACTCCAGTATTCTTACCTGGAAAATCCTATTGACAGAGGAACCTGGCGTGCAACAGTCCATGGGGTGGCAAAGAGTCGGACACAACTGAGTGACTAACACACAAAGAACCCGCCTGCAGTGCAGGAGATTCAGGAGATATAGGTTTGATGCCTGAGTCAGGAAGATCCCCTGGAAGAGGGCATGGCAACCCACTCAAGTATCCTTGCCTGGAGAATCCCGTGGACAGAGAAGCCTGGCGGGCTATGGTCCAAAGGGTCTCAAAGAGTTGAACATGACTGAACGACTGGGCACATAACTTCTTGTCATTTAGCTTATCAAAATTATGAAGACTGAATTAAATGGACTTAGTTGCTTTGTTTCCTGGTTTTTAGGAATAGGATCGATAGAGCCACCCCAAGAGGCCATAAAGAGCTAAGCGGTAGTCAGAGAAGTAAAGTATTAAACCCTACTTATTAGAAAATTAAATGAAATACTGCATGTAACATGCTCATCAAGACACCTCAATAAACATTAGCTTTTATTCTTTGTTGTTAGACAATGATTTAATCACCAGGACGTTTGGTGTTTCTGTCAGTGTTCAAATTCTGATGTTTTCCTCTCATCTTTGTGGCTGGAGAATCGGAACAGGACAGCAACGTGGTTCATTTGCATGTACACTTCTGTCAAAATCTAATAGAACAACTGCATGAATGTGTGTGAAAAAGTGAAAATGTTAATCCCTCAGTCGTGTCCGCCTCTTTGCAACCTCGTGGACTGTAAACCATCAGGCTCCTCTGTCCATGGAATTCTCCAGACAAGAATACTGAAGTGGGTAGTTATTCTCTTCTCCAAAGGATCTTCTTCCCTACCCAGGGATCAAACCTGGGTCTCCTGCATTGCAGGCAGATTCTTTACCGCCTGAGCCACTGCTTGTAAATGGGCACCTGGACAATGCACCTGTGCTGTGTCTCCAGAGCATGCTGATCTCTACAATATTTGAAACTTGAGTCCATTTCTAATATTATCTAAGTAATAAATGTACTGGCATCCTACTGTGAAGTCGAAAATGGACTATAGCGAAAACATATGCCTTGAGGAAAACAATGTAAAATAGAAGTTTCCACTTCTTTCCTCTCATTGGAAACTAGGCATTCCAGGATTGTCCGTGCCTTAGGTCTGGTTGCTTCTCTCAGAGAATCATTTTTGAACAGGCAGTGGTGAACCCATTTGTCAGGGCAGATATTTTTAAAAAGATAAAAAAATGAATGATGTCCCAGATGTCAAACATTTCCTGTAGTGTTCACAGGTTTAAATATTAATCTTGGACTTATTATGTTTTATCCTATTTTACTTTAACAAACACTTTTACAGCATTTATTACATGCCAGTGCTATTCTAAACACTTCAGATATCAACGTCACTTGATTGTATGAGGCGATTACTGTTATTAGCTCCCTCTGATGGGTGATGAATCTGAGGCAGTGAGGATAAGTGACATACCCTGAGTTTATGTTCTTCATCACCACGCTGCCACTCTCTAGTGTTTCAGGGGCAGCCATGCTATATTTCAAAGAGTGCATCAAGCTTCAAGCTAATTTTTCCCATATGAACTTGGATGTCTTTACAGGATATCTTACTAAACTTCAGAGAAGATTAATTTTGTAGTTTTCTCTCAGAAATTGGAAATTGCCACTAATTGGTTGTTTTAACTTTGAGCATGTCAACTTTTTCAAGTGCCAAAACTTTTTCTATATAAAAGCCTTTGTCATAGCCCTTCTCTACCCTCCTCCCCTCAGATAATTTTAAAATAAAAAAATGGGAAATGGTAGGCTGAACACATACTCACAACTGCCATCTACCTCTGAGAACCCTGCAGGATATACTCAGGTTGAAAGACTTCAGTCTTCCAAGATCTGAAATGCTTAAGGTCAAGACGTGGGGGCCTGGGGGTTGCAGGTGCTGAGTGCTGATGTTTCCACTGCCATTGGCGTTTGTGTGTGTGTGTGTGTGCATGCGCATGCAAGTGTGTAGAGGGGGAGCCTTGCTGTTGGAGCCTGGAGAGGAGAAAGCAGATCCTATAGAAGTTGAATGAGGCCTGAGCTCTCAGTGCAGAGGTCCTTAGCTGGCTGTTGGCATTTCATGACCAATCTCCAAGAGAAGAAACTTCTACTTTTTTGCTCAGTCAGCATTACCCCAGACTCCAGAAGCCTGAGCTGCTGGGTACTCATGGACCCACCCCACGATGTGAGCTGACAGGAGGAAGCAAAGAGAACTCAGTTACTTGAAGGAGAGAGATGGAGTAGCTGTGAATGGAGGTAGAGTTAAAGAAGAGCATTGAATAATGAAACGAAGAAAGAAAAACAGAAGGATTTAGAATGCTCTAGCAATGCTTTCGAAAATGATGAGAAGAGTAAAACCATAATTTTCAAATGAAAGCAATTCATTAGTGGAAGGGAAGAAGAGAATTCTTACCACTGAAAACAAAATTAGTGACCTGTAAATTCAAATAGAGGAATGATTTTAAATACATAGCAAAAAAAATGAAGTGAAAGAAATTAAAATCATGAGTGAAAGATGGTATAGGAGACAAGGAAGACAAATCCAGGATATATAATAAACCAATAATAAGCATCACTTAAAGAGAAAAAGGGAGAAATAGAAATGAAGCAATGCTGGTAGAATATGTATATGTGCTTCCCTGGTGGCTCAGATGGTAAAGAATCCACCGGCAAGGCAGGAGACCTGGGTTCGGTCCCTGGGTCGGGAAGAACCCCTGGAGGAGGGCACAGTAACTCACTCCAGTATTCTTGTCTGGAGAATCCCCATGGATGGAGGAGCCTGGTGGGCTACAGTCCATGGAGTTGCAAAGAGTCAGACATGGCTTAGTGACTAAGCACACACGTATATGTATTACCTGCATGTGTGTATGTGTATGGGTAAATCCATAAGCTGCAGGAACACTTGGATTTTCAGATTGAGAGAGTTCATCAAATTTCAAGATGGAATAAAATTTAAAAATGCTCTCCAGTAAGTATATAATTCTCCCCTACTTCCTCTGCATTATTATCTATTATAGATAGGTACGCTGAAGGAGGAAGATTTTTTTTTCTGCTTTGTGAAGAAAAAAAAATCCAGTTAATTCCAGTGTAAAGTACTTTTTTACAAGGTGGGATTGTAACAATGAACAAGATAGATACAATCCTTCCTTCAGAAATTAGAGTCCAGTGGAGGTGCACCAATTAGTATTAAAATGGTGTGTTATACACTATAATAGGAAACCCAGGGAGCTCACAAAGGTGAGGACCATGGATCTCAGACTGGAGGGAGTGGATGAGTTAGCCAGGAGAGAAGAAAATGTTCCCAGAGAGGTAAGAGGATTCATTTTGGAAGACTTGGAAGCAATTTTGCTAGTAAAATTCAGGGAAAAAGAGTTAGGGGATGAGAGGCAGGGAGAGATGAAGCAGTGAGTTTAAGGTAGGGCCAGATCAACTAGCAAACTGTTTTGATGTTGGGCAGCATTCTGGTTGTTTTCATCTTCATGATGATCATATGGCACACATATCCCCATTTTTCAGATGAGGAAGTTGAAGCAAGGAGAGGTTAACTAACTTGCCCAATGTCACCCAGCTGCTTAAATGTTGGAGCCAGGCAGTCTGGCTCCAGAGCCCACACCCTACATATGTTGACAAAGGAAGGATTTTATTTTGCAGGACTGGTTGACCTTAGGGACCGTATCTAGTGGTTTCAGACATAAGAGGATAGTCTTGGCTAAGCCACCCTCACGTAGCCCCACTGCAGTAGCTGACACACATGCCCGCTTGTCGCATCTGTGGACTTATCTGAATGCTCTTAAACTGTGGGTAAATGATCCCCAGGCTGTCTTTAAGATAATTAGAAACAAATGGAAAATAGTTCGCCTGTATTATCAACAGCATATCAGCAAAACTTGTGTCTTAAAATGTGCATTCAATTTCTAATATTAAAAAATGTAGTTAAAGCCATATGTTGTATATTATCACACATCTTTGTGAAATTAGTAGGGGACCCATTTGAATAACCATTTTGTTTAGATCAAACTTACTGGAGGTTTTTTTTTTTTTTTTGTCTTTCCTCTCTTTTCCCTCTGACCCTTCTGTAAATCCAAATATGAAAGAAAAACTGTGCATGTATATGTGTGTGTGTGAATGTGTTCACATATGTGAGTGCCTGCAATAGAGATGAATTGTCAAAAGCCAGCACCATAGGTTTGGAAGATCATTATTTGGAGAGATGGGTAGAAGGTGGGGAGGTAAGCCACTGTTCAAGAAGAACATAGGTTGTTGGAAGTGAATACATGGTGGTCCCCAAAAGGCTCTTTCTTTTTCTTTCTTTTCTTTTTTTGGCCTAGAATTTCAGTGAGAGGTAGGGGGCTGGTAGAGGAGTGCTGGTCTGCTTTGTCTAATCTTTTAGTTATTCCCCTAAATGCTTAATGACCATATCATGTAGCTCTGGGAGAAAGCCTTTTAAAATCTCTGC